>NC_141821.1:20398451-20709951 GCF_982586985.1 Callionymus lyra | reverse complement strand
AACACACATCACCCCAACACAGAAACACAAACGCACACCACCCCAACACAGAAACACAAACGCACACCGCCCCAACACATTAACAAAAACACACACAACCCAAACACAGAAACACAAACACACACCACCCCAACACAGTAACAGAAACACACACCACCCAAACACACACCACCCCAACACAGTAACAGAAACACGCACCACCCAAACACAGAAACACAAACACACACCAATCCACCATAGAAATATACACACACCATCCAAACACAAAAATAAACACATATAAACCGAACCGACACAAAAACACACACCACCCAAACACAGAAACAGAAAACACACACCACCCCAACACAGTTAAATAAACACACACCACCAAAATACAAACACACACCACCCCAACACCGTAACAGAAACACGCACCACCCAAACACAGAAACACAAACACAAACCAATCCACCATAGAAATATACACACACCATCCAAACACAAGTATAAACACATATAAACCGAACCGACACAAACACACACACCACCAAAACACAGATACAGAAACACACACAACCCAAACACAGAAACACAAACACACACCACCCCAACACAGTAAAAGAAACACACACCACCCAAACACAGAAACACAAACACATACCACCCCAACACAGTAAAATAAACACACACCTCCCAAACACAGAAACACAAACACACACCACCCCAACACAGTAAAATAAACACACACCACCCAAACACAGAAACACAAACACACACCACCCCAACACAGTAAAAGAAACACACACCTCCCAAACACAGAAACACAAACACACACCACCCCAACACAGTAAAAGAAACACACACCACCCAAACACAGAAACACAAACACACACCACCCCAACACAGTAACAGAAACACGCACCACCCAAACACAGAAACACACACCAATCCACCATAGAAATATACACACACCATCCAAACACAGGAATAAACACATATAAACCGAACCAACACGAAAACACACACCACCCAAACACAGAAACAGAAAACACACACCACCCCAACACAGTTAAAGAAACACACACCACCCAAACACAAACAAACACCACCCCAACACAGTAACATAAACACACATCACCCCAACACAAACGCACACCACCCCAACACAGAAACACAAACGCACACCGCCCCAACACATTAACAAAAACACACACAACCCAAACACAGAAACACAAACACACACCACCCCAACACAGCAACAGAAACACACACCACCCAAACACACACCACCCCAACACAGTAACAGAAACACGCACCACCCAAACACAGAAACACAAACACACACCAATCCACCATAGAAATATACACACACCATCCAAACACAAAAATAAACACATATAAACCGAACCGACACAAAAACACACACCACCCAAACACAGAAACAGAAAACACACACCACCCCAACACAGTTAAAGAAACACACACCACCAAAATACAAACACACACCACCCCAACACCGTAACAGAAACACGCACCACCCAAACACAGAAACACAAACACAAACCAATCCACCATAGAAATATACACACACCATCCAAACACAAGAATAAACACATATAAACCGAACCGACACAAACACACACACCACCCAAACACAGTAACAGAAACACACACAACCCAAACACAGAAACACAAACACACACCACCCCAACACAGTAAAAGAAACACACACCACCCAAACACAGAAACACAAACACACACCACCCCAACACAGTAAAAGAAACACAGAAACACAAACATACACACCACCCCAACACAGTAACAGAAACACACACCTCCCAAACACAGAAACACAAACACACACCACCCCAACATAGTAAAAGAAACACACACCACCCAAACACAGAAACACAAACACACACCACCCCAACACAGTAAAATAAACACACACCACCCAAACACAGAAAGACAAACACACACCACCCAAACACAGAAACAGAAACACACACCAATCCACCTTAGAAAAATACACACACCATCCAAACACAAGAATAAACGCATATAAACAGAACAGACACGAAAAAACACACCACCCAAACACAGTAACAGAAACACACACCACCCAAACACAGAAAAACAAACACACACCACCCCAACACAGAAACGTAAACACACACGCCCCAACTCAGTAACATAAAAACACAGACCACCCAAACACAGAAACATACACACACACCACCCCAACACAGAAACGTAAACACACACCACCCCAACTCAGTAACATAAAAACACACCACCCAAACACAGAAACATACACACACACCGATCCAACACAGAAACATACACACACACCCAACCCAGAAAAACTTGCACCACCCAAACAATAGGACACATACATCCTGAGACAGCAACACACACTATAAATAAAACAACAAAATGTTAATGTTAATCCTTTGTGACATTCAAGGCACCCCTGGATGTGGAGGCACGTACACGGCCAACGAAGGCATCATCATCTCTCCCAACTGGCCCAACGACTACGCCGTCAACAGCCAGTGCATCTATCTGATCAAGATTCCTGCGGGCGAGAAGCTGTCGCTCAACTTCACCCACATGAACCTGGAGAGTCACAGCAACTGTGCCTTTGACTATGTGGAGGTTCGTTCTTAATGGCCTGAAGATGATTCCGTCAACCAAGTCTCTCCAGCGTCTACTGACTAGTTTCTCTCGCCCGCTCCAGGTCCGGGATGGTCGCACCGAGACCGACCCACTGATAGGGAAGTACTGTAGCAACACCATTCCTGCTCCCATCGTCTCCTCCACCAACGCTCTCTGGATCCGCTTCAAGTCCGACAGCTCCGTGAGCCAAGCAGGCTTCAGGGCGGTCTACACCACTGGTGAGTGTTTGTGTTCTTCTTTCCCCGAATGTGTCGCGAACTGTAAACCTTCTTTCTCCCCAGCCTGTGGAGGCGTCCTGTCTGGGGCGGGGCAGATCAAATCCCCGTATCACCCCAACGCCTACCTTCACAACAAAGTCTGTGACTGGGTCATCAACCAGCCCGAGGGTTACGTGGTCCAGCTCAACTTCCTCGCCTTCGACGTTGAGGGCGGATCCTGTCGATACGACTTTGTTGAGGTTAAAAAAACAAAACAGCTGGGGTTAAGAAAATAACCAGAAAATTGTCCTAAACTGAGAAAATGTTTCAGGTGAGGGATGGTCCAACATCGAGTTCCCCTGAGCTGGGAAGATTCTGCGGCACCAGCATCCCTCCCAGACTCCAGAGCACCCAGAGGTCCATGTTCGTCCGCTTCAAGACCGACTCCTCGATCACCAATTACGGCTTCATGGCCGAATACGACTCAGCCATCGAGGGTAAAACCACGTTCAATGAATTATCATTATTACATTCATTGTTTTTAATAATCAAATTCAATAGTTTTTATTGAAAAATGTAACTTTATTTTTGAATATATTCAAAATATAATGATTCTGTTTGCTTTTCGAATTCCAATATATTAATTAATTAAACTTTCTTTTAATAAATTGAATAGATATAATTACATTTTGAAAGGCTACAAATTAATTAGATTAGATTATCAAACTCTATCTACATTTCTTTGCAAAAAAAAAAAAAAAAAGTTTTTAAATGTATAGTTAAATAACCTTTTTAAAAATACAAATTATTGAATTCAATTGTAAAAGAAAATGTAATGCTTAAAATAAATTCATATAAGAAGTTAATGCTTATAAATGCTACGTTGATTTTCTGGAACTCCTGTTGTGTTATCAGTTTTATCTTGCCCTTTAAAGTATATACTTTATTGAATATTGTTTTGATTGTTTAAGCTCTTTGTGACCCTGGTCTGGAAAAGCGCTATGCAAATAAAAATGACTTACTTACTTAATTACATTAAACTATTTCAATATTAGACGCCCGTCATGGAGTTAGTAAGCGAAAACTTTAGCAACTAAGGTTGTTTAAGAGGCTCGATATTTTAAGGGATTAAGGTTTACATCAAAGTTAAAAATGCTCTTCTGGTCTCCTTCAGGTCAGTTTAACATCGACTTATGAAGGTTTTGTTTCTCCCCCTCAGGCTGTGGTGGGACACTCACCTCTCTGTCCGGCACCGTCACCAGCCCCGGGCATCCAAACAACTACCCGCACGGTGCCAACTGCACCTGGTACATCAACGTTGCCCCCGGTAACCTGATCCGGCTTTCGTTCGACACCTTCAACCTGCAGTCCAACACCTACTGCAGCAACGACTACCTGGAAGTCTACGACAACGGCACCGTGCAGACCGGGAACAAGATCGGCAGGTGAAGGAAGGAGGGTCTTAAAGGGTCTTAAAAGTCTTAAAGACCGTTGCGTTGCTGACGGCTGATGATGTTTGTTCAGGTACTGCGGCCGGTCCGTCCCTCCGTCCATCACCAGCACCGACAGTTTGCTGACTCTGCTGTTCGTGTCGGACTCTGGTTTGGCTTTGGAAGGATTCTCCGCCAGTTATGTCTCCATCAACGCCACCACAGGTGACTGGAAAACAGCACGGAACACATTCGCTCAATATGCAATGGCTGAAGATTGGCCGAGTTAAAAATAAACATCAGCAATAACATTTAAGTGAGCTGTCGTTGTGTTTTTCCTCAGACTGTAGTGAAACCTTCAACTCCCCCACTGGCTCCTTCAGTTCTCCAAACTTTCCCAACTACTACCCCAACAACAGGGACTGTGTCTTCAAGATCATCGTCGCCGTCAACATACAGATCATGCTCAACTTCACCGACTTTGACTTGGAAGGTTACACTCCGTACTGCAGCTATGACTTCGTGGAAATCAGGTACTTTTTTTTTCTCTTACAGCATTTTGGTCATTCTCCAAAACCATCCCAGGCCACATCATGTTATTTTCCTACCTTTACAGCATTAATGGCTTCAATGTTTTTACTGTGACCCAAAGTAATAGAGTGGTTCCACGTTTATTGAGGTTTATGTTCTTTTATCATAATTCTGTATAGAGTATATAAAAATGTAATAATTAGATTTTTTTCATTTATTTACAATTTACATGCAAATATTCACAGCATTTGTTCATTTTCATGTTGCAATTAAACTGCCAGCTAGCTTTACTGTATGCAGCAACCAAAACTCTGCAAGAACTTTACCGCTCCATAAGGACAACTTTATTTGACACATAAGGCATTTATTCAATCAGATTTGTCCCTTAATTGTAAAACTTAGATTCCGAACTTCAAAAGTATTCCGAGGTGTTAAATTTTATATATATATTCTCTTTTCAGACCAAGGGTGTCCAAACTATTTTCCTAGTGGCAAAGTAAGAACAAACTAGTGGCCAAATTTCACTAACATCATAAGAATTGTCTTATTCAGAAGTATATTTACTATATATAGCGTTTATATCGTTAGCGATTTAAACACAAACAATAGACATAAACAATATGTATGTCTATGAATCAGCATCACTTTGTTTGTTTATTTCATTTGAATCATGATCTTGTTCTTATACATTTTTGTGGTATTCTAAAAGTTTCTTCTTTTCCATCCATATGTTTGGTTGATATATTTTGTAACGGTCGAAAGGAAATCTGCCCCCGGGCCACACTGGACCTGCCCAGCTTTAGACTCACGTCTCTCTTGTTTTGGACGTGTTTCAGGGACGGTGGTTTTGAGAATTCCCCTTTGATCGGCAAGTACTGTTCCAATCAGAGGCCTCCGGTCGTGGTCTCCCACAGCAACCGTCTCTGGGTTCGCTTCAGATCTGATTACATCGGCACATACAGAGGATTCACGGCTCACTGGGATGGTACTCAGACTGGTCAGTCTCCGTCCTGTTGATACCTTTTATTAGGCAAAAAGTGAAGCAAGCTTCTTACGAATGCTGTTTTTAAATGCTTCAGCTTAACTTTTTACAAAGACTGAATAAAAATACTTTCTCCTTGAAGGTTGTGGAGGAGAACTGACCACCGCCACAGGAAGCTTTTCTTCGCCCAACTATCCTCTGCCCTACCATCCAAACTCAGAATGCTACTGGAACATCCGGACCACCCAGGGCAGCCAACTCATCCTGAACATCAACGACTTCAGTCTTGAGTCCAGCAGCAACTGTTACTACGATTACCTCGCTGTAAGTCCTCACAGCGTGTGAGTGAAGAACCAATTTTAGGTCACTCAAAACATACAGCTAGTCAACTTGACTTTTGAATTCATATTTATAAATAAATACTCTAACATGAACATAGCTTTATAGTTCACGTTTCTTGTTTAATCACAACTTTCCTGATGTGAGTGAAAGCAAGACACATGATCTACTGATGAAAACAGAAAATGACCAAAACATGTGTAACATAAAACATTAACGAGAAAACGACAAAAACAAAGGGTGGTCAAACAAACGTAATGAACAAGATTATATCAGGGAATTTCCAGGTAGAAATTGGGCAGCGAGCTGACGCTGGTTTGAAGAAAATACGGCGTATTTAATAGAGCTCTGATGCCAAATTGCTTACCTCTGCGCGTCATCTTTCAACAAACACAGGACAGGATTTAACAAAATAAAATAAAAAGAATAAGGAGAGAAAGTGACAAAAAAAAAGATTTAACTGCTGGATAAAAAGTTCAAATTGCAATAAAAAGTCAATTAGAATAAATCCAGGTAGTCATAATGGTTGATGGCGTGGCACACACACACACACACACACACACACACACACACACACACACACACACACACACACACACACACACACACACACACACACACACAAAGTACAATCACAAAATAATTAATATATTGTCTTCGTGAGATATGGACACATTATAATATAATATATATACAAGTTATAGAATAGAATAGAATAGAATAGAAAACGTTTATTCATCTCCAGAGAGGAAACACACTTTTACAACAGCAGCAGCAGGACAATGAAAATAAAGTGCATGGAAAAAAAAGAAATAGTAAAGAGATAATAAAATAAAATAAAATAAAACGATCTTAAAAATATACAAATTATTTACAGTATTAGAAAATTAGCACTATTAACAGAATAAAATAAAGTAAAATAAAAAGTAAAATAAAATAAAAATAAAAATTAAATTAAATAAAATTAAATAAGATAAAAACAAAAAATAAAAACACACGAGAAGAAAAACACACTACGGATTAGCATCAGGATATTTAAAGTAGAGAGTTAAATATCCTGACACCAGTTGGGATGAAGGACCTTCTATAACGCTCCGTCCGTTATTTAAAGTTTAAATTACTGAATATTTTTATTAAGTTTTCTATTCAGGCCGAGGTGAACTTTTGTCAATTTTATTTTGTTTTTTATATAACCTGCATTTCATTAAAGATGCACAAGACGAGATATTTTTATAAAGACATTTTCCAACAATGCTGATAAAAACATTGTGTTTCCACAGATTTACGATGGCAACAGCACGAGTTCTACACAGTTAGCCAACCTTTGTGGCACCATATCACCGAGCCCCATCAACTCCTCCGCCAACAACCTTTACGTCAAGTTACGCACAGACGCCAGCGTCCACGCCGGAGGCTTCATCGCTTCGTACAGCACCAGTACGACAAACACGACTTCACTCGCCACGAGATTGTTGTGCCGTGTCACCCGAACTAATGGCGTCCCTTCCTCTTAGAATGTCAAGGAGTTCTGATCTCATCTAAGTTCAGAGGAGCGATTGAGTCGCTGAACTTCCCCAACAACTACCCCCCCTACGCCCAGTGCAGCTGGACCATCCAGGCCAGCCGGGGCAACACCGTCAACTACACGTTCACCAACTTTGAGGTGGAAAGTGCATACATGTGTAGCTACGACTACGTGAAGGTAGGAATCCAGAGGAAGTATATGTGTAGAATGATGACGCTCATCGTCGTCTTCATCTCTCGTCCAGCTGTACGATGGACCCAACACACAGGCCCGTCTCATCGGAACCTTCTGTGGGAACAGCCCGCCTCCGGCCGGCACCACCACAGGCGCTCATCTCACCGTCACATTCGCGACCGACGGCTACGTGTTCAGTCCCGGATTCCAGATGACGTGGTTTCAGAACGGTACGAGACCGTTCGTTCTGGGACGAAGACGAAAACCTACCCCGAAGCTAATTGTTGAACTCTCAGGTTGCGGCGGCGACCTCTCCGGGCCTTCCGGCTCCATCAACAGCCCCGGCTATCCCGACCGCTACCCGACCAACACGGAGTGTATCTGGTCCATCACCACGTCAGTGGGCAGCAGCATCACGCTCAACATCCACGAGTTTGATGTGGAGTTTCACCCAGACTGCAATTATGACCTGCTAGAGGTGAATCACACGCATATATTCATGTAGCAAATGCTTTTATTATTATTATTTTTAAGTAGTAATCTAATGTGCCCATCATACTATTTATTTCCTCCACTTTCAGTAAGTTTAACACTTTTTTTTTAACCATCTATTTTAACAATTATTAATTTTCCAGTATTTTTTCTGACTACATAAATATACTTAATGTACTTGAATATATAAATGATTATACTTTATATAAAGTTATATTTTCTACAGCAACATTATTTTCTCTTTCCCCTACATTTCATGTTTCATTACTTTTCTTCAGTAATATTTAACTGACCTTTATAGTTCTTTGATTACTTTACAGCTGCTCGCTTTTATTGTATATTGTTTTGATTGTTTAAGCGCTTTGTGACCCTGGTCTAGAAACGCGCTATACAAATAAAAATGACTTACTTACTTACTTATAAAATTGATATTCTTAATACTATTTGAATACTTTATTTTTCTTTTAGATAATCGATTTGCAAGATGTATTTAGAAGCACCTTAAAAAATATTATAAAAATGTATCTAAATGTTATTTGTATTTAATTTTGTATTTATTTAAATGTGCTTCCTTACTTACATTCTGAAGTTTTTGTTTTTAATAAGCCTTTAATAAGACGTTATATTTTATTATATTTTTATTATAAAACACATGTTTTTCTCGGTCTCATATATTTGGAAATCACATTTATATGATTATATATGATTATATGATTATAATCGAGCTAAAAGTATTTTATTATTTTCATGAATATACAAATGTTTAATAGCTTTCTGGTTTTTGTTTTGTTTAAACAACTCTTTCCATTTTTATTCTTAAACCCTTTTTTTTAAATATTCTCCATATTTATTGTTATTTACTGTCTTTAATTTCTGAAATTTGAAGCATTTTTTTTTCATGAATCTAAAAACATTTTTTATTTTTATTTTATTTTAAGATTATATTCCTTATATCTTATCTTTCTGTGCTAGTCATGCTTTGTAATTTCATCATCTTTTAACAAAGCTCAGGTTTTCTTGTCTCTCTCTCACTCTCTCAATGTCTTTTTAAAATGTCTTTATTTTCTCGCTTGCTTTTGAAGCATTTTCATCTTGCTGTTCTGTGGTTTCTTTAAGATTAAAGTTTATTTGATCTTAAATGTTTTGATTCATAAGTGAATCCTTGATTTGGGTCATTGGTCTGAACCTCTGACTCTACTTCTCCCTGCTGTCTTCAGGTGTATGGAGGTCCAGATCAGTCGGCGCCTCAGCTGGCCAGACTCTGCACGACCACGTCAAAACCCATGTCAGTCTCCAGCACCGGCAACAGAATATTGGTCCGCTTCTTCTCGGACGAGTACGTCAGCGGCCGTGGGTTCAACGCCAGCTGGGTGGAAACTCAAGGAGGTGAGTGGAGAGTGATTTAGCCTGAGATCATCACGACCATCTCAACTTGACACGTCGTCCTCGTCCAGGATGTGGAGGTCCAGTTACTGCCCCTGAAGGCGAGATACACTCCCCACTGTACCCCAGCGCCTACCCCAGCAACGTGGACTGTTCCTGGGTCATCAGTGTGGACACCAACCACCGAGTCCTCTTCAACTTCTCTGACCTGGACATTGAAGCTCACAGCAGCTGTGCATATGACTACGTGATGGTGAGAAACTCTCTCTCTGTGACGTGGACTACCAACAAAGTAGAGTAAAAAACCTGCAATTATCATCAGAAGAAGTTGTACAACTTTAGGAATTGTGTGTATTTCGGTTAACAGTCCTGATGAAATGTTTACTAGAACGAGACTGAGAGCCACACAAAATCTGATCAAGGGCCGTAAATGACTTCATTTATAAAACCTCTAAACCACACATCATACCTGCATCTAATTCACCTGTCCACCGTGCCTGAACCCTCTTCTTCGCTTACCTTAAACCACTTCATACTGCTGTTTCAGTCCATTGAACGTGTTCATTGTACATTTCACCTCTTTTTTTTTTCACCGGCTAGTAGGTTACTCATGTACCTTAATGTAAGTTTAAGAAAAACATTTCTGCCTTTATGAGTTTGATAAAAACATCAATGAGTGAGGACAGTTTTGGATGCTGTATTAAATTGAAAAAAAAAGTTGTAATGAAAAAATATGAAATATAGGTATAAGAAGGAAAAAAGTGTTCTTAAATGGATTACTGGACAAAGTTAAGTTTGAACACAGCCTTCTGTACCAAACAAGAGACTTGGTGTAAGAGCCTACAGGCCCATATGAATGGGTCATAACTATCACAATTTTGTTATTTTGGAATGTGTTCAACAAATGTTTCTTTCCCTCCAGATCCATGATGGTCCGACCATCTCGTCCCCACTGCTGGCCCAAGTGTGTGGGACTACGATTCCTCCGGCCATCATCTCTACTCAGAGCACAATCTACGTTCGCTTTCGCTCCGACAACAGTCTCCAACATCGTGGCTTCAGTGCTCGCTTTTCAGAGGGTAGATCCTTCAAAACCTTCTCTTTAAGTGCACGGCACAAAACCTTATCCAAGATTTAAGATGTAAGAGTACCTGATATCAGTTTTATTATCGGCAAGCCTTCAGATATTTTTACTTGTCTTAAAGTATCTTTTTGAAATAAATATAAGAAATAAGAAATAAGAAAGGTTAATGGATACCAAACCGATTCATCATCATTTAATTAGAGATGATCAAAATAATACATTTTGAGACACTAGAAGAAGTAATTTTCAAATATCAAGATTCAAATTTTACTATTTAATTCAGCATTACTATGTGTCCGTTAAAAGTTTTTGGGATAAAAATAATGTGGAGAAAAATGTGAAGCAAATGTATTGACATGATAATAAAAAAATAGGACATTATTTATCACTAACCCTTTTACCAGGTCTGCTCTTTTCCTCGCCTGCTCCTCTGGTGTTACTTACTTTATTAATCGTCTTTGTGTCTTCTCAGCTTGTGGCGCAACAATCACAGCAGACAACATCGGGGGAGCCATAGCTTCACCACGGTACCCAGCCATGTACCCGCCCAACCAAAACTGCAGCTGGATCATCAGAGCTCAGGAGCCTTGTGAGTCTGACATCCCACGTTGATCAGCGTTTATGATTCAAACATTTTCTTTTGCTACCAGTCAACCATGTGACCTTGTCGTTCACCGACCTTGAGCTGGACTCCAACACCAACTGCACCAGGGACTACGTGCAGCTCTTAGATGGAGATAACTACCAAGCGCCCTCTATAGGTGCGTCCCGAGAGTGCATGTCTGCGCTTGCAAGTTTAATCATCTAATTTAATAATCTTGTGATCCTCAGGAAAGTTCTGCAGTTCACTCCCTCATCCAGTGACGTCCTTCAGCAACTCTCTAGTGGTGAACTTCCTCTCCGACGGTTCTTACTCTGCTAAAGGCTTCAGAGCAACTTACTCGGCGTCCACCTCAAGTGAGAGCACCAACTCACACCAGAAGATGTTAACATTCAACTCACAGTTACAGTATGTTTGACCAGGTTGTGGTGGAGACATGCTGATGGAAAGCGGAGCCTTCAACAGTCCCAACTATCCAGGCGTTTATCCACCCAACGTGGAGTGTGTGTGGACCATCAAGAGTTCCCCCGGAAACCGACTCCAGCTCTCATTCATGTGAGTAGAAATCCTGGATTTTTTACCTTTTTCAATAATTAATTGTACAGGGGTGAAATATGATATTGGTACACTTAAATATCCTTATTTTCTTCTCTTTTTTTTTCTCGAAATTCTACAGCCCTTTATCGACTTTTCCTTTTTTGGGGGGGATGGTTTCAAATCAAAATTTACTTTTATGGTTTAGATGTATGTTTATATGGTGGGTAAAATATTATATTATTATTATATTATATATATTACTTACATTTTTAATTATTTTTACATTTTATTTACAATTAATATGCAAATAATCCCTGAGTTTTGTTCTTTTTTGTGTAAAGATTAAACATCTTGTGTTAAAATTAAACATCGGCCACTAGAGGGCAGCACTCAGTATGTCCCCCCACAGCTAAAGGAACAATTAAATCCTGTGAGATCCCGGTTATAACTAAGGAAGAGAGGAAGCACCTTTTCAAGAGTCATGTGGTCTATAATTCTGCAACACCAGAGTCAAGTACTCGGGCAATACTACAAATATATACGTGTTCCTACAGTATCAAAATATACAAAAATGTAATGTATTTTTGCCCCTGTATGGTGATTTGTATTGTTTTGCCAGATACACACTTCTACAAAAGATAATGTTTGTGGTAGGATGGGCAGTCTAGGGGGTCGTCTCATTCTTACTGAATGCGGCAGCATTTTCCTTGTGAGAAAACATGCCAAAAACATTTGAATCAACACTGCCAATCTAGCCTTCTAACTTAAATAAACTACTAACTAAACCGTTTCTACACCAACTTAACCAGCGCTCTGCAAGTAGTTTTTCAACACCTCCCTCTCTTGAAGTCCCTCACTGAAGTCTAAAATATTGTTGACGGATCTGAATGAACATAGTATGAATCACTCCACCTATGTTTGTTTGAAGCACTCAAACTCTTCCCTTGTGTTCAGAACGTTCCACCTGCAGGGCAGTTCTGGTTGTAGCAACGACTACCTGGAGATCAGGGAGGGGAACTCAACGGGGGCTGTGGTGGGTCGCTTCTGCGGGGCCTCCCTGCCCTCCAACTACACCTCTGTGACCGCTCACATCCTCTGGGCCAAGTTTGTTTCCGACTCTTCCATCAGTGGGGCCGGATTCAGAGCCACGTTCTCGCACCGTGAGTTCAATTCCTCACGATTCCCAGGCCTGACGAAGACATTAAATTTATTGTTTTATTATAGCATTATCTTTCTGTATGAAGTTTACCTTCATCATATTATTATAACTTTAAAATTGTCATACATATTTTTTATATTTAGTTATATATTATTTGTATGATTTTTAACAGCGTAAAACCTAACCATTTGTAGGGTTGATCGCTAAACTAATCTAATGCTGAAGTGGAGTTTTTTAATAACACAAATATTCTACATTGTGTTTCAGTGTATGGCAATGTAATCACCGGAGATTCCGGTCAGATCGCCTCTCCACTGTATCCCAGAACGTATCCCATGAACTCGTACTACACCTGGACGGTGACGGTGGACACTAACAGCTACATCCAGGTCCGCTTCCTGGACATCGACATCGAGGACCTCTATGACTGTTACTACGACAACCTGAAGGTGATATTTTGTCATCTTACGTTTGGCCAATCAGATGACTTGTTAGACAAACTAGTCAAAGCATAGAAAGGGATCATAAATGACTCGACCTCACGGATGTTTTTTCTCTCAGATATACGACGGTCCAGGTGTTCATCACTACCCTCTGGCCACAGTGTGCGGGCTCGCCTTGCCTCCGCCTGTCCGGAGTTCTGGCAGCACGTTGACTCTGCAGTTCCGCTCAGACACCATCATTGGAGGACGAGGCTTCCTTGTTGAGTGGACCGCTGTCCAGGACTCTGGACCGCCACCCACTGTGCCTCCAGGTGAGTTCAGAAGAAGATCTTAACCAAGGCTTCGGCTTCAGGAGAATTCAGGAAAATTTTGAGTTATTTTCAGAAAAAGGAAATCTAAATAATTTTGTTAAAAATATTAGATATAACATATTGATGTGGTTACATAAATACGTTCATACTATTTATTTATATGAAAAACAAAAACTGATTATGAGCTTTATTTGAATATGTATGTATGAAAAAAAGGAAACTAATCTGTATATTAAGGTGTTTAAAAGTTAACATTTAAAATGTTATTTTTCTACTCAAATATTTTTTAAGATATATAATTTCATTATTTAGTTAATGGATTTTGTTTTCAATATTTAACTTTTTGTTTGGGCTTTTTGTGACGACCTAAAGTATACATCGTTGTTCAACTAGACCTTGAGAAAAAACTGTGTTTTTCAGGGTCGTGTGGTGGAATCCTGATGGCCGGCCAGAACCCAGGCTTCATCTTCTCCCCCGACTGGCCCAACGAATACCCCGAAAACCAGGAGTGCATCTGGTTGATCCGCTCGCCAGACTCCATCGTGGAGTTGAACTTGTTGTCTTTGGACATCGAGGACTCGTCCGGCTGCTACTACGACAGCCTCACGGTCAGAGACGGTAGGTCGCGTTGAATGATTGGAGGCAGAAGAAGATTGTTCTCATCGCTGGTACTTCCAGGTCAAACCGCTCTGTCGCCAGAGCTGGCGAGAGTGTGCGGCCGTGAGGTCCCGGGTCCTCTCCACACCACAGAAGACGCGATGTTCATCACCTTCTCTTCAGACAGCACCAGGAACGGCCGAGGGTTCAACGCCTCCTACTCCAGAGGTGCAAGCACAGCGGCTCTATTTCTGATTCGTTTATGCTAAAAAATATCTCTAGGTGGAGACCTAGAAAAAAGAAAATCTAACGTGTGTTCTCTCGGGTCAGGTTGTGGAGGTCTGCTGCATGTGGACAGAGGCGTCATCAGCAGCCCCAATTACCCTCAGAACTACCTTCCGGGTCAGGACTGTCGCTGGCATGTGATGGTGACGCCCGGATATCGCATCTCCGTGTCCTTCCAGAGCCCGTTCCAGATCCAAGGATTCGGAACAGCGTGCAACTCTGGAGACTACCTCGAGGTGACTGCTGAATAAATAAGAGACAGTGTATTTGTGGGTTTCGTCTGCAGCTTCACACCAAGATGTTTTGTTGTTTTGAATCCTCCTTGTTTACCCTGTGAAGCTGGGACAGTTGCTGTGAAGGTACATCAGTGCCATGGGAATATTTAGTTGATTTTAATTTTAATTTAATTTAATTTTTAGGTTTTTACTATTCCTTTTTTGAATAATCAAATTCAATAATTCGATTAAAACATTTTATTGAATAATTGTATTATAATTTTGACATTTTCTTATTTGCAGCCTTTTAAATTCAATATAAATGTTGGTATAATAGAAGCACCGTGATTGGCTGATGGTTAGATCAAGTGCCTCTGAAATCTTTTGGTATTGTCTGGTGACAATATTATATAATTGTGTTAATATTCAATTTAAAGGCTACAATTGAAAAAAAAACATTGAATTTAGAAGACAAAGATATTATTGAAATTGAAATGTAACCTTTAAATAAAGAAATATTAAATTAAATTATTCCCCAAAGAAATATGAAAAGATTCAACTTTTGAAATTGTAAATTCAACCATTGAATATTCTGATGGCACTGATGTGTTTTCCTGAGTTTGCAGAAGCAGAAGATAACACATGAAACATGTTTTGTTAGCGAAGATGTTAACTGTAAGTCTCCCGTCACAGCTGAGGAACGGTCCAGATATCTCCGCGCCGATCCTGCAGGGTCGTATCTGTGGAAACAGCGCCCCCACCCTTCTGCAGACCACTGACAACGACCTCTATGTTCGCTTTGTAACTGATGGCTCCAACGAAGCTTCTGGGTTCAAGTTGACTTTTGAAGCTCACAGTCAAGGTACTCAAAGAACCCGAGATCCAAACTCTTTACACCCACCTAAACTTGTGTCATTTTTTTGTTGTCAGCGTGCGGAGGCTTCGTTTCACTGGGTGACAACGACCCCCCCGGATACATAACTTCGCCGAACTATCCGCAGAACTACCCTCAGAACAGCGACTGCGTCTTTGTCATCACCGTCCCCAACGGAGAGTCTGTGACGCTGGACTTTGAAGGGCAATTTTACATCGAGCCCTCAACCAGGTTTCTGAGTTTCTTCATGTTGATCTCAATGAACTCAATAGAACCGCAGGTAGCACTCCATGATGAACAAGCCTTAGAGTAAAAGTGAAGCTTGCAAATCTCCTCTCTCAAAAATCCTTAAAAAAAAAGGTGGATCCAGACAGTAGTTGATAATGGTCACCCATCGTAAACCTTTTCTAAAAAAATTAAAAATGTTTAGCTGCTTTTAAATATTGAGTTTACCTGTTAATTTTTAACACCTACAGAATCGGAT
Source organism: Callionymus lyra (assembly GCF_982586985.1). NCBI lineage: Eukaryota > Metazoa > Chordata > Actinopteri > Syngnathiformes > Callionymidae > Callionymus > Callionymus lyra. The sequence goes on along the minus strand of NC_141821.1, from coordinate 20,693,647 downwards.
TCTCATACCCTGCTGAGAAACTGCTTGGCTGCCCTCACTTAAATCTCTCACTTTGACCTCAGTGGCATTGGAGGAGTGGTTGATTCGAACCTTTGGAACTCATGAAAAGCTCTGTATTTCATGGTTTTATAAAAGACAAACTAGATAACCTGTACCAGCATGTCTTAACTGTTCTTATCAGTCAGACACTTCTGTCTGGACTGATGAAAGTCACAGAGATAAGAAGACACATTTAAAGGAGCAGCATAGTCATGTATTTTCGGGACGATTTATTCAACATTTTCACCTATTTTGACATAAGGATTTATCCTTTTTACACCATGTTGTTCTGTTAGAGGGTTTTAAAGGCAACTAATGACAAACTCCAACTCTCCTGACTCACTCATATGTTTCAAATGTTGAGGTCTTTCTCTCCAAGATGCATTAAGTCCCTCATCATGACCATGTTTTGAAGTTATTACTTTAAAAAGTTCTCACCCGTCTGAAATCTCGACAATGTATAGGTTACAAGAGCGGAGTCCATTATAATGTAATAATGGTTTCGCTTTTCCTCCAGCCTGCTGTAATCACGCCCGCTTTTATACAATGAGTTCCTTAGAGATGGAAACTTCCATGGATTGGTTACTTGCAGTAACATACATCGATGTTTGACCAATCACAGCAGAGTGGGCATGGTTTTGATAAAAACAGATTTAATCGCATTTTTAGTGGGCGGGGCTTAAGCACATTTTCAAATGTAAATATTGAAATGAAAAGGGATTTTTGTACAAACAGACACATACTGATGATACAATAGAGGTCCATGATTTATTTAAGAGACTCTTAAATCAACACATTAATTGCTCTTTAAATTCCTCTTTTTTTCATTCTGTCAAGTTTTGCCTTCTAAAGCTAACATGCTGTAGTTTGTGTAGCATTTCACTCTTGAATCTCCCTCATCTATGAGGCTTTCATTAAAAATGCATTATCTCAAAAAAAACTTTCCATCTCAGTTGTGCCTTCGACTACTTGGAAATACGTGACGGCTCCACCACCGGCGACCGCCTGATCTCCCGGCTCTGCGGCAACACCCTGCCGTCGACTCAACACTCCACGGGTTCCTCCATGCTGCTCCGGTTCCGAACCGACACCAGCGTCACACACATAGGCTTCAAGGCCAAGTTCTCCATAGGTAGAGTTGAAATTGTGGATCAAACCTTCACTCTATGTCATTTTTCTCTTTTATTTTTCTCTCCCCAGCGACTTGTGGCGGCACCTACCGAGCTCAGAGCGGAACCATCCTCAGTCCAAACTTCCCTGAGTCCAACTACCCTGACAGCACCACCTGTGAGTGGTACTTGGAGGGACCCACCGGACACTACCTGACGCTCAGCTACGACAGCTTCAACCTGGCCGGCAGCAGCGGCTGCACCGGCGACTACGTGAACGTTCGGGAATACAACGCTTCAGGTGAATCTGTTTTGTGCACAACACCGCCACGAGCAGAGGTGTAACATTGAGTGTGCAGGGCTCCAGCTGGGCCGACACTGTGGCAACATCATCCCATCTCCCATGGACACGTCCGACAGCTTCGCCTACGTCAAGTTTGTCAGCGACGGCAGTGGAAATGCGCCCGGATTCAGTCTGTCGTTTGAAGCTAGCGTTGAAGGTAGGATGATGGATTGTGTTCACGATCATACAAACATCAAGTTTCAGAAAAAATATTGTACTATATGGATAAAATAGTTCAAATTTCCAACGATCTTCCTCTCTTTCTGAGTTCGATGGAGTCTACTGACTCCTTCAGAAGAAACATCTTAAGACATTTTTATTTGTGCAGGCTTTTCCTTGATTTTCTGAGACTTCTGTGTTTGATTTATGCGTCTCGGCCTTTAAAAGTTTAATATTTTAAATGTGTGTTGTGATTGTTCAAGCGCTTTTTGACCCTGGTCTAGAAAGGCCCTTTATAAATGACTATTACTTACTTGAAAAATAATTCTCTTCATACCGCAAATCTTAAACCCCTGAATCCACTGGTTTGGAGAATTGTAGATTATATGAGTTGATTTTCTGTTTGTTTGTTTTAAACAAATATAAATGTCCTCCACCTGCAGTTTGCGGAGGACTTCTTAACGCTCCGTCCGGAACCATCTCATCTCCCAACTATCCCAACCTGTACCCGCACAGCAGACTGTGTCGCTGGGAGCTGCTGGTGCCGAGCGGCCGCAGGGTCACGCTCACCATCAACGACCTGCGGCTGGAAGAAGCCGGCACTTCCTGTTCATTTGACTATGTGGAGGTGAGTTTCCTACATCGATAATCTCCTGAGAAATTAATCAGATTTTTGTATCCACATTCAAGATAGATACGCTCTATATGAAGAGAATGCTTGTAGCAATATTGTAAAATTAAAAGTTCTGCATAAAAACCTACTAGAGAGAAGATAATCTATATATACCATCAATAATAAATGCTACTGAAACTGTTAGTGTTTATTTTATAAGATTTAGGTTTAAATTTGTACAGGATGGAGAGCGTTATTATGATAAAATGTTATTATTATATTATTTTATTATGATTAAAATAGTGATAGCCAAAATGTAATTTTTATTAGAATAATACAAAATAAAGACCCTTCTAATATAAAGGTAAAGAAAAGGAAGAAATCAAATTTCAAAATTTCAATTAATTCAATTATTTCATGATACAACCAGAAAAAATTATGCTTCAATGTTGTTTTTCTAAAAATAATAATTAAAACCTGCACAAAAAGAAGATAAACAATTTAAATTAAATTGAAATCATTTATTTTTTAAATGTACACATTATATTAGGATCTCTTAAAGCTAATATTATTGTATAAAAGAATGACAAACATTTACTTTGGTTTCTATATTATACATTCTTTATGTAGGTTTCTTATTCTACACTCGACCACAGTTTGACTCACATTTTTGTCAGACCCTTTAAAGTGTTACTGATATCAGCAGAAGTTCCAAACATATTTTTTTATTCAAGTTAGCTAACGTCAGTTTTCTTCATAAAACCTCAGACAAACACTTGATGACCTCATGTGACATCCAACAATACAATAAATGTGTCATGTGTCTGTTATACAGGTCTTACCCTGTGTTCGTCTTTAATCCGGGCGCACAGACACACACATCTACACACACTCACTAGTAACAGACTAACATTGGACTATCACAGGTATTGTTTGTCTGATGGAACTTAAATAACATTTTTTGTTGTTTCTCAATGTGACACAATTGTCAAATTATAAAAGATAAGGCAGTTTTCCTGAAGAATCTAAACACAAAACATCCTGAAAACAGATTTCATTGTAGTTCCTGACGACACAATTAATGACAAATGGATAAGCCTAAAAATGTTTTAAAACCTTTTTTCAAAATAAATATGACAAAATTAGCAATAAACTGAATATTCTAGGATATATTTTTTTCATTTTATTGATAGAAAGGAAAATGCATCAGAAGATGTAAAGATATGAAAAAATTGTTTTTAACGTAGTTTTTTAGTGTTAAGGAAAAGTTGAAAAGAAAATATTATAATCGCCGAACTGTAGCGTTAAAAATTCAGAAAAGAGTGAATAAGACCAAAAAGGAAAAGAAAATGGCTTAAAAGCTAATAAAAGACACATAAAAACACAGCAGGATGAAATGTGGTAATAATAAGTGGTCAGTGCTAAAGGACGACTCTATCAAGGATTAAAAGCATAAAAATTGATGAAGAAACCGTTTTTTTATTTAATTGTTTGATGGTCTCGTAGGTGATAAATGGTTTGTGGGAGGATTCGCCAAAACTGCAAAGGTTCTGTGGAACAGTGCCAGCGGGCACTCAGGTCCGCTCCTCTGGAAACACCATGACCGTTGTGTTCCGCACCGATTCGTCCGTTTCTTTTGGCGGCTTCACGGCTTCTTACTCCTCAGAGGAGCCTGCAGGTCAGACTCTGAACCCTCGACTCTCCTCTGATTTATTATAATAACATATATTTTGCTTTTGTCTTCGTGCAGTTTGTGGTGGAGTTCTGACCAACGCTGAAGGCGGGAACATCACCTCGCCGGGCTACATGGTGTCCAACTACAGCAACGACCTCAACTGTGAGTGGCTGATCCAGAACCCTCAGCACGTCAACTCCTCCATCGTGGTGGAGATCACGGACCTGCGCCTGCAGCAGGACCAGACCTGCGCCAAAGACTTTCTCCAGTTTAGACTCGGTAAGTCTTCTCAAGTCAACCGAGAGATTAGAGAAGGCGAAGAAGGGAGTGCAGGCAGGGTGCACCAGGCAGGGACAACTGTGAATCGTAGAGGCTGTAAATGACAGCTCAGAACTTTGGCATCTTCTTCGGTCGACAGGCGACTGGAATGGAGAGCATCTGGCCAAGTTCTGTGGACAGACCAGACCAACGATTCCCATCGTGGTCTTCACTCCAGAGCTCTGGGTCCACTTTCAAACCGACTTTAATGTGGTTGACGTGGGTTTCATGGCCAAGTACTACTTCTCCGGTGAGTTGACAGAAGGAAGCTCGTTGAAGTTTATGTTTTGAAGCGCTGCTCTCTGAGGGTGTGTGTTGCAGAGTGTGGAGGTCTACAGTCCGGTGACAGTGGATCCTTGTCTAGTCCCAACTACCCCAACGTCTACCCCGGCCCGAGTCGCTGTGCCTGGCTGATAGAAGCTCCAGAAGGCCACACCATCACGGTGGGTAAAGCTAGGATTCATTTCGTTCTTCTTTCCAATCATTAATCATCTGGGGTTGCCTTCATAAATATCTTGGTCGTCCTCTTGCTTATCTCTTTTTTCTATGTCCATTTATTTATGTCATTTAATCACAAATAATCCAAACCAAACTCCTAATGTGACTCTCATCATTATATTACAAGAATCATATTTATTTGTTCATCTTTATTTTTTTTAATATGATCTGTTAAAGATTGTCTTTGAATATTTTTCATTAATTAATCCTAATATTTAAGCTTTCAATTGTTTAACCATCTCAATATCTGTATATTTGTACTATTAGTAATTCATAATAATAATTCATTATTAATATATGTGTGATACAATATACTTTTTATTATTATTTTATTTTTGATAACCTCATTTTTCTAGCATTTATTTTATTCTTCTTTAACATCAGTTTTTCATTAATCCCAGTATTTTTATTAAATCTTTCCCTCGATGTTTTGTATACTTTTAGTTGTTTTCGCTGTAATGGCTCAGGCAATAACTTAAAAAGTAAAATATGAATAAGGTAAGGTAAGGTAAAACTTTATTATGTCAGCATTAAAGTAAAATCTCGCCATTGCTGGGTGTTAGCTTTAGCATTTGGGCTTTTAATGAATGAGTACTCCATTGAAGAAGTTAATAACCAAAATTGTGTCAATAAATGTTTTTAATTTGTAGCATTACAAATTACCTACTTACTTACTTACTATATAGAAGCAGTTAGAAGGAATCCTAGCTCTGATAACAGAAGTATATTTTACATCAAGCCAAACAATAGATTAAAGCTTAAAATATACTTTAATAAGTACATACAAAAATAAGATAAAATCAACAAATACTACTTTTATTTTTGCTTGATGTTATTTATCAATGAATGTATTATGTAACATTTATATAAACATACCTGTGTCTCTGCAGCTCACCTTCACGTACTTCAACCTGGAGCCTCACTCCACCTGCAGCTGGGACTCCCTCACCATCTTCAATGGAGGATCACCAGGCTCGCCTCTGATCGGACAGTACTGCGGGACCACGAGTCCCGGAACGGTCAAGTCAGGCTCCAACAAGCTGGCGGTCGTCTTCCTCGCCGACCACAGCGTGTCCCGCGGTGGATTCGTGGCCACCTGGTCCTCCGACTCTTCGGGATGTGGAGGGGTGATCCACGCCGACACGGGAACCATCAAGTCTCCTAACTATCCCCAGAACTTCCCTGCCAACGTGGAGTGCACGTGGCAGGTCATCGCTCACGAGGGATACCACCTGCAGATGAGCGTCGGCAGCGACTTCCAGATTCCTGACAGCTCTGGATCCTGCCAGAACAGCTACCTCAAGGTACCATGCACTCACCACCAGATTCTCTTTTGTTTGTTTTAAGGTGAAATAATGGGTCAAGTTTATCATTGAAACGTTGAAGTTGTAAATGTGTCTAATCCATCATCATGGTTTTTCTCTGCAGATGTGGTCAGGACAGAATCAAAATGCCGACACTTTGTTGTCCACCAGCTGCGGCACGCAAGCCCCGCCCCTCGTGGTGGCGCCATACAACGTGATCTCGACCCGGTTCCAGTCCTCTGACACCCCTGGCAAAGGATTCTCGGCATACTTCAGCACCAGTAAGACTTCCATACGCTGATATATTTGTGACTCCACTTTTATTTTTTTAATTTCATCCATTGTACATTTAATCAAAATAAAAAAGTACTTGCTGAAATTTTTTTTTTTTGGTAATAATTAATTTAAATAACCCAAACTAATGTATTTAATATTTTCATATTTAAAAAAATATTATTGTGATATTAATGCTTTCATCGTTTGAATTGTATTTACTTTAATAAGGTATGATTCAAACTGAATATTGATGCAAATGTTTGTGTGTAAAACTTTTATTCTTGCATCACTATTGCAAAAAATGTTGTACACATTTTATGACTCAATGTATATCTTTTAAAGGGGTTTACTTGATTTTCTGGAACTCCTGTTGTGTTATCAGTTTTATCTTGATCTTTAAAATATATACTTTATTGAATATTGTTTTGATTGTTTAAGCGCTTTGTGACCCTGGTCTGGAAAAGCGCTATACAAATAAAAATGACTTACTTACTAACTAATTTGTTCACGTGTGTGCCAGATTATATCCAGAATTTTGTTGTTGTTAATGTTCTAATAACTAATGTTCTAATTGTTGTATTTTTTGTGGTTGTAAGGATGTGGGGCAAACTTCTCCGCCCCCAGCGGGCGTGTCGTCTCGCCCAACTACCCTGCAGATTATCCGTTGAACTCCAACTGCAACTACACCATCGATGCTGGAGACCAGACCGTGATCATAGTGACCTTCCAGGTCTTCCGAGTGGAAGGTGAGCCTTAGCATTAGCAAAATGCTAACAAATGATCATTTTTGTTGTATTTGCAGTGAAAGAAAGTTCTAAAAAGCCCAAAGGTTTCATATTTTAATTCATATTTATTGTTCATTAGCTTAACTTGAGACATTAACTTATTAAATTTAAATACCATAAAAGTATAAGCATATTGAAAAATCTAAGCTAAGTGTTAGCTTTAGCATTGATGAATTACAGTTTTTTAATTCACATTTAATAAATGACAAAACTCTAAAATTATAGCTATTATGAAGATATTCCAAAGAAAGACTGAAGACTGGGAATTTAATGAACCTCTGTATAGAATTTGAAGCATTAAAATAAAATAGATAGATAGATGATAGATATACTGTATACTATTAATCTGACAGAAAGATATTTACAAAAACAGAGAAAAATCGAAATACTATAAATTCATAATGCAACAACTTTATTACTGTAATAGCTCTTTATTGTTGTCGTATTGTTTATTGTTTGGCATTTACGTTTTGATTGTGATTAATGCATAATAACAAACTAAACTAATCTCCGTATGGACAACAATATTTTCCTCTTTCTTGTTTGATATCTTTATAAATATATTAAATAAAGGAATAGCTCAACCCCTAAATTCAACCATCACCATCCAACTTTCAAAATGTCACTGCTTTCCCAGCGCACTCCACTTGTGCTTACGACGGCTTGAAGATCTACAACGTCGCTGCTGGAGGTTCTCCTGTCGCCACCTTGTGTGGTTCCACAGTTCCAGGAACGTTCAGCACGTTCGGACCGATGCGGCTTCACTTCTACTCGGACAGTTCGATGACAGACACTGGATTTTTGGCACAATACACAGCCATACGTAAGTAAAGTGAGCGGTATCTGAAATGATTTCAGGAATTATTTTATAGGGAAGAAACTGTAAACATTAATTGAATGAATCAACCATTCATGTTTACTTTTAGTAAGAGGAAGGTCATGAGGTCACCCTTGTGGGCATCAGTAGGTTTTATTTCCACAACACATCCCGATGTTTAAATAATAGATGTTTTTATTTGCAGCTTGCGGCGGACTCTTCAACAGCTCCTCAGGTTCAATAAGCAGTCCGGGCCTTTCGACCATCAACTACCACCACAACCTGAACTGCACCTACCACATCATGGGCCAGGCAAACAGAGTGATCGACCTCAAGTAAGACACTCCAGATCTCTGAGATTTAACCAAACCTGGATTTTAAAAACAAATTAAAAAAACATTTGAATCCCATTTCTCTCTCAGATTCAACACATTCCACTTGGAGGCGTCGTCCACCTGTTACTATGACTACGTCGCCGTGTATGATGGGCAAAACACTCTGGCTCCTTTGCTGGGAAAGTTCTGCGGAACAGCTATTCCACCCAATCTCCGGTCGACCTCAAACCAGCTCTTCCTGGTCTTCAGGACGGATGCTTCGAACAATGGGGTCGGCTGGAGGGCCACCTACAGTCAGACTCTGGGTATGTTGAAGAAAAATATAACTTTTATATTTAAGGAAATGGCTTCTTTAACGAGCAGAGCTTGTACTTCATGTACTGTATATATCTTGAAAATACCTATAGCGACAATGCTACAATACATTTAAATTAACTTTGAAAAAGAGGTCTTGAATATCACATTATTTATTTTAGATATTCAACAGCACGGTAAGTAAGTAAGTAAGTAAGTAATTTTTATTCATATAACGCTTTTCCAGACCAGGGTCACAAAGCGCTTAAACAATCAAAGCAATATTCAATAAAGTATATACTTTAAAGGTCAAGATAATACTGATAACACAACAGGAGTTCCAGAAAATCAAGGAAAAGCCTGAACAAATGGAAACGTCTTAAGATGTTTCTTAAAGGAGTCAGTAGACTCCAAGTTTGATTGATTCTTATTTTATTTATTTATTTTATTTAACTATTTTTGTCGTTCAAATCATATTTTTTATCATGGTTCTTTTATTGTTTGTATGTGTTTATAATTTGATTATTTTATTAAATTTACAATTAACACGCTAATATTCACGGTATTTGTTCATTTATGTATTGCAAAAAAACTTCAGACCGCTAGATGTTCGCAGTCATTACTTAATCCACAGCTAAATAAACAATTAAATTCGCCAAGATCCAAGGGGATTGCTGAGGATGAGAGGATACATTTAAATTCAGCATCTTTTTAAGTTCAAAACAAGGTTTCAAGACAAATGAAGGCAGTTCCACCCCGTCAAGATTCAAGTACTTGGGCAATACGAGTATTTATATTTGTTCCTATAGTATGGCAATATATTGTATTGTTGCCCCTGTATCATGATACGTTTTATTATCACCAACACACACTGCTACCATCTGGTCTGACAAGGTACAGGAGAATGCTTTCTAAAGATGCTCAGATTGCCAAAGAGCTCTTGTCATATCTTGAATTTAACCTAAAGACGCCTTTTACAGCATTTACCATTGTTCCAAAAGCAGTATTTAACTATTCGCACTAATGTTCAGGCCCAGCCCTGGGATGCGGTGGCTACATGTCCATGCCAATGGGCATGTTTGGCTCTCCTGACCCAGATCTGAATGGCCAATACGAGATAAGGATGGACTGCATGTGGATCATCGAAATGCCCGTCAACCAAGTCATCAACTTGACCTTCAGCTCCTTCGATCTGGAGAGCTCGGCATCCTGCCGCTATGACTACGTCAACGTAAGAGCGTCGATGTTTTGATCGCACCTGGAAACACGTGTGACCCCGGCGGCTCTCGTCTCCGACAGATCTACGACGGCGACAGCGCCAGCTTCCCTCTGGTTGGAAAGTTTTGTGGGAACTCTATTCCCGCCTCCATTGTTTCCAGTGGGAACTTCCTGACGGTTCAGTTTGTCACTGATGCGTCAGTGCAAAGGGCAGGATTCAACGCGACGTATCGATCAATGCCCAGTAAGTTTATAAAGAGATCTCCTATGATAAAAGTAATACTCGGTACAGCTCAAAACTTCTGAACTCTCCTCTGTCTGACTCGCCCTCAGTGTTGTGTGGAGGGGCCCTGAACGCCACCACTACCCTGCAGACTCTCACCTCACCCTACTTCCCCAACGCTTACCCTGCTTACACCAACTGCCGCTGGACTCTGGACGCTCCCGCGCAGGAGACCATCAAAGTCGTCGTTGAGAACTTTGCTCTCCAGTCGAGTCAGAGCTGCACTGCCAACTACCTTCAGTTCATGGACTTCCCAGTGGTGAGACCTCAGTCCTTATTACCTCTGCCAAGGAGGTTATGATATTGTCTGCTGTAATCTCTGTTAGCAAAATAACTTGTGCATATTTACCTACTGAGAACAGGACAAGCGGCAGATGATGGAATTTAGGAGAGTTTCTTAAATCCTTCTGAATTTAGGAATGTTTTGATGGAATCATCACTTGTTTAACTTTAACCTGCAGTTTCTAATGTTTCCTGCTCCTTTAATAACTACTACTATAGCCAATGAAAACTTTATAAACTTGAAGTCTTTCTAGTCCTACTACAGTCAATAAAAAACACCTTGACAAAATACAAAATAATTGGTGGAAAACAGAAGAAAATTCCAGTAGTTACATTTTTGTTTTGTAATTGTATGTTCTCAGTTACATTATTGATGTCACGTTGAAGTTTTGAATGGGAAGTTTAACTTTTTTTTTAACTCTGTTTAAACCATGAATCTGATGTCGCAGGGTGACTACGGACAGTCGCATAAGTTCTGTGCAGAAGACAGTCATCCACCAGACTTCTATACCTACGGGAGGACCATCCTTGTCCACTTCAAATCCGACTCCTTCATGACCGGAAACGGGCTCAAATTTAACTATCAAATCGCTGGCAAGTTGAAAATATTACTTCCACAAACAGTATTTATGCACGTAAAGATTAAATAAGTTTTGCTCTGATAACAACAGGCTGCAGCCGGACTTATGAGCAGGAATACGGATACCTGAGGAGTCCAGGGTGGCCCGACATCTACCCTCACAATCTGGATTGTTCCATCGTTCTCAAGGCGCCGCAGAATCACACCATCTCTCTCTTCTTTAGCAGCTTTGACATGGAGTATCACTCCCAGTGTGAGTTCGACTCCCTGGAGGTAAGTCATGCCCTGACTACTGCTGTCGTTTTTTCCTAACGCTCAAAGTTTGCCTCTAGTTATTTAAGGCTGTGAAAGTTGTCATGAATGATGAGGTCTCGTGATGCTGTGTCTTCATTTTGAAACAAATCTACTTACAGTGGCATGAAAAAGTTTGGGCTTCCAATAATTAGTGCTAAAGGTATTAAAATCAATAAGATATAAGGGTGCCTAAATTTATACACATGCCTAATTTTGTTTAAATAATTCTTGCACACTTTCTGTAAATCATATCAACTTTATTTCACTTCTCAAATATCACTGTGTTTGTCTCCTATAAGATATATTTAACTGGATTTTTTTATCCAAGCAACCGATGATTTATAAAGGAAAATCATGAAAATGTACAGGGGTGCCCAAACTTTTTCATACCACTGTAGATGGATAGATTTAGCATAGGCTGTCATCTAGAGGTCTTTCAAAATGAAGGAACTGTATCTACATATGACTTCATTTTCTGTTCATTTTATTTGCGGATGTTCAATATAAATGATCACATTTGATTTCAAATGTGATCATTTATATAAATATATGGATAAAAGAGTAAAAATCACTTTTTTTATATAATTGATGAAAAATAATTGTATTTATTTTGCCAATATGAATCAGAACATGTTTATTTCCAGTGATGTAAACACAAAACCAATTTAATGAAATAAGTATTAATCAAGTAAAATTAGTTTTTAAAATAAGAGACACTAAATTACAGTGAGTATATACAATTAATAATGATTTAATATGAAATACATTCAACTAAATAATTGTAATGATAATTTAATTTAATGCATTAAATAGTAAATAAAAGAAGGGTAAAATAAAAACAAACAAGGTAAGTTATGTAAGATCTTTTATAGTATAAATCAGATATACTCAGATATACTCAGTTACTCTCCTTCTTCACAACAGTGGCATAAACATGCCTAACATGTATGTTCGCTCTAATGATCTTAGAGGAGTTGTTGTCCTATCAGTTACTGTTTGTACTTACATAGATTTATTTACACACACTGGTGTTGACAGGATATTGTGTAGAGTGCTACGGGCCACTGCACTTCTGAGCATTTGGCTCTGAATGGAGCATCAAATGCCACCAGGGGGACAGTTAGATGGCATTTTAGTGAAGGGTGGATCAAGTCGTAGCGAGCCAGGAATGCTCTCAAGAGGCAAACCCACGTTTGTGATTCCTGCATCACCGAGTCTGAGTCATATTGTTGTGCGGCAGCCACAAAGAACGCTTCACAACCAGTCGATCAAGGAATCCGGCACACGATCGTCCCTAGATGTTTTGAATTCTTTAAACTGTTACATTACCTCCTGTCGACTCTCCTGCCACACAGATCCGTAACGGAAGCACAGCGACGGCTCCTCTCCTCAGCCGTCTGTGTGGCACCACGCTGCCAAACCCGGTCTTCCCAGGAACCAACCAGCTGTTCCTTCGCTTCAAGAGTGACTACGCAGCCTCCCGCAACGGCTTTGCAGCGACGTGGACCTCCTCGCCTAATGGTGAGACCTCAGCTTAGTGGGTTTTAAAGATATACACTAGTTTAAAGTTCAACTAATGTGTTGATCAAAGTGTCTCTATTGTACTCACCTGTATGTGTCTGTTTGTACAAAACTGTCTTCATTGAAATATTTACATTAGAAAATAATATTAAGCCCCGCCCACTGAAAACACTTTTTTTTTTCTGGAGATGAAATCTTGTTTACCATAACCACACCCATTACCTAGAGAGCTCAAACACCATTTTAAGTTAGAGAATCTTAGCCTATATTTAACTTTCATTGGCCCTCAACATATTTTTCAAGACTGCAGTGGAAGTTGTGCAGCGGCTTATGGAGCTATTGGTTTGAAAAAAGAGCAAAATAAATGTTGTGATTGGTTGATGAGGCCTCGTGAAACAGTTGATAAAGTATCATGATACAGTGTCAGACTTTTTAAACGGCCAATAGATGGCACCGCCTGCTTGAAAATCTTTGTCTCTTATGTACTCATTTAATGAAACCTGACATCATTTTCAAACGGACAGTGCCATCTAGTGGTCTTTCAAAGTGAAGACCCTGTATCATGATACTTCATCAGTTACATAGCTCAGACAGAGCTGCAGCAGTGAGTTCACTGAGAGGGGGTGAGACGAAGATGGGGCTTTGTTGTAGAGGAAGAGTCTCTGTTAATTAAGAAAGTGATTTTATTGAAGGCTTTTTTGACATTTTTAACATGAAGATTTGACTTGTTTGTAAAAAAAAAAAAACTCAAAGCAGGTTTTTAACGACCAGTAGTAAAATCAAGATAATTACAGGTCACCTCTATCTGAATATAAGACTATTTATTAGTTCTAACCGCCTCTCATAAAACTCTTATTCTTGTAAGGTTGCGGAGGCACATTGTACGGGGACCACGGGACGTTCGCCAGCCCCAACTTCCCTGGCACTTATCCCAACGGGACTCACTGCGAATGGGCCATCAAGGCACCGAGGGGCCGTGTGGTCACGGTCACCTTCAACCAGATCAGCATCGACGACCCTGGAAGTTGCCAGAGCAACTACATGATCCTGTACGACGGCTCCAGCACTTCCTCCAGGCCTGTGGGGCCTTACTGTGGCATGGTACGACACTGACACTGATGTTCCAGGGGGAGGGGAGACAGAGGTGGAATGAGGGAGGAAAACATTAGTTGGAAGATTTAAAAAGTAAAATAATAAACAGAAGGAAGCTGCCAGGGAAGTCCTGGCGCGTGTATTGGCAGGAAGCTGACGATTACAGGGTACGATCTAGTGCGATATAATGTGACGCTGTAGTAACGTAAGTACATATTTGTAGTCCTGTCAAGTACTTGATTCTAGTGTTTATTTGTTTTGTAACCAAAATATGTCCAAACATAAGCTTTAAAAGCTGCTGGAGTCAACTGTATCCTCTCATCCTCAGTTATCTCCAAGAGTTCATTGATCCTTTTAGATGGAGGGAATGTTATTATTATAATTATTATTATGTAATGCAAGAGGAAGTTTAATTGCAACAAAAATATGACCCTAAATGGCATGAATATTGACAAGTTTTAACATTTTTTAAATCGAATTATTTTGCTTTATACACACTTAAAATAAACCATATAAAAATATAAAAAACAAAATATGATTAAAAAAATTAAATATATATTTTTATTTTTTAATAATGAATACAGTACAGTACAGAATATCGATAGGCTATAGTAAAAATATAGTGAGTGTTTAGATGCAGTTCCAGCAGTATTCTGAGGGCTAACATTGAGTTTTGATGATGACTAGTAGCACGTCTGTGTTTCAGGAATCCAACATCGCACCGTTCAGAGCTTCCTCCAACAACGTCTACATCGTTTTCCAAGCCCAGTACGCCTCCCTGCCTTCAGGATTCAGACTCACCTGGACCAGCTGAGGGCGCTAGCACACCTGTCCAGTCCAGTTTTCTTGTCTATATATGCCCAACCAATGAACGTGATAATGTTTGACTGTAAATAATGATTCAAGATAATGACTTGAACGTGCTTAAAAAAATGATTGTACAAATCATCACTGGTCATATTTAATACTTGTATATTTTATTTATGTGGAACTCCTTCAGAAATAAGACCTTAATTAAAGACTTGCAGGTCAGGGAGGGCTAGTGATGAATTTCAAGTTTAAGAAAAAGTATTTTTTTTAATTCATGATAATTGGAAAGATTTATTAGTATTTCTTGTAATAGTAGTATTTGCCATAATCTTTAGCAGGAGACAAATGCAACTTCTTTAGTGTGTGCTGAGTCCAGCAACATTAGTTCTCTCTATAATACTTTTAAATAAAGTTGATCTAAGGCGATAATACTGGGTAAGAAAATACCACAACTAAGGAGGTAATGAGCAGTTTGCTGGGCTCTCTGAGTGCTTTCCTTGTTAGGAACTGATCGTGGAGGTGGTGAATGAAGGTTTCTACGGAAAAATAGACGAGGTTTTGATGGAGACAAGGTATGATGAGAACAAGTGATTTGGGGGGTTTGGTTAGTGAAGAGGGTAGTTGGTGAAAATGATGCAGCGGTTTGGGTAAAGTTTGGGTCACATCTGCATCAATGATAACCGATGGAGGTGGATAAGTGATACGTGAGCCAGGTAGAAGCACCGGGGCAGACCCAGGAACTGCTGTAGTGATGATCAGAATTATTATTATTTACAGTATGATATATTTTGTCTCTCAGTAGTAGATATGGAGAAAGTTTTTTTGGTTAAAGGGATGTTTTAGGTTTCTCAACTTCAGCTGCTGCCCCAGCGACCTGACCCTAAGATAAAAATTGATTGAACAAACATTCAACAAATTTTAGGACTTTCGTTCATAGACATTGAGTTGATGTTGATAAAGGGAATTAAAAATAAGGGGTCCAAGCAGAGATCCTTGGGGTACACCATTGCACAAGGAATCGGCGGAGATTCATAGCTGCCTATCCAAGAATTCTATTGTAGAAGTCGTAGCGAAATATTGACCACACTCGAACACGTGCAAAAGTTCCATGATTAATAAAAAACATTTTCCGTTGGAGTCACCAGTGAATATCATGTGGTCGGTCGATGAACTCGATACTTAATATCAGGCGTCAAAATCTGAAAATTGCTCCACCGACTGCCTCAGTGTGATGAGTGGACCCACAACGGTCATTATGAAATGTCGTCGCCTCGGATAATTACTACACTGCTCAGCTTAGCAGGCGACCCACTTGTCTCTCTGATTAATGTGTGTGTGTGTGTGTGTGTGTGTGTGTGTGTGTGTGTGTGTGTGTGTGTGTGTGTGTGTGTGTGTGTGTGTGTGTGTGTGTGTTGCCAACATTATCCGCTTGTGTGTCTCCAGCATAATCAAGCTGTTGCACTGATTGAAATCGAACTTAATTCAAGTTTTTTTTGTTTATGGTGACGACTATTTTGTTTCTCAGGAAACTTCTGAGGTCAGAGTTTTCCTTAATTTAAACAGGATTATTTTCATTAATCTGCTTTATTCTCACACTCGTCAGATATATGTTATATATAAATGTGATTAATCATAGACTGGATAAGAAAAAACCTGTCACTCTCAGCACAGCTAAATCTCAAAGGGCCTCAGAAGAAACGTGAGGAATCCGAGGCTCCGAAGATGACTGTGCACTTTTGGATTTTTCGGCCTACATGAGCATTTATGGAAATAGGACTCCGCTGCCACCCAGCAACAACACAGGCGATCACTCTTCGCCCCCCTGAGGAGCCCGAGCTCTAATGACGCCGTAATCATCCCTGATGTGTTCATCAAGTGCTCTTCGTTTAAGCGTCACGTCCAATGAGGCGCCTCAATTTAAATGTTAATCAACGAGGAAACTCGATACCTTTTCTAAAACAGCTCAACAGAACACTTTGGCAGCCGCCGAAGCCGCGATCACAAAAAAGCGAGACAGATGGAGAGAGTATCACCTGATATTTTATTCAAAGAGCTGGAACATTCCGAAGCCGCCTCCAGATTCCATCTCAGCTCCGCGTGACCATCTGTGACTGGAGACCGAACTGCACGGTGTTGGAGATGCTGCCCTCAT
The DNA here is from genome assembly GCF_982586985.1 of Callionymus lyra. Classification (NCBI taxonomy): domain Eukaryota; kingdom Metazoa; phylum Chordata; class Actinopteri; order Syngnathiformes; family Callionymidae; genus Callionymus; species Callionymus lyra. Next base: position 20,676,850 of record NC_141821.1, on the reverse strand, counting down.
CAGCAATTCAGCTAAATAGAGCGTCACAAAATCAAAAATATAGGAACATCTACACATTGTTATACCGCCAACACACTGTCATACCACACTTATAACAGATATCTTTATACTTTTCATATGTCGGGTTTTGGTTACTAATTGTTTAATTAATTTTTTAATCATTTAATCTTTGCCATTCGATATAATGTTCTTATCTATAAAACCCCACAAAATTGGTCCAGGTCGAATGGTTTTAAAAAAGTGCATGATGAGAAAACCCAAAGTGACTCTTTTGAGTGGGTCAGTTCCCATTTTTGTTTGGACAACTATTTTCAGTTTAAGATTCAGTCTTTTATACACTTTTTTTTTGTTTACCTGGACTGTCTCCAAATAGTTGGCCCCTTTAGATTTAGATTATTCTTGCTCCAATAGTACCCAGAACAATGAAGTTGAGTCGTCATTAGTCATGAATGTATCTCTCCTGACACCCATAGGTCGAGGCTAAAGTTGCTCTTATCAAGGGAACTAAGGCATGAACTTTGGAAAGTTCTACTCTGAGCCGGTGATGGGGAAGGATGATCCTTTTTTTGAAGACTTTCATGCCAGTAAAAATTGGTCTCTAAAAGATTTTCCAGAAGAGAGGTTTGGTGCTCCTTAAAGAATATCATGAAGGGTTTTGAAGACCAGATGTTGGACCAAGAAAGTTGGAGATGGAAATATCCGGAAAAAGAAGAAGAGGAAGACAACTTATGGGGTTCATGTTTGCGGTAAAAGAGGATAGGGGTGGTGATTGGGGGGGGGGACAATGGAAATAGGATGAGGTGGATGGAAAATAAAACATCTTTGGAATCTGATGATCCGCCGGTAGTCTCATAACCGTCAGAGAACTGTGTCCATCATCTGGTCTGGGTGGCAGAGAAATGTGTTTCCAACCAGGGAATTTGGAAACTGCAACCTTTGCCCTAAACATTGAACCTCCACTGACGTTATTGCATCAGGTCAGTGTTTTGAGAACAGTATCATGTTGTTCTGGTGCTGTTTTCTTCACCAGACCAGTCCCCAACGTAAAGACGATGATTCCTACACACAATTAAGCCACATGCTTCTCTAGCTGTTCTCACTATCAGCAACTATTTTGCAGGGCTTTACTCTCTGGTATATCCCCAAGCTCTCCCAAATCTTCAACTACTAAGTCTTTGGTACGCACGCCTGCAGGGGTGTGGTGCAATGAAAAAAGTAATTTTGTTAGCATGTCGTTCGGGAAATGTATCGATTTGTTGGGGCAACAGAGAAAAGTTTAGTGAAAAACATTTTTTATGCATTGAAGAAGGTTCCCAAAAAAACACGGTTGTCACTTACAAAGTCTTCTTCAACTTCTAACGTGTCGTTATTCAGACAGACCACATTAATACTTTATCAATATATAGTTTGATGTCGCATTCTGTTTGTACGTGAATCCTTGAGTAGCTGCACCAAGATCTCAGATCTCAAGACTCAATAGTTAGGGAGAGAGAATCCCTCCGATGAAGCGCAGTAATTGTTCAACCAGCGTATGTTTCAAAGATGTGACGTGTTCTTTACTGTAGCCTTTGCACAGCGTCCTCGGGCCAGAATCAGTAGGTCAGCGTTTCACTCTTGTTTCACGACAGAACACATGACCGGCCGGTGCTGGACCTGGGATACGTCTCTGAGGTTCAAAACAGAACTTGAGCACAGGTCAGTCGCCTGAAGAACAAGCTGTGGAAGTGCTATCAGAATATATGCTTGAATTTTATATTTTTTTATTGAAATAATGTTGTTTTTCCAAACACAGAATTATTATTTAAAATTAATTTAATCATTTTCAATTTGAAAGACTGGATTTTTTTAATTGAATAATTACATTCAATAATGTGTATATGTAAAGGTTTATAGAACAAATATATAATGTATATTTTTTACACATAGAGTTTGATATTATATTGTTTTTCTTAATACATCAAAAATATATTTTAGAAATTCTATATTTTTGAATTAGGAGCATTTTTAATTCAATATAAAAGAACTTCTGTATTTTTCGGTGTTCTCTGGTGGAACTTTTATACCAAAATCTTTGTTCCTCATTTCTTTCATTGATGTTGTCACAGCTGGTTCAACCAAGACTGACCATTCTCCTCGGAATGATCCATGACAAGGAAACTCCTCATTTCCACGTAGATTCTCTTGTGCGTAATGAATTATTAAATCAGGGCAGAATCTAATTCTGCGTCAGGCTTCACATCTCTGCTCCGATTGACCCGTCGGATCAATACGGGAGACATTGTTCGTCTAGAGCCGATCTCTGCTTCCACTTGTTCAGCAGATGCTTTAAGATTCCCTGATCTAGACACTACGAGCCTAGTCAAACGGGAAATAGTTTCGTGCTCAGTCAAGTGGATGTTGATTTTAAATGGTTTCAGTTGATACACGTCCATCACCTCCTGGTACTGGGCTGCAATTGTTAGAATAAGGTAAAACTACAGACCTCGTCTTACTGCAAACAGCAAATTAACTGTAGTACAGTGTGTGGGAACTTGGCCCCTGCAAGGGTTTGAGTGATGTCATGTTGTTTATGGAATTAGTTCAGGAAAACAGCGTCTTTGTAAAAGCTAGAACACCTGAAGTAGTAGATTTTATGTGGAAGGTGAAGGAGCTGTCTCGCCTGCAGTTAATACAAAACTCTGCAGCGAGAATTCTGAGCTGCTCTAGTAGGAGAACTTACATTACCCCAAACTCTTCACTGACTGCCAGTTTCTTTCAGGATAAATTTTTTAATTACTTACTTTCAGATCTATTCATGGTCAGGCTCCTCCTTCCATCAGTGATCTGATCCAGCCTTACACCCCAGCTCGGGCTCTGAGGTCTGTGGATCAGAATCTACTGACTACACGGCTCAGGACCAGAGGAGAGAAATCCTTCCAGGAACGATCTTCCTCTCTCTTTGTGTTTGATGTAGTCTAATATGTATTTTTAAATGTGTATTGCTTTTGATTGTTCAAGCGCTTTGTGACCCTGGTCTATATATAGAAAGGCGCTTTACAATTAACTATTACTTACTTACTGACTCCTTCAAGAAGTAAGTAAGTCATTTTTATTTGTATAGCGCTTTTCCAGACCAGGGTCACAAAGCGCGTAAACAATCAAAACAATATTCAATAAAATATATACTTTGCATCTTAATACCTTTTTATTTGTGCAGGGTTTTTCCTAATTTCCTGGGACTCCTGTGCTTTTTTAATCCGTATGTATTTTTAACTGTGTATTGCTTTTGATTGTTAAAGCGCTTTGTGACCCTGGTCTATAGCACGGCGCTTTACAATTAACTATTACTTACTTACTGACCCCTTCAAGAAGCATCTTGATACCTTTTTATTTGTGCAGGCTTTTTCCTAATTTTCTGGGACTTCTGTGCTTTTCTGTTTAAGCCTTTTTTTTAAATGTGTATGTATTTTTAACTGTGTTTTGCTTTTGATTGTTCAATTGCTTTTTGACCCTGGTCTATATATAGAAAGGCGGTTTACAATTAACTACTTACTGACTCCTACAAGAAGCATCTTAATACCTTTTTATTTTTGCAGGTTTTTCCTAATTTCCTGGGACACCTGTGCTTTTCTGTTTAAGCCTTTTTTTTTATTTATTTGTACATATTTTAACTGTGTTTTGCTTTTGATTGTTCAATTGCTTTGTGACCCTGGTCTATATATAGAAAGGCGCTTTACAATTAACTACTTACTGACTCCTTCAAGTAGCATCTTAATACCTTTTTATTTGTGCAGGCTTTTTCCTAATTTTCTGGGACTTCTGTGCTTTTCTGTTTAAGCCTTTTTTTTAATTTGTATGTATTTTTAACTGTGTTTTGCTTTTGATTGTTCAAGCACTTTGTGACCCTGGTCTAGAAAGACGCTTTACAATTAACTATCACTTACTTACTGACTCCTTCAAGAAGCATCTTAATACCTTTTTATTTGTGCAGGCTTTTTCCTAATTTTCTGGGACTTCTGTGCTTTTCTGTTTAAGCCTTTTTTGTTTAATTTGTATGTATTTTTAACTGTGTTTTGCTTTTGATTGTTCAATTGCTTTGTGACCCTGTTCTATATATAGAAAGTCGCTTTACAAACAACAATTAACTTACTGTATTTAATTTAAATGTAAAATAAATTATCCAGGACTTGCTTATGAAATATATATACATTTATGTAGCTACAAAAATGTAAACAAATTTTAAATGGTACATGATCAAAGGGGGTGGAAGGGTAAAGGGGGGGGGGGGTTGTTCACTGTATAATCCACACAGCAGCACCATCTGTCACTCTCACATTCGGACCACAGACGCTACACCAGGCAGAGCTGGGTGGTGCCGGGTGGTACTGGTGGCGAAACAATCGTGAATGCTCGTGGATGATCGTTTTTTTTTGTTTTTTAATCTTGGAGTCAATTCTCCATCCGCGGGAGCGAGGAGGAGACACACACACGCGCCGCGGAGGGAGCTGAGACTGCGGCTTCCACGCGCACCGGGACACCCGCGGCTGCCGCAGCCCCCTGACCGGGACCATCCACACCCTCATCCCGGAGGACAACCGGTGACAACTGCTCCTGGTAAAACCTTCTTTGATACATCACTGCTGGTTGAATATATCCATCCTCGGAGCCTCTCACTGCTCCTGTAGTGTTACCTTTATTTTGGGAGCATATAATGGGAAATCCTGCGTTTTATTTCTCACACCTACTGCATGGATGAGAAAAAGATGAATGGAGCCTGGTGGATGCGAATATAACGGTAATAAAATAACTTTAATTCACTGATGTTTTCATCTTGGGCTCTTTAGTATTTCTATCAAAATCACGTGAGACAAATTATAATAAGAAAAATACTTAATTAATTATTTATTTTCTAAATATTCACGAGTACATTTGAGGAAAAGGAAAATGTATTGTTGGTTTATTTGCAGAGGTGTATTCATTTATTTAATATTAATGTAAATTAATTTGCGGCGTTATTTAAAAAAAAGAAGCGAAAAGTCCCTGAAGGTACCTGAAGCCTATTGTGTATTTAAAATATAGTGCGTATAAATGAATTTGCGAAGAGTATTAAATAAAAAAAATACATGTTTTGCTATTATGTTTGACAAACATGTTGGCTTTGTTTAGTTGACGTCAATAACAATCATTTTGACGTCAATAATAATTATTAAGGAGTTTTATGTTTGCTTTCATTTTAATTGTTATTCAATTACCATTTATGACATCACAACATGACACACTATTTAAATTGATACCGTTTTTTACAGCTATTATAATTCTTCCTTTTTTGTGCTTTTGTTTTTTGGAGGTGTAGGAACTGAGCTAATATTTGTGTTCGATAAACGTCCTAATGCTTCTCGTTTCCAAACCCAGTGACAGCGAAGTGTGTCTCCGCTGAGCCGCCGTAGTGATGGGAGACAGCGTGTCCAAGCGGCTGAAGCTCATTTCCGTCACAGAGGCAGAGATGGAGGAGCGATCCTTCAACAACCCTTACCCGGACTGGGACCAGGGAAGACCGGCGAGCAGCCCCGGAGCGGACCCGGACTGCCACGACCCTTTCGATGAAGAGGGAAAGGTGAGTTATTTTTTCAAAAAGTTGTTGTTTCTCTACTTCCAAGTGATGTTATGGAGTGTTAGCAACGTTAGCATTAGCAAAGTTTGTTTTTTTGACAGGCGACTTTATGTTGTGTTTACTTTTGTGTTCTTGGGCATATTAATTATAATGTTATTTAATTGTACAACATTATTATGCAATGTATTTATACATTCAACCTTTTATTTTGAATGACTACTTATTGTGATTCGATAATACATTTCAGTCATGGTTTTCGAAATGAATTGTTTTTTTTACTTAGTAGTTTGTTATTGTATTTTTTTGGTATTTTTTCTATAAGAAGCCTTTTAAATTGAATATAAAAGTTTTATAAAGTAAATCTGTATTTTTGTGTTGTTGTCTGGTGAAGCTGAAGCTGAAGACAGCTATGTGTATATATATATATACTCTTTTTTTTCCAACCATTGAAGAATCCCCAGAAGAAAACAAATGTATATATTTATGTACATATTCCTTATTAATGCTTAAATGGACCAACATAGACCAAAGTCACATTTATTAATACATAGAGAATAATACATTTTGTCATTGTGAAGCTGTAGTTATTTACATGGGGGGGTGAATAGTTTAACTTGGATCAACTACAAGAGGAAATAAAACAGAAAACTATCAGACAATGATTAAATGGTCTTTATCCTTGAACTGGGTTTTGACTTTCTTTCAAATTCTATCATTTCAATTCAATTTCCTACATCAAAACAACAAAGTTATTTCAGTACATTTTGCAGTTTAAATAACTCTTTAAAAGAGAACAGAAAAGTGGGTCCCAGTAAATGACATTGAGCAATAGTTTGTGGATGAAAACTTCTTTCTTCGATGGGAAACCCTAAGCAGAACCAGACAGGATGTGACCTGCTTCTGGTGTGACCGGCTGGGAGGGATAAGAAAAGAGAAGGGAGAACAGTGTAGATCATTTCATAACAACTAGGATTACTTTAAGTGTATAAAAATGTCCTTAATTAAGGATTTATTTTCGCATCTGTTGGCTGTCAATCATTTTGTTTTGCACAGACTGCGTTTCATTTACAAGTTATATAAATATTTACATTGCCAGTTTGTTATTGTGCATCTTGGAACACACAACTTGCCTTTTAATTGCTAGTCAATGTCATCTGTGTCACTGAAAAACATAAATTGGATGATAAACTAGACATTTCGCATTTCGCATTGATGAGATGTAGACTTTCGGAACACGCTGTGTTATTTTCCCTAATTATTTTTTGTGAAAAAGCAACGATAATTTAGAAATGCTCCATTTAAGAGATCTCATTTTCCCTACATTTATAAAGGAAACGCTTCAGGCTTGATCTCCAAGGAATTCTTCCAATTATTCAAATTGAAATTACCATCTCATTAAGAACACTTTTCCATATTCAGATTCTGTGTTACTGTTTTATACAACTATAATATTCAATGAAACCGTTTCCTCAGTTTGATCATCCTCCACTTTTTAAACACGTAGGTCAGCTCAAGTTTTCAGAGGAAGGTCCAGAGTAAGATCAAAGATCTGCTCCTGCAGATGGAGGAAGGCTTGAAAACCGCCGACCCTCACGACTTCTCCACCTACACAGGCTGGACAGGTGAGAAGCTCAACTTGTTCACTTGTGAAGAGTGCGTTAACAGACGTGTGATGTCTTCTCTGCAGGGATTGCTCTGTTGTACCTTCAGCTGCACCGCACGTCCAACGATGCTGCCCACCTCCAGAGGGCGCTTGACTATGCCAAGCGAGCCATGAGAATCCTGAACGGTAGAAAAGTGACCTTTCTTTGTGGCGACGCTGGTCCTCTGGCCGTGGCCGCAGTGGTTCACCACAAACTGAGCAACGCTGCCGAGAGCAAAGACTGCGTGTCCAAGTCAGTGCTGGGTAATCCCGCTGGGATTATAGCAATATTATCCCAGACCTTAGTGTAATGCAGACTCTCTGTCTTTCCAGGCTTTTGCAGCTGCAGCGGTCAGTGCTCGGACCGGACACGGAGGTTCCTGATGAACTGCTGTACGGACGAGCCGGCTACCTCTACTCTCTGCTGTACGTCAACAAGGAGATCGCAGCAAACACCGTAGACGAAGCGACAATCAATAACGTGAGCGAGATGAACACAAAAGTTACTCCAGCAGGATTATGTAAAACACATGTTGTTTTTGAGTGTCCAGCACAACAGAGCGATATTGTCTGAACACATGAACCACCAGATTTTGTGTTATATAACTCCATGCCAAATATAATCCATAATGGTTAAGCCGTTTTAATACAGAAGCAGATTGTAGACATTAATGTTGTTGTTATAGTTCTGATGTGTTCTGTTATATTTAAGGTCTTGGGGATGAGTTTTAAAATGGCATAATTAAAAAAAAAAATTGAATGTATTTATTATCCCTTTAGTGACATTTTAGGCCAGTGTTTTAAAACTTTTGATTTTTATCTTTTTCATCCCATTCCAAAACATGTGCAGCAATAATACTCATTTTTTTTGGAAAATACTACAATACCTGAACTATAAATGGCCAATATATGTACCTGTATGCAAACAATCTATCGATTTTCACAGGTTAACAGCCTCCAGGAGGCGCTCTAGCAGTTGGTTCATGTGTAAGACGCAAGGAAGAAACGTTTAATACTCAGAGCAAGACGATTGTTTCCTGAAAAAAGAATAGGAGCAATCGTTAAACGAGAAGAAAATGATCTTTTTTTTTAAACGTGGACACATGTACACACGCTTATGATGCAAAATGTGATGCAGCTGTGAAGCTAAAGGTTGTAGATCTGACTGTTGACAAAGGAAACAATTGGCAATGAATGAATCAATAGTGAGACATTGGAGACGGCAGCGTAAAGAACTGAGTCAATGCAAAAAGAAGACAAAAGCTTCAAGGATAATAAAAACGATGAATGTTCTGGTCAGCTGGTAGCTATTGTTTTTCTATCCTGCCTTTTTACTGCTGAGTTACTGGGACTGATCACGGTTGCATTTATTATTCTATTTGAGTTTTTACGTGAACTATCTTTCTATGTAAATATCTCACGTTACATGGTGGACATTTGTGGCTTATAAACGGGTGCGGCTTGTATATGAACACATTCTTCTTTTATGTTCAAAGGTAGTTTGTTTGGTGTATACAAACAATATAGGAAACAATTGTGTATTCAAAGACTAAATGTGTAAAAATCAGAACTTTTTTTGCCATATTAAGCTCACTTTGCTAAATCTATCCAATTATTTATCTGTATGAAAGTCTTGTAACCACTGAATAGTCTTCAAAGATAATGAAATGGAGTATTGGAAAAGAGAAAAATTGAAACAGTTATTTTCTTCTTGCTGCGGCTTTAGGTCGCGACAGCGATCATTGAATCTGGGAAGAGCTTGTCATCCGAGCAGAAGAAGACGGAGCGCTGTCCTCTGCTTTACGAGTGGCACAAGAAACAGTACATCGGTGCAGCTCACGGCCTCGCTGGGATCTTTTATATGCTCATGCAGGTACGTCGAGATAAATTTTACTCCATGGTGTAATTTTAGATCTCGTGATTTATTTATCATAGACCAGAAATAACGTTATCACGTGCTTTGACTGCAGTGTTGTTCATTCTTATTCCCTGTAAATTTTAATCTTTGGTTTTGGGGGTTTAACTGATGACATGTTTGTCATGCATAGTACATTGATTCATCAGATCATTAAAATATATGTAAATTTAAGAAAAAGTGTATTTAATATATAAACTGCTTTTTTTATTGTATTTATTTTGATATATATTTTTAAGTTTTCCCTTTAAAATCAAGCTCCAACTTCTTCTTTGCTGATCAGCCCCTAACAACAGAAATTGCATATAATTTGGCCCATAAATTGATTTATTTATCAGACATGATCTCAGTGAATGTGTTGCAACTTCCTTCCAGCCAGCCGCCAACGTGCACCTGGATATATTGACGGAGCTGGTTCGACCGAGCATCGACTACGTTCGCCACAAGAGGTTTCGCTCGGGTAACTTCCCGTCATCTCTGAGTAATGAGAGCGATCGACTGGTGCACTGGTGTCACGGGGCCCCGGGCGTCATCCACCTGCTCATTATGGCTTATAAGGTGAGAGATGTGCCTCCACACAGAGGTCAGCTGTAGCAGAGAAGCCACGTTTGCAGCTTTGACTCTTGATACAGTATCTCACAGGACGACGTGAAGACGGTAAATTAAGCTCTTTGATGTGTGTTGAACTGCACCGTCCTTGTCATGACTCAAGCCGCTAAGACACGTGTGTAAACTCAGAGGCCAAATTGGGCCGGCAAATTAATTTTATGTGGTATAGTTGTCCCAAAAGTATATTAATGGTGATATAGTGACTAATAAAGATGTTGGTGTTTAAGATAAGATAAGGTGGAGAAGCACAGAGATAAATTACATAAATTGATCCTCATGAAAAGCGACTCTGACTGCTTAAAGATGTTTGACACCCCTCTTGCAAGACACATTTTTCAAGTACATTATCTGCCCATCAAATGATCCACCTTTTTCTTTGGTCCGTGAAATATCTGCTTCAAGAACTTCTCACTTTTGTGAGTCTCCATCCATCAAGACTGCTTCTGCTTCCTATTTGTCTGCCTGTTATTTGGCAGATAATGTTCCATTCACCACGGTTCTGTGTAGTCTTCAGCTTCTTACCTCAACACAGCTGAATAATGGGCGCGTAGTGCACTCTCATTTTGTCTGGCATGTCCGGTTCTAATTTACAACCGCTGATGTTGGCACTCAAAATGTGGTTGTTTATCGAAAATGGCTTCGAAATGAATGCGGAATAATGATGATCGACTTCCAGTTAGAAGTCAAATTCATCTGTTTGCAATAAGGATATCCCGATGCATTTCACGTTTTTAATAACAATATTTACAACTTGTGGTGCTGCCAGGGCTAAGAAGAGGCATGAATTAAACTTCTCTTCACATGTTTTCAGCCATATCAGAGTCAGGAAACTACTTGTCGTGCAGTATAGCCTGTATGTGGTTGAAAGAAGAGTTCTTCATGGAAAATTAGCAACTCTCTCTTGTTGATCTTTTATCTAACTAGGAGTTACTATTTTCCGTGTCTACGTTAAACAAGAGCATAAGAACCACAACAGTGTCTCAGGCTCGACCTCTTAAAGGAACAGTAACGCACACTAAACAGAACGTTGCTGCGGTTTCATAAAACTGTATTAAAGTGACACTGAAGTAATGTATCACATCTTACAAAAGTGGCAGAATTTGCAGCCGATTTTTAGTATCGGATCAGGACACTTGTTTCTTTCCCCCTATATTTAATTCCCAAGTTATTTAATTTATATAGTTTGATCTTTTTGAAGGATGGTCCATAACAAGAGGTTCAGCGAGACAGCAGGTGGCAGAAACCTTCTGCAACTCGCTCGCACAACACACAATGGGCTAGAGTCTGCAAGAGTGCTGCAGCTACAACCTTCAAAATATTCCTGGTTCCAGATAGTTATTTAACCATATTTTATCTATGTTTCCTGTTGATTCCACTGAAAGCGTTTATCCACAAACACAGGCTTCCTTGATGGAAGTAAAAGTGTTTTTAAACACTCTTTTGAAAAGGAATCAAAAAGTTGGTTTCTAAAGATCTTGACAATCTTTAAAAAGATTCAAGGTTAACTAATCGTACAAACATCAACTCTATTGTGTTACTTCTTTCATTGGTTTTTGGCTCGTAAAAACCTCTAATTCAAAAGATACCGACAAAAACACACTTGTCTACTTGACGAAAAAAGAAGACGATGAAAGAAAATGTTGGTCACCTTTTTAGCACTTTAGTGTTAAGATGAAAACAACACAGAATAAAATCTGCCTTCTAAATAACAGTCTAAAACGTAATGAGGTACCATAATTGACTTCATCAGGTGTGATCTAAGTACCGTAATTTATGAACTATTAAGTGCACCTGATTTTAAGCAGCAGCTTTTTATCGTTACAAAGCACTTTGTTAATAAATGAAATAAGCATTACTGCTCAGAGCAGCCCATGGTTCGTAGGATTTCTCCCTCTTCAAGAATGTGTCTATTTCTGTGTAATATCTCACAAACAAGAATAGGTAGTTCAGATTTACTCTCGTAAAGACATTTTACCACAGACGGAGCCTCCTTGGCCACACTGGGCACGTGATGGTTATAACATAAGGTTGAGGAAAGAAAGATAGAAGTTTTTGTTGTTTGAATTTAACAGAATGAAATGTAAACACATCTTGAGGCACATCAACCATTGATCTGTCGTCTCCATCGCGCATCAGTCCAGCCTTTTGAAACCCATTGTTGATGGTGGACGTCTGTCACGCTTTTTCGTTTACTGCTAGAGTGGCCCCTGGTGGCCATTGTTCACTAAAATTCTATAAATGTACGTGGGGGGGGGGGGGGGGAGTAGCAAATTATAGTGGAAAAGTACGATAAGCAATGAAGGACTTGTTTTGGCTGATGGAAGTAGATCTGCTGGTTGACGTGCACGTCGTCTCTCCAGGAAGGTAATGGTTCGTTTTGACCGACAGCCAGAACGAATCGCTTGTGCAAACAAACATTTTGTTCAGAGCGATGCTGAAGCGACAACAACCAGATGTCGTTCCTCTGCAGCCGACGAACGGAGCCGTTCAGTTGGTGAAGATCCGTCTGCCTCGATGAGGCTCATGACTGGACGGAGATCAATTAAGCGCCACTGTCTCCATGTGACGGCGGCGTTCTGTCATTTCAATGGCAGCCTTCACGCATGCACAATAGCCGCACAGCATTGTGGGTAATGGCTCCTTCCACAGCCCATTAGAGAGCCTGGCAACTAATGCGCTGCTGCCGCTCTGATGCGGAGACGGCGGCACCACGCAGACACGACACAGCAGGAGACATGATTGTTGATCAGAGCGCTGCTATTTCACATCTATTTTAATTCACACGGGGGACATATAGAGATGCTTTCATACACCAGACTTTTACTGCAGCATTATTGTAGCAGGGAGGATTCTGGAGTCATGCTTATGACACGATGATTTCACCTTGGTGTGGCATCGTCTGTGTGTCCCATGAACCTGAAGAGGACAGGTTTTTGAACCCTGTGATTAAAAGAAGCGTATTCCAAAACTTTGAAGGCAATAGATCCACTGAAGGAACTGATGGACCCAGAGACCGTTTTTTTTTTCATACCTTCAGTTTAGATCAGGAGCTACAACTCTGCCCTTTATCTTTAACCTTCTACTAACTATAGACCCCCTTCCAGCAAATTGACCTTCTTTTCTTCATCTCACTTAGGAGATGGTGGAAAGTCCTTTGGTGGTGTGCAAGTTGTTTCATCACAGACTTACTGTGCGTACACTCACGGAGCGCCGAGGACGTGGTTCTCACAAGATAAAAGTACTGGATGTGTTTCTGAGCCTCTCTTCATTCATGATTAATTCTACTGGGTCATTGAAATAATCTAACGGTCAATGTGCCTTTAAGACTTTCTCCTTTGAGGATTCTTTGAAGCTACAAAGTTAGACCGGGGAAACCTCATCACTAGCTCTCAGTAAGACATCCACATCTGGCCCATGAATGAACTTCAAACTTGGACTTGACTCTTCTATTGATTAAGCTTCATTGAAGATTCATATCGACAGCATGGTATACCCCTGATATAGGGATTTAGGGGGTGTCATAGCTCAGATGGTAGAGTGGTTGCCTGCAGTCCAAAAGGTTGCAGGTTCAATCCCAGCTCCAGACAAGCTTGTGTCGTTGTGTCCCTGAGCAAGACACTTTACCCTGATTGCTCCTCATGGTAGACTTGGCGCAGGTGTGCAACCTACTCCCATCAGTATTTGTGAATGGCTGTCAAAAGCACTACCGAATTTCCCCTCGCGGGACAAATAAGGGATTCTAAAAAAAAAAAAAAAAAAAATATGTTCGCTGAGGGAAGCAAACACAGAACAGGTTTATGACGCAGTAAGGACTTTGACCGACCGCTGTTAAGAACAAGAACCTGCAGGTGTTTCGCAATCGTCACAATTGTTACTATTGTTGTTTGGTTATCTTTACTCATCAAAACATTGTGTATTTGTTTTCTCTTTCTCATTGTTGAGTAAAAAGGTATTTCTAACGCGATTCAGAGCTGAAAAAAAAAAAAATTATCTTCCCACATTTTATGTAATCATTTTATTGTATCTACCTATGTTGCAGAGTGAAGCCAAAAATAATCGAAATTTAAAATCTTGATCGCTTGCACACACACACACACACACACACACACACACACACACACGTTAGTGGAGAATCAAAGAAAGAAAAGTTTCAAAGGTGGAGAACGATAATTAATTGTGGATTCCGATGGTGTGTGTGTGTCCTGAGGGCAATGTTTCCTGAAAGAGTTATTTTCCAAGAGTCGTATGAACACAGAAGATCTCATGACATCGCGGCAGGAGAAAAGGTTTATTAGGGACAATGTTCCCTCTATTTTTTTATTTCACATCTGAGCAAACACACCATCTCCCTGAGCGCTTCCTTGTACTACTGTGAGCAACATCAGACGCACTAACATCAGGCCAGTATCGCATCCATTCAATATTAATATCATCAACCAGTCGTCTTTGACAAATATTATACGTCGAGCTACATTATTATGATTTAATCATCAACTTCTCTAGATTCTACATTCAAATGATATGATATTGTGTGGGATAGTCCACATCTTCAAGAAGAGATTCATGATCGTTACCGATGGAAAGTATTGATTTATCTTAAATTTTCCATTTATATGATCTAAAACCTATTAACTGGGTGATCATTTAAAACTTGTTATGAACCATAATTTGATGAATTAAATGATGAATTAGAAACGATAAGTAAATTAATAACAAATGTATGTTTTAATCAGTACAGAGTACTGAGACCGTGAGTCAGTTCAAAATTGCAAGTATTTTAGGCTCTGTTTTCCAACCTTGATAACACTCGTTTCACCTTTTTAACTCTATAACAAAACAAGCTTAAGTTTAACCAGTGGCTCCTCTTTCCTGCAGGTGTTCAAAGAGGAGAAGTACCTGAAGGAGGCGACCGACTGTGCCGAGGTGATCTGGCAGAGGGGTCTGCTCAGGAAAGGCTACGGCATCTGCCACGGCACCTCCGGCAACGGCTACGCCTTCCTGTCCATGTACAAGCTAACGCAGGAGAAGAAGTACCTGTACCGCGCCTGCAAGGTGAGAGGACCACGTCCTGTCGTCTTGAGTTCAGATCAGAACACTTGTTCGTGTCGCCTCCAGTTTGCCGAGTGGTGTTTGGACTACGGGACCCACGGCTGCCGCATCCCGGACAGACCCTACTCTCTGTTCGAAGGTACGTTTCGCTCATCGAGCCTCGTGGTTTTTTTTTTAATCTCTGGAGTCACGCGTCCGTCACCCCAGCTGTGAACGAGCCAATTACCAAGTCCGCGTGTGACAAACTGCATTTAGCCGGAACAGTGTCGGCAGAATTAAGGCCACATCTGGCATCGCAGCTGAGAGGAAAATCTCCTCTGAGCCTCACAAACGGCATTGATATGTTGGATTCCACTTCTGACGAACATGTGACGATATTATTGAGCTTTTAAAGGTCGTTTAACACTTTAATGAGACCTTCTCTGAATCAATCCTACACTATCATAGTCTTGACTAGAAACTTAAAGTGGACTCTATTTTTGTTGAGTTGCAGGAGCAGGATTCTCTTGACAGCCGTTTAGATCAGAGGTGGAAAGAGAAATAAAGTGTTGTTCTCAAGGAATCGTACTTTTATTTGAGTGCAAGTTAAGTTAGGATGGAAATATATGTTTATGCTAAAGCCAAAAAAAATGAAAAAGGACAATAAATATCAATTTGATTGCTTTATTTAATAGACAAAAGTCAAATACTTAGTGCTTTTTACTTTTGACGTATAAGTACACAAAGTTACAACACGTTGTGATTTGGATTATTTCTGAAAACCATCATGTTAACTTTTAAAAGATGAAATCAACTCTCAAACTTTCTTGCTTAGAAATACTTTAGTACTTTTCAGTTTAACTTTAGTACTTATATTCAAGTATTAGTACTCCAAATTATTACAAGTATTAGTACTCCAAATTATTACAGTGAGGTGAGACACATTGAGAAAATAAAACTATTATTATTTTTGTATTCTTTAATTTAAACATTCATTTAAAATGATTACAAAAGATCTCAGGAAAAACAAAGTTCTTAAACCAACACTTGTAACACATTGTATTTAGAATTGAACAAACAATAAAAATGTATATATTTAAATGTCGTAACTCTGTTTAGCTATACTCTAAGTATGGGCCTGTTTTACCTTACCTTACCTTACTTTGCTAAGGTCAGTATGTGTCTCCAGTTCACTTGACTGCATTGATTTTGTATCCTTTGATGGAAGACAGTCATGATGTTGACGTTGGCTCGTGCTCCTCCTCAGGAATGGCCGGAGCGATCCACTACCTGTCAGAAATGGCCTCTCCCGAGACTTCCTGTTTCCCTGCTTTTGAACTTTGACCCGTCAGCAGTCGGACTGATGATGAGAACGAGCGAGGGAAGTGAAAAAAGTTGAGCGTGTGAAGCTGGATCTGTGGACTTCCTGGTGCACCTGCTGGGACGTGCCTCTTGTCTCCGGGGCCCGGGCTGGACCCTCCAGTGTCGGCGCCTTTTAACGTGGAGCCAACGAGGTTGTTTTGTGTTTTTGTGCGGTGAATTGCATGGTCACTGTTGGTGTGCTGATGATGTCATCGACCCACAAGCGTTTCCCAGTTCTCTCTCTCTCCTCCTCCCGAAAACACGTCGCTGCCATGAATAATGAGTTTCTGACCCACAACCTCCATGAATGACGGTGAACCGGCGAAGTGCGACTCTCACGATAATTAGCTGCAAAAGGTCAACCAGCATCAAAAATGTTTGTCTTCACTCGGTTGCCATGGCGATCAATTATGGACGTTAATGGGTGCTTCAGGCTTATCCCGGCGGGAAATGAAAGGATGAAAAGAGGGAAAAGTCCCGACAGCACATGATTGCACACGAATGCCTCGTTCTCTTGTGGAGATTCTTCCCGTGATGTTGGTGCATGTTTACGGCGTCCTGTGTCCGTGTGTCGCGTGTTTGGTCGGCGGATGTGTCTATAATTTGTAATAAATATGGCAATAATTTGTGAGTATTTATAATTTAATTCAATCATTTGTATATCGAATGATAAAATATGTTTTAAATTCAATAATTTGAAAAGTATATTCTAAAATCAATGGTTTTCTTTTTACAGACTTTGATATTAATCAGATTTAAAAACTTATATTTTAGTGTTAATAAATATTAATATGTAATATGTAGCCTTTTGAATTCAATACAAAAGTGATGCTTATTGAACCTTTCAGCCAATCTTATACCAACATTTTTATATTCAATGTAAAAGGCTACAAAGTAAAAAATAAACGACATTAAAGTTAGAATTCGTTTTTGAATTATTGGAATAATTATAATAATTTAACAATTGAATACAAATGATTGACCAATTAAAACTACTCTTAAAAGAAATTTCAGTTAAAAAAAAAAATCAAAGTTTCAATATTTGAAATATTGGTCGACTTGTAACATTTACTATTCAAGGTCTTGTCATCTGGATTAGCCTTCGTTTGACACAATGTCTGCCGCTCTTGGCAGGTAATAATCTCATTTAATTGTATTGATTTTGGCTCTGGCCTGATACACAAGCTCTTCTGTGGTCACCTGACGCGTTTGTCGCCGTGAAGATGGACATGTGCCTCGTCTGTGTCTCGATGTGGTGACGGACGAACTCGTGGTCTTCTACTCTCGTGTGTTTATTTGTCGTCTCACTTTCACCTACGATCCCTTTAAACATGCTGCTTTCCACGCTTGTCGTCGAGCCGGTCGTGTTATAAACGAGCAAATAAATTTGTATGAAATCTAAACGAGTGGTTTCCGAGTGTTTTTAATTGGACAACGCGTCACAAAGACGATGACGTTAAGAGCACATTAGCTCTCATGACGGCCCACACAAGTTACTGTTGTCGTGTTTGAGCGCACTTTACGATCACTTGTGTGTGTAAACGAAACACCTGCTCACCGTTGACGTCAAGCGACAAAAGATTTCCTCTCGGTCAATAGTGTCACTGAGCAGATGGCAGCGTTCAATGAATCGTGATTGAACTGTACTTTATCAACAATGAGGATTAAAAAAAAAAACACGGTGACGTTGAGTCAGACTGAAGGTTTGTTTTTAAGTTACTTTTGATTCATACACTCCTGCCCTTTAAATGCCAGGAAGCCATTTTCAATGGTCTCTGTTGTCGGGAATTGATGTCGGCTTCCCTCTGCGCCCGCTGTCGGCTCTCGTCAACACTTCATATGTTCCCCGGAGTGAACTGTTACCCCGACGGTGTGGATCGTCGGAGTGGATCGTGATGTCTCACCTCGGCTTCTGGACTTGGAATCCGAGAGGAAACAATATGTTTGGGAAGTAGTGTCTCTTTGTGCTTATCCTCAAGCTACTCTTGGTATTACAGTCAAATTGTATGATTTTAACATAATATTTTAGGTGGTAAGGTCAAGCTTATCTGACCTTGTGAACAGCGTCCTCCATAATTATTGGTCCCTAAAGAGGTCTTAAGCTACAGGTATATATATTTTTTTAATATAGGACTTCAATACAAATACAACCCAATTCAGCTGCATTTATTTAGTGCGATTTCAAAATTCCAGGATTAAGAAATGATTCCATGTTCAGAAAGAGGAATCTTCAACCATTCCTCCACCTCTAGATCATCGAGTGAACAGGTCCTTTCACCTGCACTCTCCTCTTCATCTCCACAGGCTTCTAATGGGAACTGAGGTGTTCACTGGAGGAGTTTGATGAACCGTTTGTGTGAAGATTTGTTCACATGTTTAGGGTCATTATCTTGTTGAAAAGACCCCAGTGATGATGCTTCTTCCGCTTTAGGCAGATACCATTAGATCTTGACCTAGAATAGCCTGGTATTTGAAAACTTCATGAGGCCGTACAACCTCTCAAGATACACTAACCTCAGGATAGCATTGGATATGAAATATTCAGATATATTTCATTAAACTTGCATCATTTTAGTGAGATATTACGATTGTTCATCTCTCTTTTAGTTGAATTAAAAGAATTGAAAGCCAAATGTGTCAAAAACTCAGCTTTGAAAGCAGCTGGAGTCCACTGTATCCTCTCATCCTCAGTCATTTATATTTTTATAGATGTGGAGTATGTAATGACTGCCGCCATCTAGCGGCCAGAGGTTTCATTGCAACACAAAAACGAAATGTAAATTTAAAAAATGTAGTTTTAAACTTCACACTTAATTGAATATAAATCATTCACACTAAATTACATACATTTGAAATTAAAATAAGATTTGAAATTCCAAATATATGTATATGTATGTTTAATAACTTTTTGGGAAAATAAAAATCGGAAAAGTGTAAATCCAGGGCCGTCTCTGAAGACGTGTTCACACCAAAACATTAGGTGTGTAAAAGCACTACATTAATATATGGCAGCGAACTCTACCATGTAAAGATCCATTTATTTAACCTGCAAAGTTAGAACTCACTCAAAGCCCAGAATTATTTTTATTAATAAACTGAATCTAACACCGTTAATAGTCATGTAAAATAATACATATATAGTATTCATTCATTTACTTTGCTGCTTAATCCCTAATAGAGGTCGCAGCGGGGCCAGAGTATATCCAGGTTTCATTGTGTGAGGCAGGGGACACCCTGGACAGGACGCCAGTCCGTCACATGCAAATATAATGTAAAGACGATGTTTCTCAAGAGTAAGAAATGCAGTGAAACTCAACAAACCCTTGGAAAGATCTGAGGCCAGTTGCACAAAAGTAGGAAGAGGGATTAAGTCGGACTATCTTGGTTATCCAGGCTCACTTTATCTATGATCCTGTTGCACAAAGCGGGATTGAAGTAAGCGGGATATGTTTTGACATCAGTTACCATGGAGATTTATTCTTTGGAGCTAGCCTGCTCGTCTAGATGAAGAACACTCGGTTAACACTCACTTCCTCTTTCATTCATTGCGCGCCATTTATTATCTATATCTCTAGGTAATGTCAATAAAACAGACTATTTTACAGACGTTGTTTATCCCATGCGAATAGGGCTATAGATGATTTTGTAATTTACCATTTTCCACAGCCTATACACAACCCATAGAGATATGTGAAGGGTAACATTATGTTCTTTTATTTAATAAGGATAAAGGGAAACCACAGCTCATTTGTGACAAACTATCAAAATGTAAATACAAATAAAATTGCTTTGCCTTTCAAAACTAAAGTACCACAGCGGCATAAGAAATGAACAGACGGGGATACAGTCGCCTGCATGCAGGCCTGTATTCAAACAGTAACAACTCAATGAAAAACAACACATTTATTTGCTATATTTAACTGAACTTATTATACATGTTAACGGAAGTATTTCAAAACGTACTGGTCTCTGACCACTGTCGTCATCTGGGAAGATGGCAGCATTGTCCCAGTCTATCAGTGACAGCTCTTCTTCCTCATGAGGGGGCCACATTGTGCCCTAACCGGTCGTTTCAACAACAACTCCGACTGACTGTTAACACCTGCCCCGTCATTTGTAGGTTTGCTTACCTGCAATCCTGTTGAAAGCCTCCTTGATATGTCGGAGTCTGCTGTGTTTTTTTCTAGCCTTAATGAAACAGCCAGTCTTAGGTATGATGGCCACAACTGTGATGTACAGTGAAGTCTATTTTCATCCCTGTGATGATGGCCCTAACCATGCATACAGTAGACAAGCAGACACCACCAAAAAGCTCATTTTACTTTTTTTATTGTATGGTCAGTCCTCCTCTTCGAGCTGGGGGGGAGGAGGAGGAAAGGATAATAACTGCATTGTGGTACAATCCGCATACGACTCGCACTCTCCTCCCGCTCAAGTATTTTTATTTCAAGATCCAATTTTCTTATGGTCCTCCTTTTTATTTCAGATTCTAAAAAAAGGTGTTCCATCGTTTTTCTCTTATACTCTATTTCTACTCCTGTTAATTCGACCTGTCGCCTGAGATGGGTGGCGTGGAGCGCTCTGACGGTTTGTGGGTTCTGTGAAGACATTAGAATTAACACCGTGGGGAATATTTTATCATATATGATCGTCCTTCTATTAATACTCACAACGTTGCCAGACTGGCTTCCACCCTGGACAGCATCTGCTTCCTGTTTCATAAATGATGACGTCTTAGGATTGTGGACTGAATGAGTGTTTTTACACCAGGTTGACTTGATACCTCAGGCCTTCTCGAGTCATCATCCGTGTCACCGGCGCTGTCAGCTGCAGCTCTGGTGCCTTCACCCTATCATATGGAATTCATATTGAAGTTACTCACTGGATCAGCATCTTCTACTGGTGTCGGTGGCTCCAACATGATGGTGCTACCAGAAACTGGAAGGCAAACCAAAGTCAAAACAGTCCAAAATTAGATACGAATGATCGTTATGTCCCATGTAGAGATGGCAGAATGTACCATGAATAAAGAGGCCGGTATCTTGGGAGGGACATGTACTTGTCTCTGTCCCCCCAGGGATCCCCTCCAACACAGGCCGCCCTCTGTTTAATACCAAGGCCTTGTCCTCTGCTGGTGTGAGGTCAGGTTTTGGTGACCCACCTCCTGTGCCCTTCTTGTGTTTTTGTTTTTTTTACCGCTGAGACAGAACAGACAGTTTGTGACGTCTTCTGGACACAGTTCAAATTATATTGTTAATCATTTGTCAACTTACCAGTCTGCAGGATATTCTTATATTTGACCTTAACCTGCTTCCACGTGCGCTTCGGCCCAGTCATGTTAAATCTACATACACAGAGTGACACGTGCACATTATACAGGATGTGCAGAGAAAACATTGAGTATCATTTAAATAGTTTATTTTAGGGCTGAACGATGAAGAGAATTGTATTGCGATTGCGATTATCTATGCAATTATTTTTCAATGTACTCCCTTTACGCATTTTTAATCTAATACAATAAATAATTAACTTAATAGGAAAATGTATTTTCTTTGTGATTGTAAAGATTAAGTTATTCATCCAATTTTAAGATTAAGGCAAATTAAACATTGATTGAAATAAAAGGGAAAAGGTTATTTTAGTTGCTTTAATTACACTTGTAAAAAACACATGAAATATTCACGGAAAATACTTAGTGGGAACGTGCTTAAAGTGTGGTATAAATATATGTATTATTCAATACCAAATCCACTTCAGTATAGAGTGAAGAAAGCAAACACTTTTCTTTTCTTACTGCATGTTTTCACAGTTTCTCTTGTTACTCATATTCCAGTGTATCCAAATATTTCCATTTATACTATTAGAATAGTGTGATTGTAGAAACTAACACATTTAACGTTTCTCTCTCTTGATTTGCCAGGCGTCGAAACAAAATTAAAATAACATTAAATATAATCACAAATTTTGCGATATAATAATCTCATTTTTTTTAATCTCGAGATTATATCGCAAATGCATCAATCGTTCAGCCCTAACTTTCATTAGTCATTTAATCTAATTGTTTAGTAGAGTAAAACTAAGTTATTAAATATGTCCATGAACTATTTGGATTGTACTTGTGAAAGTTACTACTTACGCAGTATTCAGGCGGTCTGCAATACTGCACGCGTCCTCTCTCTGCTTGACTATCGTAGCAGTGTTTCCTGGTTTCTTCATTTTGTCTTTAAGTTCTTCGTACGCTTCTAGAAGGACTTCCTGTTCGGCGGGGGAGAAGTACGCTGCCCTTGTTGCCATGGTGAATCAGTGACTCTGTGATCGATCACAGGGTCTGGTTGAGGAAGCCGTGTGTTGCATTCATCCAGGATGGGTTTCCTCCGGCTCGATGAATCCTCATCTGCTCATCCTGGCTTGGCCTTTGTGCAACAAGTAAGCCTGGACGCTCTTGCTTTGGATTCGTCGAACCAGCTTACTGACTAATCCTGGATGACTAAATCCTACTTTTGTGCAATAGGCCTCTGGTGGATACACTTACTAATCTCCTGTGTGTGTCTTACGAGTCTTTTCAAAGTATATATTTTAACATTGTATTGTTTTTTTTGTGGATTGTTAAAGCACATTGTGACCCTGGTCTAGAAAGTCACTTTACAAATAACTATTACTTACTTACTTTCCTGATCCTCCATTTCGACCTTCCACTGTCTTTAGACCCCCCCTGCAGATTGATCTACTTATTACTACTACAGCGAATACAGGAAGTCACTTGTTTAAACGAGCAGTTGGGTGCGAGAGGCAAGTTTTACTAAGTTACTAAGTGAATACAATTTCAAATCCTTCTCTTAACCTATAAAGCCTTACATGGTCTAGCACCAACATACACTGAAGATCTAATCCAAACTTATCAACCCTCTAGGACCTTACGATCCTTAAACTCAGATCTATTAGTTATACCATAAATCTCTAAATGTAGATTTAGAGCCAGGGCCTTCAGTTTTCAAGCCCCTCTGCTGTGGAACTAACTACTGGCTTCAGCCCGGAGGGCAGAAACCCTCTCTATGTTAAAAAACAATCTTAAAACCTTACTTTTCGATAAAGCCTATAATTAGCCTTTCTGTTTATCTTAGCTGCAAAAGGCTGAGAATGCTGGAGGAGTTTTAGACACAGAGCTCTGTTTATCCTTCTTTTCTGCAATACATTCATCACCTGTGCAGTTTAAACTCCACACTTTTTATTTCTCCCCCGGAGCTCCAGGACTTCACCTCCAGAGCTGCTGCTGATCCATTATCTTCACCACGTCGTCAGATCCAGAGTTCTCTCCAGCACCTTCATGGACTCTTCTATACTCTCCTCTTTTCTCTCACTGTATCCTCCCTCACTCTTCTCTCCATCCATCTGTCTTCCACCCCATCCTTCCTCCCAGCCGGTCACAGCAGGAGGCCGTCAACAATGAGTCTGGTTCTGCTCCAGGTTTCTTCTAAAAGGAAATTTTTCCTCGGCAACGCCACACTTATTTTTGACTTTACACTCATTATTGAGTTGCTGTATCTGTTTTTCCTTTCTCCACTATAGTCTTACTTCAACTGTAAAGTGTCTTGACATTGAAGAGTCGACCAGTCAAAGACGAGGCTGGTTCAAAGCATCAGTTTCTGTATTTACAGCAGCATAACAGCAACACACACACACCAACTCATTAGAAAATGATGAGTTACTGATACATATTTCATGAGTCATGTCGCAGACAAATGTTCTAATCATCTCGCCTCAAGAGAAACAACTTTCCACTGAGACCAACAGCTTTAAATGCTTCATGAGTGTGTGTGTGGGGGGGGGGGGGTACATTGTGTCAGGTTGTCAGAGGGGGAGAGGGGGGGTTCATTCAGGTCCGTCCTCGTCAGTCCAACAAGGCTGCAGCAGCGACAACAAACAATCCCGACTAGATGAGGCCGTGAAGGTATGGATCTAAAAACAAGAGTTCGTCCTCTTTTGACCGCCGCGCTACTTCTTATCGTGGTTGTGAAAGATCTGGTCGTACGACGGCGGCGGGTGGTTGCAGTAGGACGGCGGCGGAGGATATGAGGTCATCATCATGTGGGCGGAGCCCTGCTGAGACGGGTACGCCGGGTGTGCCATGGGGACCGCCGGGTCGCCGCCCGCCATCCCGCTGACCCCGAAGCCCTGCATACTCCCTGGTTGCTGGGACACTGGAGACAAGAGACGGGGAGACTTCAGTGCCGCTCCTTGCTCAAGCCTTCCTCCAGCCTTCCTCCATCAACCTGTGTGTCCTTTCTTTAGACTCTCCCGGCCTTTGTCCCCCCTTTTTATTTTGCCCTTTCTTGATCAATTTGTCTCACTCCCCGTTTCCTTTAAGTTGTCTTTTTCATTTTTTTGGCAACTCTTTCTCACTTTCAATTGAGTGTGTGCTGTCTCACTCTCCGTTTCATTTAATCTGTTTCCTTTCTTCTTCCACCTGTTTGTTACTTTGTCTCACTCCCTGTTTCCTTTCGTGTTTCTTTTTCCATCTTTAATTCATTTTTCTAACTCCCGGTTTCCTTTCTTCTTTCTTTTTCCATTCTTTAATTATTTTGCCTCTTACTACATTTTTTATTTCTTTTCCCATTCTTTAATGACTTTGTCTCACTCCCTTTTACCTTTTTTTTCTTTTCCCATTCTTTCATTATTTTGTTCACTCCCTGTTTCCTCGATGCTCTCCCCGCCTTCTTTGTCACTTTTTCTCACTCCCTACTTGGTTTCTTCTCTCTTTTTTACTTTCTCTGATCACTTCATTTCCCTCCCTGTTTCTTTCTCCTTTCTTTTTTTCCATTCTTAAATCACTTTGTCTCACTCCCCGTTTGTCTTCTTCTGTCCTTTTCCTTTTTGATCACTTAGTCTCACTCCCCAATCCCTTGCTTCTGTCTTCCATCCCTGTTTCCCGTCTTTGGTCCCTTCTTCCTGGATAACTGTGTCTCCTCCTTGTGTCTTCATGCTGTCTCACTCCCTTCTCTGGTCAGTCTCTCACTCCTGGTCTCTTCTGTCTTCATCCACTCTGTCTCACTCCCTGGCCCCCAAACTGTTCAACTGTTGATAAGTCATCACTACATTTGCTCTCACTCTGGACTCCCTGCACTCTTTACTCGCTGCTCTCTGATAATGTTGGCCTCTGACTGAATGTGTTTCATTTGTCTCTCCTCACTTCCTAACTTTCACTCACTGCCTCCATGATCTCATTTCCTTTTCTCACTCTTCTGACACTAACAGTGCAGCTCCTTAATCCCAGATAAAAACTGGATTTGATCGTTTGTATTGATTTGACATATTCATTAATTAGTCATTAGTCATGATAAAATATCTCTTGACATCCGTCCTCTTGGTTCTTGTCTTCAGTCGCTGCTGAGATGATGTTAATGGAGGCGGTGACTGTTATTAAGCTTAAGTGCTGACTCGGCTGTTTGGCTGTAAAGACTCTAGGAATCTAACGCCACAATACATGAGGAGCAGATAAAAGATGCTTCTCTTTGAATGTAGATAAAAGATGTACATTATATTGTGGATTCTTGTTCTTGTGCTGTTCTCATCCACTTGCTCTGCACAGATGAAAGGATACAAAAAGACCACGAGGACTCAAAAGCAACATGAGAGCGCATCAGAAAAAGTCCTTCAGCTCCGAGAAAACACTCGACAACCAGAGCCGCGTTCAATTTTCCGCACGACTGACTGACGCAAACATAATTGTTCTCACCGAATTTCCCCTCGCGGGACTAATAAAGGTTTTCTGATTTTCTGATTCTCACTTGTCTTAAGACTCGGAAAGGTACCGGCAGAGCTGTGAATCCTCATGACACGCTTCAGAGATCACGCCGACCTGATGGGGTGTATGGCGTGAGCTAAGCTAAGAGCTACATTCTTACTGGGTAGACAGTAGAGACAGTCTATTTAAGTATTCAAATATATTTTGTTGACCTAGATCTGTCCATTATTAATAAATGAATATAACACTTATACAAACAAAGTGTAGTCTCGAGAATGATGAAGCATCAGGTGCTGTGGAGATAGAGGGGGGGGGTCCCAAATTTAAATTTGCTTGGGGCCCCATAATGTCTTTAGTCGCCTCTGCCATAGATGGATGGTGCTTTGAACGGGGGTTGCCAGTTATTAGTCAAATGTTGTTGTGTCAAATGGTGATTAAAAAAAAGGTTATTTACAAAAAGGATACACAGATTATTTTAGTTCCACAATATTGTTGTTACTATGTCAATGTTTGTAAAAAATGTGAATAAAATAAGTAAAAAACGTATCATTATAACGTATTATAATGACGGACAAGCTCAATATTTTCTGAAATACTTCAAGGTTTTACAGCTGATGCTGAATAAAAAGCTACTGAACGACCGCTGTTGTTGCGAATAGAAAGGCTTTTTTCATCCTTATTTTTGAAAAAGGAAAAGAGGTTTGTGTGGACTAAAGGAAAGAAGTCTCTTGAGTTGCCGCGACAGACCTACAGCACTAACCCCTCCTTCAACATGCGATAATGTAGCCATTAGTTCAGTGATGCTATCTCTAAAAATACAGTAGCTCGTTCTAACCTTCAGTTTTCCTTATGGATAAACCAGACCCGTGTAAGGATGTCTTGGATCACAAAGCTACAATAAGACTCGACTAGACTAACTTATCCAATCCCTCAGCAATAAAAAACTGAAGTTTAAAAAAAATAGAAACATTTATTCTGAAGCTTAAGCTAGTTCCAAGTAGCTAGCTACTCTACTGAGGCTTGCTAAAGGTTGTGGGTTTCCACATCAAACACGAGGTGTGATTTGTTTGAAGTCTGAAATTCTCCGGCCTCACCTGGGGAGTTGACCGGGTGTCTGGTGAAGGAGACGTTGAAGGCCGGCTCGTCTCTCAGGGCGGACGGATACATCCTCCTGCGGATGAAGAACCCGGCGCCGCAGCAGAAGAGCACGCCCATCATCAGCAGCACCCTGGACAGAACACAGAGGATGATTGACGGACGGGTGACACAGGTCCAGGGTGAATCCTGTGGGAGAGAGCGACTCACCAGAAGTACCAGAGTCTCTGGATGGACAGCGCCCGGACGCAGCAGCGGGTCCCGCAGCAGTCCTCGTAGGAGCGGCATCTAAAACACACCGGAGGGATCATCAGAAAGGGGGGTCACCGAGATATGATCACCCCAGTGAGTCCCGGGGTCATTAATCAACACCTGCGCCCCGAGATCGTTCGATAAGAATTAACCAGTGAAATTCTCTTCCCTTCAGCAGCAGCCAGAACTCTCTAGTCGCCGCAAAAACAGCCCCAATGAGGAGGGGTTTGGAGGGGGGGGTCCCAATGATTAATGGGGGCCATCACATCGGGGTGATGGATGACTGAGGACCACCACAACGACTCCCTTCTCTGTGGACCGTCACTTAACGGGTCCCCGGAGAGAGCTCGCGGTGAGAAGCTGCCGAGTCAGCAACAGTGATTCTTCACCCCCGTTGTCTGAGCGGAGACAGTTACCTGTGGTTTAACTGCTGCTCCATCACTTTCCTCCGCCCGTCGTCCCCACCACACTCTTCATCTATCCTTTTTTTTAATCATTCATCAGTCCGCCCACTTCTAAAATATGGTACTTTTCACCCTCAAAGATGGGGTAGATAATTTAGTATGATATAGTACAAGCAGGTACTAACATGTAGTGTGTACTCAATGAACTGGCTTCCTTGCAGATGGTGTCAGATGTGGGATTGTCGCTGGCCCGTGGGATGATGAGTAACAATTGAGCGTAACTTAACTTAACACAAAGCAATTTTCAAATCATAGAACGTGACAGGATTGTCAGCGATGGAGTCGACAGATGAGGCCCGAAGGGAGTTCTGCTTATTTTTGTTTTCTATTTTTCGTAAATCAAAAACTATTTTCTCTGTTCATAATAATAAATTAATTAACTAAAGAAAACGTTTAGAACAAACAAAAAATGAAAGAACAAACAACAAATTAAAGCTCACTCATAAGACACCCCCGTCCAAATGGAACGTGCCACTCACCACACCCCAAAACACCCTGATTTTAACTGTGTGGTTCAGTCCCTCTGGTTCTCTTCCCCAAACCAGGATGTGGTGAGTACTTGACTGGTTGTTTAAAATGATTAATGCACAAATAAATGGTCAAAGGAAAAGCAAATAATACTCTCAATGCTTGAGTGACACAGTTTACTCAGTGACACTTCCATTAAAAAATAAATAAACGCTGACTCTACAGTAGGTGGCGGCAGAAACATCAATGTTTTTTTGTTTTTTTGCTTGTATTGAATACTGCAAGAAACTAAGTTTACATATTTCATTGGTGTAGCTAGTTTTATTTATGGGATTGCAACCGCAATATTTATACAAATTGGATTTCGATAAAAAAAAATTCCCCCAAAATTGTTCATCCTTATCTTTCTGCACAGAGTGAAAACACAGTCATCGTTGAAGACTTGAATCATTTTTTTTTTAATGTTACTTAAATGTAACTGTTGTATTCTGTTATCTCCGTAGTCCGTGCTCTTTGTCGTGGATATGCTGTATAGTGAGGTTGTTTTTTTGCTGTTTTTAATTGACCTTGAGTTTAACACATGACAGGTTCTCATTAGCAGAGTAACAGATGGTGGCCAGCAGGGGGCGAAATGTGTTATCATACCACATTGTAAACGGTCCCTTGCCATCACCATCCGTGGTCTCACTTTTTTAATTTTTTTTTGGAATATTTAAATACAATCTAGCAAGCTTTAGTCAGGAAAGACATAATTGTTCAGCAGGTAAACTTCAAGAACACGACAGAACTAATGAGGCACCAGTTACGGCAACCACTTGCCAACGAAACAGTGAACTCCCATGATGCCTTTCCACACACTGCTCTATTTAGTGGCGGCTGTTCGGTTGCGTCAATACTGTATTTAAATGATAAGTGTATGTTACAAAGTCAAAAGTGATCGACAGCTGTGATTCGTGGACTGGGTGGCAAAGCATTATCATATACAAGGTTTATACAAGGCCTACTTTGCGGATTTCTTTTGAATGTGGTCTTCAAGGAGGATCCAACAAGCCGAAGAAGAGTTCTTACATTATTGCGATATATAAAGACGCAGTAGGATGGAAGGTGTATTTTGCAGGTTTAAACAGGTTGGATTCAAGACTCTATAATAATTCGGTGAGTCGTCACATTTGCTCTGGTCGACTCACAGCGGGAGGAGAAGCGGAGGTACTTACATGAAGTATATGGGGTATCCTCCCTCGAAGTACCAGCAGTACTTTTTGGCTTCTACAGTCTGAAAGAAACACAAACAGAGCCATGTAAGTACACATCGATTGATCACCTACGTTCACACTATGAGTTTAACCACGATAAACCCTGCGACTCCTGCGAGTCTGTTCAGTCGTCCAGAGGAAAGTCTGCTGTTGAAGAACCTTTTCTTTGTTCCATAAAGCCGATGATGTCACGGCTTAAATGGTGATTTTCTATTATGAGGATGATTAACAGTTACTCAATGGTCTCAGTTTCCTGAGCTTAACGTGCTCTTGTCTCCCAGAACATTCACAATAACCAAGAGGAGGCTCATTGAATCGAACCTGAAGCGTTATCAAGGACGGCGATTGTTCTGTGGATTATTGCGACACAGTGAAGAGAGACAGCGACATCATCCCTATACAACACGAGGCGGTGATGAAGTGATTTTTAATGCAGCAACTGAACATTAAAGTAAGAATAGAGGTTGAAAAATGGAAAGAGCTCAGACACAAACTGTAGTACACACACCATAAATGTAGATTTAGAGTCTTCTTTTATCTCATCTTTATCCAAAAACTTGTTTTTAAAAATAGACGTAAAAAAACCCTCTCTTAATTCGACTGGCAAAGACTCATTTGCCCCCAAACTATTACTGACAGAAAAAACTGCAGACTTATAAAAATGTGTTGCCTTGATTTTGTAAAAAGAAACACAATTTCTGTTTGAAATATACTGAGATATCTTGAATAACTTCAACTCAAGTTCCAGACTTTCCTCAGAGCATGTGCTGAATTTAAGTCATTTTATATGACTGTACAGGGAGTTTTGAAAGTAGTAATTCAGAGTACATGACAATTATTTCACCTCCAATACACATTCATGTCATTACAAAATCTTTTGCTAAAGGTCAGTTTCAGTTTTCTAACACAACCGCAGAGACGCTCAAATTAAAACAGAGATTGAGAAACCGTTTTAGAATTCAATCACTCACATGGCCACCCGGGGGCCATGTCCGGTCAACCGATTCATTTTATGCGGTCCACCGACTGGTTTGATCAAAATCAATGTATATAAACGTTTATGTTGATATGGGACCTGAAATAATTTCCCTAAGGCTTATTGGAACGTTTATTTGATGTTCATTGTACCTCTTGTTGATTAATGCTTTAATACTAAAAAAAAAATTCTGGTTGTATTTGAATAGAACATTCTTAACAAGGTATTGTCCAAAACATAAATATAAGGTAAGGTAAGGTAAAACTTTATTGATCCCTCAGGAGGTCTCCTTCGGGAAATAGTTTTTTACCAATAGCCAGCAATCTTTCATAAACAATAAAAAATAATAAATAAAAAATAAAATAAGAAGAAGAACATAAGAATCAATCTAAGTCTAAAGATAAAGACAAAGAACATAGATCAAAGAAAAACAACAAAGACAAAGGATACAAAGACTAACATAGAACAGAACATCCAGATACTCTCACTCCACTCCTGCCCCCGAACTCAGAATTGTACAATTTAATAGCCTGAGGAATGAATGAGTCCCTGAGTCTATTTGTTTTGCACCTGGGTAGGAGCATTCCTGCACTCATTCTGCTTCTCTGCTCACTGATGACAGTGTTCAGAGGATGACTGTCATCATCCATGATGGACAGTAGTTTGTATACTGTATATATATATTATTTCAAAATATTTACATTTATTTGGAGGAACAAGAAATAGACCAATTAAAAGAGTGTAACTAGTAATAAAATATTTAGTAAATAAGTTCTGTCATTTCAGCTTTCTACTCTGACCTCATGAGGGCCACATAAACACAGTCAAAGCCTCACTTTATCTAGGGATGATTGAATGAGTAAATATTAACAGGCGACACAACAAAGAAGGAAGCGGAGAAAGAACCGCAGCGTTCGACCTCAGATCCGTTTCTACAGAAGATCTGTTACGATTCCATTGTCTGGTTTCTTTCTCCCGTCTCCAGCGATGGAACTTCGCCGACTCCAGTTCAGAGCAGACTGTCTGGAGCGCCGCTTTAATTATCCCTCTTTGAAATGATACGCTTGAGTCAAAATACGTCTTTGTGATGCAGCCAAGATGAGCTGCTGCAGAGAAGTGTGTGAAATCACATCGGTGAGGGAAGAGAGAGGGAGGTGGGCGAGTTGTAGGGTGGGTTGGGGGGGTCGTCTCCGGGTGTTCTTCCATCCTTGTGTTTCCACAAAGACACTTCAATTAGAAGGAACAATATCTAGAATCAGTTGGGAAACAGATCCGGTGAGTGGCGTTATCAAGGTTGGAAATACTTTGGTCTGATTTCATTTGCAGGTGTGACGTGACTCTCCTCGGCCCCGGCGCTCGTGATAACAGCAGACACAAACGACTGCAGCAGCGTCCCCCGAGGTTCACATCCGTAAGCTCCGCATTAGAGATTCTCTCGGCCACGTTTTCTCTTGGTCTGGCCGAGTGCTTTTTTTAAGCGAGCGTCGTCTCAGACAGACGCTCTTTCTTAAGTGCCTCGTCCACTTAAGCGAGAGCTGTGAAACAAATTCCGTTAAAGACACAAAGAAGACTTGTTTTTTTTCCGTCTCCCATCCTTACTTAGTTACATTTTTATTTCGCTCTAACTAAGAGTTGATATTATGTTCAGAGAAATCCATGTTTTTGTTGTAATGTGCAAAAATGTAGGTTGCTATGATGGGAAATTACTTTTAAAAACATCCAAATAACTCCATACGGCTCGTCGGTAACGTTCATCTTGTATTGAAGCCTCGACAAGAGGAATTATTCAGAAAATGAAACAAGGCTAACAAGCTACACAGACACACGAAAACACTCCTGGTAAATATTGCGCAAGATCTCTGTGTCGACTGTCTACACTGCGATATTTACCCAGAGCCATCTTAAAATATAGATTCAATATAAAATCTAATGTTGAGACTTTATTGCAAGATGGATGTTATAGAGTTAAGTTTGTCTATTTGGACGAAGAAAATTGAGCCAGGTTCATGACGGTACTGCAGATATTACCTTTGAAAAGGAACAGATTACTCTGAAAATAAGCCCAACCCGTAGTCGATATGAGGGTGAAGTTTGAATTCTGGGTGAACTATGACTTTAGGTGTGTTTTAATTCTCTGGTTGAAATACAAATAAAATGTTCAAAACAGAAGCAGAAGTTGTGCTATATCAATCAGTTATTTTAGTAACTTCTTATTCTTCTGTCAATCAACTGTGTCATCGATACAAAATAAATTATATATATTTCATTAGACATCAACTACAATTTGATGTCAGTCAGTCAAAACTTATGCATGAATTATGTTCTTTTTTTTTACCTTGATAGATAGATAGATAGATAGATAGATAGATAAACTTTATTGATCCATCTGGAGGTCTCCTTCGGGAAATTGTTTTTCCAGCATACAGCAACATAAACGATAGATTAATAAAAAAGAAGAACAAAGTGCAATAAAAATAAAGTGCAAGATGACTCAATCAAAGTCTAAAGATAAAGAACATAGACCAAAGAAAAAGGATACAAAGACTAACATGGAATAGAATCATCTTTTCACTCCCCAAACTCTGAATTCAACTATCTAATAGCATGAGGAATGAATGAGTCCCTGAGTCTATTAGTGTTGCATCATGGGAAGATCATTCATGCTCCATCTGCTTCCCTGTTCACTGATGACAGTGTTCAGAGGATGACTGTCATCATCCATGATGGACAGTAGTTTGTTGAGAGATCTCCTCTCAGCAACTGTCACCAGTGAGTCCAGCTTCAACCACAGATTCAGCCT
This sequence comes from Callionymus lyra, assembly GCF_982586985.1. NCBI lineage: Eukaryota > Metazoa > Chordata > Actinopteri > Syngnathiformes > Callionymidae > Callionymus > Callionymus lyra. Next base: position 20,643,654 of record NC_141821.1, on the reverse strand, counting down.
TTCTGATCAACCTGTCGAACCTGTTGACACTCCTCTTGGACACATTCCCACCCCAACACACCACAGAGAACAGGACACTGGCCACCACAGACTGGTAGAACATGCAGAGGAGTTTCCTGCAGATGTTAGTGTGAGGCCTGTACAAGATCTACCGTCACTCTTGGTAAAACATCCAAGAGCTCTTGTTTTCTGTGGTCGTCTTTAACCTACATTTGAGAGCGAGTGGCTAAGATCAGAGAGTTATTTAACAGGTTTTTTTAAGAATTACCTACGAAAGTAGTGTTGTGGCCTGAGAAAACTGTTGCGTGTGGACCAGCAACTGACAAACCCTGTCATGATCCATGTGGTGCATTCAAGCTCCAGTAGTCCTGGAGGCTCATTTGGCATCTTCCGCAACGTGTGGAAATAATGGCCACCGTTGCATGCTGGTGTTTTTATCCTCTGCTACATTTTTTTTCTCGGCTTGTTTCGTGCCTCTATCCAGAGCTGTGAGCCGCCAGCTTTACAGTGTCTCACCTGCACACTTGTATTTGGGGGCTTGTGAGGTGTTGGTATTCACAACAGTGTGACCTTGTTGTGTGCTGATCTAAGGAAAACAAAAGCTATCTGGAAAATAAAAATCTGCTCCTGAGTTTACACGTTATCTTGACATTTTCGGTCCTTCATGACCTTGAGCTTGAATTCTTTCACTTCCAAACCAAAGTTTTCCATTAATGCTGGGATGTTGTTTGTGAACGTTATTTCTTACAGTTCACATCACAAACCTTACATTATTTTGCTAATAACAGCATTCGTAATATATGCTAACATTGTTATCCCCCTGTTGCTCAGGTCATCTCTCCGTCTTCCATCACCTTCTTTCAATTTGTTTCTTCAGGCAGAGCTGCTCTAGTTTTGAAGGTTTCTTTTCTTATTCCTGGCGCCGCTAATTATAAACATAAAGTTATTCTAACAGTAACTCCTTTCTGTGATTCTCCGGAGGATACTCTCCATCTTAAGACGTAGTTAACCAGATTTACCCTTCCCACCCTTGTTGCTCTCTAGGCTACGTCCCTTTTTTAAAATACTAATGCTGCACAGCAGGGAGCGCCCTGAACCACATTGGTTTTAGAATAAAAAATGTCTTCTTTAGCGGTTCCTGGTTGTTGTGTTGGTGATGTCACATGCAGCATTTTGATTGGCTGGAAAGATTCAGCAATAGAGATGGTGAGGGACGATTGAGAGGTATTTTACGAGGTAATACATCAACATGTTTTGGATTGTTAATGTCATCATACATTTATTTTTCTGGTTAACTCTATCATTTTATCTTGTCAATGTTACAAATACAGACCAGACACTGTAGAACTTATCATTGCATCTCCAGGTCTAAGCACCAAAGGAAAAAAGTCGCAACATTTTGTATGAGACCTTTGTATTAAACCATGTTTATGGCTTATTTTTTTTAATAGTCAAAGTAATGGGTAATTTGTAAACACTTTGTGTGGGGGACTTGATTTGTAGTGGGACCGGGGATCGTTCAGTATTTATCGGTTATCATTAAAAAAAAACAGCTTCCCAAACGATCCCCAAAACAGACGCTTCCTTCTCTAAGCTCTAAACTGTTTTTTAATTTTCCACAGAGTAAAACAATCTGTCAGTATTATTTTGGAGCTAATATGTGTGAGACATCAAGCACATTTAAGAGTATCTCCATTAGATAAGATACATCTATCAATCTTAATCCCAGATTTAAAAAATGAGCATATTTCAAATATCACATTCACAAATCTTAACTTCAAATTTTTACATTTTCATCTGGTAAATTAAAAAAGGTATTAAAAGAATTGATTAAAAGTGAAAAAAAAGTATTTACCCGTCGAACAGACCTGGGCATGGTGCGGCCCAGGGGCCAAATGCGGCCCTTTGACTTTATTTATGCGGCCCTCGTAATGTCGATCAAGTATGATCATGTATAAATCATTCTAATGCATTAACAAATGTATTTTGAATTTATTATTTATTAACATTTTCACAGAACACTTATTTACTTTTTCCCTCCTTTTTTGAGTATATATTAATCCCTCAAAATATTTTTTTTAAGTTAGTTGAAGAAATGTTTTCACAAAAATTGGAGCTTATTAAGCTTAATAAATGTCACGGGCCTAATGACGAATGTCGTTTTCTTTAGGGATTTTTTTCCCTTTTTTTTTTGCTCGACGGCCCCTAACAACATTCACAGAATTTAATGTGGCCCCTTGAAGAATTATAATCGCCCACCCCTGCTGAAGAGGAACCTTTCTGTGGATTTATTCAGTTGTTCTTTTTTCGTGAGCAAGACAAAATGTTCCCTCTTTATTCATAAATATAATTGTTCTTTGTTCTTATCTGGTGTGAGTGCAAATCTCATTTTGTGTAGGACCTATGTAAGACTTTTCAATCTTTGATCAAAAAGATAAAACTGACAACTAAAGCACATTCAGTGTCTTCAGCGAACACAACAAGAAGGCTTGTCCAGGGCACACGGCAGCTTTAACAACTTCAGCGGCTCTCAACATGGCAGCACCAAAGGTTATTTGCGGATCCGCGGGTAGCTTGTCGGCTCCTTGCTGTGGCAGCGTGAGGAAGCAGCACAACAGCCAGAGAAGCAGCGGGGAAGTAAGGAAGGAAGATGCTACCACAGTGTCCCCCAGCAAGCCTCGCATCACATCAAGGAAAAGGGCTGTTGTTACCCAGACGGGGGGGGAGTGAGTCATAAAACCTTTTCAGAGAAAAAAAATCCAAGCAGGTCAATATTAGTGACTCTGGACAGCGATCGTAAACAAAGAGCCTGGAGGTTGATTCTTAAAGTTTACAACAGGTAGGAAGCGCTCGCCATCAATACGTGTCAGAAGTCCGTCGCCGCAGGATGTGGTTTTATTTTTTCCCCTCTAAAGTTCAGCGCTGACAATGTCGGCGAACCAAAGCCATTAGTGTCCACGGTTACTGGGCAACGTAACCTCATCCGTGTCCATGTTAATCACTCACTTAAACACAGAGCTGAAGATGTTCCTACGAGCTCGGGATCCAACGGATGCTTCTCGCTTCACGTTTCATCCCTGATGTCATTTTATGTAACAAACATGAAGTTTAATCAGTTCTGAAATCACTCAATAGCTAGAGACCACCCTACAGGTTTACAGCGGTGGCTCAGAGATGACAGTTGCATTCATTCACAACAGGATTATTTGTCGCAATAACACTGTGTCGAAGAGCCAGAGGTGTTTTTCTTAGTGCTGCTTTGAGGGGTCCCTAAGAGTTGTATCGTGATAAGAAGCAGTCGTGACTTCACTTCACTCATTTTATTATTAACAAACAATAAACTTGGATGACAAATAGATCGATAGTAATTAGTAACTACGTTATGTTAGATTAAAAATTATTATACACTACACGTATACGCCATACTTAAATTAATGCTAAAAGATAATCAAAATATAAAGTATAAATTACTAGCTTCATCTAAGAGCTTAAACGTTTGAATACACATTCACAATCAACATTTCACTCAGACTGATTTACACTGTCTCAAGACAAGCTTGGAACAGACGTAGAGTCATGACAACGGTTATTTAAACTTCTGTTTGTCTGCCCTTTTCACACCTTGGATCGTGGATCAAAACACACACCCGTGAGGGGGGGGCTAGGAGACAGGAACCCCACCCAAGAACATTTGAATGATTAGAAAAGGAAACAAAGTAGGCAGGACTCTCCACAGGAGATCGTGACACAGGGAGTTTGAAGGAACCAATAGGGCGATAGGGGGAGGACCTCTCGGCCCGGAAATTTGCCTTAAATATAGCGATGTTTCTACAGTTTGAGACCGTCTCTCCCGGAGCCATCGACCTGAAAAGCTGCCGGCTTGTATTTTGTTTGACTTGAAGCGGCGAATAAACGTCTTGTGACACTCTGCATTTACCATTTGTCTCCATAAAGCAAAGTATTAAGACCCGGAAGTGACGTCGTGTTGGAGCGACGGAAACGGACTCAAGTTCTGACCGTTTTAGTTAACTTGTTCTCCATATCACTCTAATCTGCTCATATCGTCCCTCGGGTTCAAGTGGAACATCACGCTATCGAGACCAGTTGTGTTGAATTCTTTGCAATCCAGGTTTTATGATGGTTACTATTTTATGATAGTTTGCATCAAGTCAACCGAGAACTTTCCCTAGTGTTGACCCGGGTACATTTGCTACTTGCATGGGTATCAACGCTGACAATCTCTTCTACATGTGTAATCGTGGCTACTAACCGTCACGTAACCAGTTGCGCGTCTTAATATTTGAACTTTCTACGGCAGTTGTGCTTCATAACCACTATAGGGTTCGTCTCCATTCAAACACCTCCTAATCCCATTGCATCAAAGCCCTTCAAGTAGTTATAAGACCAAAACTTATTCTTGTTCACCCTCTTCAAATAGTCAATTCAACCGCAAGTTAAAGCAAACGTAAAAAAAATCTTGTTATCGCAGTGGTTACGTTTCCCAGACCAAGTGAAGAAAGTAGCTTCACTATATTTTGTAATAACATTTGAAACCCTCTAGTTCAAATTATGAATAAAATTGTTCTACTTGTCGTATCTTTTAACAATCTTTTATAAAAGTTTGTGAGTCATCACTGAGAGCCAACATGTCTCAAAACTCTGTCTCGTCTACCATGTCACATGAGCACAACACACACAGCTCATTGGTCAACATCAGCTCTGCTTCACTCTGTAGGTGTGTACATATTTGTGAGAAATTAACAAGCAGGAGAAAAAAAGGATGCGTAAAAGGTAAATGATTTTTCTAAACGGTTATGATTTGTTGTCCTTGTTCCCGTAAACATGTGCCGATGTTGACAACACTTAAGAAGATTCCTGTTTTAGCTACTTGTATCTTTTAGCTACTTGTATCTTTTTAGCTACTTGTATCTATTACCTACTTGTATCTTTTAGATACTTATATCTTTTACCTACTTGTATCTTTTAGCTACTTGTATCTTTTAGCTACTTGTATCTTTTAGCTACTTGTATCTTTTAGCTACTTGTATCTTTTACCTACTTGTATCTTTTACCTACTTGTATCTTTTAGCTACTTATATCTTTTAGCTACTTGTATCTTTTACCTACTTGTATCTTTTAGCTACTTATATCTTTTAGCTACTTGTATCTTTTACCTACTTGTATCTTCAGCCACTAGTGTCTTCAGCCGCTTGTATCTTTAGCCGCTTGTGTCTTCAGCCATTTGTATCTTTAACCGCTCGTATCTTTTAGCTGCTCGTTAGTTTAGCCGCTCGTATCTTTTAGCCGCTCGTTAGTTTAGCCGCTCGTATCTTGTAGCCGCTCGTTAGTTTAGCCGCTAGTATCTTTAAGCCGCTCGTATCTTTTAGCCGCTCGTATCTTTTAGCCGCTCGTATTTTTTGGCGCTCGCATCTTGTAGCCGCTCGCATCTTGTAGCCGCTCATATCTTGTAGCCGCTCGTATCTTGTAGCCGCTCGCATCTTGTAGCCGCTCGCATCTTGTAGCCGCTCGTATCCTTTAGCCGCTCGTATCTTTTAGCCGCTCGTATCTTTTAGCCGCTCGTATCTTGTAGCTGCTCGCATCTTGTAGCCGCTCGTATCTTGTAGCGGCTCGTATCTTGTAGCCGCTCGTTAGTTTAGCCGCTAGTATCTTTAAGCCGCTTGTGTCTTTTAGCCGCTCGTATCTTTTAGCCGCTCGTATTTTTTGGCGCTCGCATCTTGTAGCCGCTCGCATCTTGTAGCCGCTCGCATCTTGTAGCCGCTCGTATCTTGTAGCCGCTCGTATCTTGTAGCCGCTCGCATCTTGTAGCCGCTCGTATCTTGTAGCCGCTCGTATCCTTTAGCCGCTCGTATCTTGTAGCCGCTCGCATCTTGTAGCCGCTCGTATCCTTTAGCCACTCGTATCTTTTAGCCGCTCGTATCTTTTAGCCGCTCGTATCTTTTAGCCGCTCGCATCTTGTAGCCGCTCGCATCTTGTAGCCGCTCGTATCTTGTAGCGGCTCGTATCTTGTAGCCGCTCGTATCTTTTAGCCGCTCATATCTTTTAGCCGCTCGTATCTTGTAGCCGCTCGTATCTTTTAGCCACTCGTATCTTGTAGCCGCTCGTATCTTTTAGCCGCTCGTATACACCATGGTCTTAGAAATAGAGGAGCTGATCCTCTTCCTGGTAAGAGCAGAGACGAGTCACTGACTGCCTTGAACTAAAGAGCCACAACAGGAACCTTCATTACCGACTGACTCGACAAATGTTCCCAGAAAAGCCTTTTTCTTCTCCTGAATCACAGGTCAATGAAGTTACCAGAAGTGTCCACGTCTTGACGCTTTAATCCACTCTTTGAGTTTATAAATTCTGTTTAATCTCTGCGAGGCGTTCGTCCCTCCTCTCTCTCTCTCTCTCCCTTCTCTCCCTTCCTTCCTCCCTCGCTTCCTTCCACTCTCCGGACTGTTTATTGATCCACGCCGACCGCCACAGACCCATCGACCATCACCAAAGCAACGGCAACACATGTTAAGAGCGAGCGAGCTGTCAGAGCGAGACCTTCGGTGAGGTCCACGTGAAGGTCCATTCGTGTTGACCCGGTGTCTACTGAGACCGGTGCGGCTTCGTAGTCTTGCTCTACACCAGGGATGTGGAGATTCACTGATTCTTGTCAATTCGAATACGTAAGATGCGGCAACATCGGTCGGTGCGTTAGATTGAATTTGCGGTTGAGTTCACGATGCGGTGTCTCTCCCCTTTTTTTGCGTCGGCAAATGCAGCGGTCACATCGATTTCCGAGGTACCCTGAACGCACCATCGCGTTAACATTTCTCAAGAAAAACTTGACACTTAGTAACATTAAATAGATGCAGTGAAGTAGGTGTTGGGGGGGAAATTAGTGTTGTTTAACTGATGATTAATTGCCAGTATTAAGTCATTTTATATTTCATATTGTTTTAAAAGTTTTAAAAGGTTTGAAAATGCTTACATTTTCTATATTCTTGTATATCCATAATTCCATTGTTACTGAATACATTGCTGTGCTCTGCCTGAACAAACTGAATTATGTTATTTATATTATTATTAATTATTTTGCTCTATTAAAAACAAACATTGAGGGAACAGTGCATACATCCTGAAACTGTTAAAATCAGAATTTTAAGGTAAGAAAACTGACTACAGTATTACACTCTCAAACCCCTACAAACTGAATCGAATGATCACGTATCTAAACCCGATTCTCTTAAAATTAAGTCATATAGCAATCAAATCATTCTTTAATCGTATCGTATCACCAGGTACATCTGGTTTACACACAAGTTAAATTCTGTTTCATGTTATAAATATGTTTTAATAAATATTTTGACTGGACATTGTCGTTCTAATTGTTATTTATCACAGGTAATTCAAAAAACAACTGCAATAACTGTATTTATTCAAATAAAAGATATAATTGAAGGAAAAAAGTTATATAAATTAAAAGATATAATTGAAATAAAAAAGTAACATAAATTAAAAGATATAATTGAAAATAGAAAGTAATAAAAAAATGTAAATATATTATTGAAATAAAAAAGTATTATAAATTAAAAAATACAATTGAAATAAAAAAAGGAAAGTAACTTAAAAGATATAATTGAAATAAAAAAGTATTCGACGTCGCCTTATAGCTCGAAAAATTTGGTACATGGTATATCATTCAATGACTACACTTTTTGGATCAAAAAGTGAAAGTATTTACACGACAATTAAATTATATCACGTAAATATATTTATATACTTGCACGAACAGCTTTGCCTAAAGAAAAGAAAATCTCAACAGGATTCTAACCCACAACCATGTGCTCCGTCGTCATAAGCGTTAGAATTTCATGCTGACACTCGTCATGTCACCACCTCTGACTCACTGTCATTACTGGTGATCCGTGTCTGTCTCACTGGTTGGTCAGTGACCACAGAGAGTTAGCATTTCTAGCAAAACCTAAATTAGTTGACTTAGCATAATCCTCCATAATGAGCTAACACAGATGATCCAGCTACACTCACTGCCACACTTTGTTACTACTTTAACCATATTTACGTGGGACACATAAATGAATAAACAATCAAACTGACAGTTGTAATTTGAGTATTTTTTTATTTTATTCTATTGAAATTACTGGTACAATTCAAATATTTTAACCCTTGTGTTATCTCAGGGTCAAGATGACACGTAGGCCTAAAAAACAAATGTGTTTGAGGTATCCCTTGTTATCTCAGGATCAAGATGACCTGAAGGCCAGTAAACAAATGTGTTTGAGGCATCCCTTGTGTTATCTCAGGGTCAAGATGACCTGAAGGCCTGTAAACGAATATGTTTGTGGTATCCCTAGTGTTATCTCAGGATCAAGATGACCTGAAAGCCTGTAAACAAATGTGTTTGGGTATCCCTTGTGTTACCTCAGGGTCAAGATGACCTAAAAAGCCTGTAAACAAATGTGTTTGAGGTATCCCTTGTTTTATCTCAGGGTCAAGATTACCCGAAGGCCTGAAAACAAATGTGTTTGAGGTATCCCTTTTGTTATCTCAGGGTTAAGATGTCTCTGGGTTTTTGTGATTCTAGAAAAAAGTAAATATACTTTTTACTTGAGTAATATCAACATGTTTTTTTTACAGTTTTCTTTTTACCATTTATTTTTAAATATAGTTTATAAAATTACATCACAAACAATAAAAGCTTATTTCATTAATAATTTGACTCTAAAAAATGTTTTCCATAAAGTTCAGGCTATTTTCTTATGACATGGTGTTTATTTTACTAAACTTTGGAGTAGTTTTTCATTCTGACAACATCGAACGACATTTTTTATTTCTCACAGAAATGTATTGATTTTTAATTTATATTTACGATTTCTGATCCGTGGATATTTTGGGGGGATGTGCTCTGATCTTCAGTCCATTGGCAAAAATACAAAATTCAGAGCTGCTTTGATAAAGAGAATAATCTTTAAGATAAGCTCGGAACGTTCACTATAGAACAAAATCGGACGACACTGTGATCTGGTGATACAGAATCTCTATCCTTAATCTCTCACAGATGACGAAGCTCAGGCGCATCAGACTGATATCGATCGACACCGTCTGCCTCCGTTCAAGCGTCAACTTCCCTCACAAAGACAGCTGAACATTCAGTCCACAACTTTGTCTGGCCTTGATTTCCCTTCACACTCGCGTAGTCACATCCGATGTACAGTGCAGTGGACTGAGCGAGATGAAATAATGATGAGAGTGAATAATGTATGAACAGACATGAGCGGCGGAGAAGTACAGGATCGAGAACCACATCACAGCTCCAGCTTAAGAGATCTTTAAAGACGACTCCACACCAGCAGAAAGAAGGATTGAGGACACGAGCATCGAACTCACCTCCAGGTACTGACTGTGGAGTCGATCACAGACCCGGAGAGAACTCAAATAACCTTTTTAAAACACTTTCATGTATTTATTTGAACAATATACTTTAGAAAAATGTACATCCTTTAATGCAATATCATACATTTCACTTTTTTAATTAAAATGTGGATCATCACAAATATTTATTTTCATGAATTTCTAACTAAATAAATATATATATATTTTTTTATTTAACAGTTTATTGTTAAATACAAATAATCTCTAACCAAGCAATTTATAAATATATATCTTTTAAAGGTGTGCTTTGGAGACTTGAGGACAATGATAATAACTGATGTCTAGCAGTGAGAGTCGGATGAGAGGAGGATGAGAGTCGGAAGTGTGAACGAGAGGGAGGAGGAAGAACGACGATGATGGAGGAGAGGTCGTGAAAGCGGTTGATAGGTTATAATGGAAGAGGGGATAAAGGGAGGTGAAGAGGCGATGGATGAGGTGAACAAAGACATGAAGAGGACGATCAGGACGGCTCGATCTGAAGGACTTCTGTGAACAACCTTTGACAGGAAGTGACAAAAGACAACAAAAGGGGTCAGTTGTAAGGTTTTAGAGTGGAGTAAAAGTATTTATTAGTGGTTTAACTATTTATATTTTAAATATTTAAATACACATTTTAATCCAGCAAACATGCTCTGATCATATAAGTATATATTTTACATGTTATTAGGCACAGAAAATGATATTTTTGTGTGCGATCTAAAAGCTGAAACAGCTTTTATTTTATAATTTAAAAAAAACATATTGAAAGTAATGGTTAAAAAAAGGGGAGAAATTGATGTGACTTGATGTCAAAAGACATAAATCACTTTATTATTATTTTTATGATGACAAAGAGCGGGACAAAGGAAACAGGACTGTTGTCTCCATGTGCAGTCACAGCAACTACTCCAGGCCAGAGACACACACAGAGAGAAAGGTATTGTTTAGTTTGAGTACAAAGGATCCCTGGTTTGTAGGTGATGTTAAAAATGTCCAAAAAAAAAGTCTACTCCTTCAGAGATTTACCCAGGTACTCCACTGTGTCCCAACATTGTAGATTGTTTAAAATATGTAATTATTAATATGCGGAATATGCCGAAATTAAATGTGAAGTCAAGATAGAAAAATTCCAGGCGATCACGACCTAAGACACATGAGTATGAAGTCAAAACATTGAAATCGGGGGAACCCTTAATGGGGTTTGGCGAGAGGCGCTCTTAGACGATAAACACACACGAGCTCCATCGCTCCTCGGAAGAGACGCAGAGACACCTCACGACACCGAGGATGGTCCAGAGGTTCTTATCGTCCAGAAGATGTGGAGAAGGACTCACCTCCAGCAGGAGACAGAGCGTCAGAGCGACACCGGCCAGCGGGTTCCCCATGACTGAAGGCTCGGCGGACGAGGACCAGGAGAGTCTTCTCCCTTTATGGCCGCCAGGAGCGCATCGTGAGCCGGAGACTAGAAACCGAGTCAGCGGCTGGTGGTGGCCCGGGGGGGGGGGAGAAAAAAAACAAGACCACTTTGAGAGAAAGACCCCCTCAGTCACTCGCAGACGCAGATTAACGTGGAACTGCGCTAGTCTGGGATGTGGGATTAGGCCACGCCCCCTCTCCCCTCCTCAACCCGCCCCCGCCCTCAGGATTGTTCAAAGGGGCCACTTCACAAGCAACAAACACATCAAGACCCTGTTATAATAATATATAAACACACATTTAACCTTTGTGTTAAGGTCAAGGTGGCCCGAAAACAAATGTGTTTGAGGGTATCCCTTGTGTCATCTCCGGGTCAAGGTGAACGACCTCCCTGATGTCTCTAAGATGTGGGGTTTTATACACTGATTGTGGCAGAATGATAATGAAATAACAACACAATGGTAACAATTTAATATAATAATCTCTTTATATTAAATTCAAGTTAGACTTTAGGCTTTCTTTTATTGTCATTGCACAGAAAACACAGTGAAACTGGCAACGAAATGTTGTTTCTTGGCAACCGTTAACAAATTATATTATATATATATTATAATATATATATATATATATATATATTATGTCAGTCTTTTACTCTGAACTGCCACCGCAACTGTTTTTGTTTATATATATTGCTGATATATTCCTTCTTTCTATTGTCTCGACGGCCCCCTGAGGAAACGTAATTGCCCACCCCTGGTATACACATATACTGTGTATATATATATATATATATACGTGTATATATATATATATATATACGTGTATATATATATATATATATATATATATATATATAAGCAAGAAGGGATATATGACATGACGTTTTATAATGAAATACAATTTTATATAAAGTTTACCTTTTTTTCTTCTAAACACATTTTTAATTTACTTAAAATACTTAAAGAATGATACAATAGAAGGGAAAGTCAATTAATAATAAAATACATTTAAAAAAAATCATTGTTCTTAATCAAAGGGATTTCTAAATGATCAAACTTTGACATTAATGCAGCCAAAGGGCCACATGTGGCCACATGAGCTTCGTAGTGTCATATTATTGTGTCGACCCAGCAATAGTTTGTGTCTGTTATTATCTTATATTTGAGGGTTTCAATGTGCAGAGAAAGAAACGGGGAGTGAGGAGGGTAAACGATAAACGGCCTCATCTAAAGCATGACTGACTTGTAATACCACGACGCCCTCATGGTGTGGCTTCGCCGTTTTCAAGATCCGTAAGAAGAATTCACACATACCGTCGATTCTTGTAATAGGTTAATTGTTTTTATTACGCCATTGTCCGTAAAACATGGTAAGCAGCAGTGCATGTTATATCACTATCAAAAATACTTACACAGCTTCTACAAAAGTCAAGTAAATTCCAAATACTGTTCAGCAATATCACATTTATAACACACACACTTAAATCAAAACTTTAGTTTTCCTTTAAAGACTATCTTAAATAGATGTTGGACCTCTATTGTATCATCAGTATGTGTCTATTTGTAAAAAACTGTCTTTTTATTTAAATATTTACATTAGAAAATGTGCTCAAGTCCCGCCCACTGAAGACACTTTTTCTAGAGATTAAATATCTATACCATAACCACACCCACTCTGCTGTGATTGGTCAAGCATCAAGGTTTGTCACTGCGCGTCACCACCAAGAGACTCGTTGTATAAACAAAGCGGGGTGTGATTACAATTGGCCCGGAGGGGGAATGAAGCCCAGTATTGCTTCATAATGTACTCTGCTCTTGTAACCTTTCGTTCGCTGAGAATTCAGACAGTTAAGTAATAAGTTCAAAACATCATCATGATGAGAAACTAACTGCATCTTGGAGAGGAAGACTTCAACATTTGAAACATGTCAAGAGAGTTTGGTTTTTACATTAGTTAAATCTTCTTTTGTTCTTTATCAGCGTCACTCTTGTCAGCACACACACACTGATACACGTACGCTAACACACACACACACACTCTCTGAGACTCCTGTGTTCGTCTCGGTGGTGTCTTGACCTTTTAAGCATCTATTTTATCGGATATTGTTTTGATTGTTTGAGCGCTTTGTGACCCTGGTCGGAAAAGGCGTTCTACAAATATGACTTACATGATTACTTACACACAAAAAACACACATACAACAGCCGGAATTCAAACGACAAAGGAAGACTCATATATCCCGTCTCATACACGCACAAACATTACACATAAATAGCTATTTGAAGTTAAAAAGAAAAACTGAAACGGAAAAAATGGACACTTAAAATGAAGATTGAGGAAAACAAAGACGAGCAATATTCAAACTTTGTCGTCTTTTTCCATTTTAAGACCGTGTTTGATCTTCATGGCTCGGATTTCCTCCATCAGAGCGTTGTTCTGTTTCTCAAGGTCCACCACTCGGTTCTCCAGGCGCTTGAAATACTCAATCTTTCTCTCGCGATACTCGCGGGCCGCATCTCTGCCAAAAGATATTGAAGGACTTTTACAAACCACACCAAGGTTTTCTTCTAAATGCTGGAGACATCATGTAAGACTCGTGTAACTCTTTGAATCTATTTTGGTACAGGTTTCCAGTTTGAATCATGATTTATACAATTGATTTCAAAACATCAGGTTGTACGAAAATTAATGAATTTCATACAAGAAGTTTTACATTGGCCATTTCATTAGATCTATTAAAATGATATTATAATCTTCAAAATGTACAAAGTGTTCTTAACCTCAGAATGACCAGAAACGGTTGAAAAAAAAACAACATTTTTACAGTTTGTCTTGCATGTGTAATTGGATGTAGACGACCCAATCTACTGTCCAAAGAGAGCAAATAAATCATATATAATCTTCTGGTAAAGTGCCTGCTTGAGAGCTTGGCTCCTGTAAGGGGTAATATTGTGATTTTTATTGAATAAATAATGGACTGTGGGAGGAAACCAGAGTAAACCCAAAATAAACCCAGCATGCAAGTGACCTCAAGCTGCAAACCGGTGACTGTGAGAATTCTGACCTCCTCTAGTAGAAGAACTCACATTTCCCAGATCCTTAAAACTGCACTGGCTGCCAGTTTCTTTTATGACCGATTTTAAAATTCTGGTTCTTACTTTCAGATCTATTCATGGTCAGACCTTACATCAGTGATCTGATCCAGACTTACACCCCAGCTCGGGCTCTGAGGTCTGTGGATCAGAATCTACTGATGGTTCCTGAACACGCTTCAGGACCAGAGGAGAGAAATCCTTCCAGGCTGTTGCTCCTAAGCTTTGGAACGATCTTCCTCTCCCTCTGTGTTTGATGATCTACTGACTTTTTCAAGAAACATCTTAAGACATTCTTATCTGTGCAGGCTGTTTATAAATTTTCCAGGACTCCTGGCCTTTTAGAGTTTTTAAATTTGTATGTATTTTTAATTGTGTATTGTTTTTGATTGTTCAAGCGCTTTGTGACCCTGGTCTAGAAGGCGCTTTACAAATAACTATAACTAACTTACATACTTACTACTATGTAAAGCTAAATGGCAACTTTAAGCACTATTATTGACTGTAATGTTAATTATAGGTGTAATGGAACGATCTTCCTCTCCCTCTGTGTTTGATGATCTACTGACTCCTTCAAGAAACATCTTAAGACATTCTTATTGGTGCAGGATTTTCCCTGATTTTCTGAGACTCATGTGTTTGTCTTATGTTTCTTGGCCTTTTAGAGTGTTTAAATATGTGCGTATGCTTTTTATTGTTCGAGCGCTTTGTGACCCTGGTCTAGAACTGGCTTTACAAATAACTATTAATTACTTCTTGCTGTGAGATGGTTGCGCTAACCACCAATAATTCCCAAGTAAAAAAGGCACTGGTTTCATGGCATAAGATAAAAGAACAGACTCCAACTGGCAGTGTAACAAAATGTTTTTAAAACTTTGAATTAAGTTTTAAAAAGATTGACAGAGTATTCCAGATAAGAAGTTAAACTTCTTTCTAGTAACTGAGCTCCCAAGTTTTTTCTTTTAGGGAGACTCTCCAGAGCATACAGAGCATCTTCTACTATTCCTTTACCTTCTACAGCTTCTACTGCTGAAGGTGGCGCCATAAGTTAAAACATTATGTGACGTTTTATTAGAAAAAAATTGTTAAAAAAAGAAAATAGACCGCCATCTAGTTGACTCTGAAAATAATGACACTGCTTCATGAAGCTTCATCAGACCATCACTACCTTCTTCTATTATTATTTCTATTTTTTTTTTTTATTATTATTGTGTGTTATGCTGTCACCTGTCCATTCCTAATGAATCATAAAACAAGAAGAAACTGATATGATGTGATATGATCAATAATTTCAATAATCCATGTTTGTGTTGTTTAGCATTATTATTGCCTTGGCTGCATTATGTAATGATCTCAAAGCCAAATGAAGTGTCACCTGTTCTTCATCAAGCGCAGCGCCCTCTTCTGCGTGGCGTCCTGTACGACGCCCTTGAGTGTGGGGGGACTGGCCTGGACCATTACCTGCTGGTACTGCTGGAAGTTGCTCATGTCACCGGGAGGACCTGGAGAGTCATCAAGTTAAGTGTTAGATTAGATTAGGTTGGATTAAATTAGATTAGATTACAGCAACACAGACGATAGATTCATGAAGAACAAGAACAAAGTGTAATAAAAAAGGAGTGGAGTAAAAGTATCTGGATGTTCTGTGTTAATCTTTGTATCCTTTGTCTTTGTTATTTTTCTTTGATCTATGTTCTTTATCTTTAGGCTTGGATTGTATCCTCTTGTTCTTTCTCTTTATTTCTCTTTGTTCTTGTTCCTATTTTATTTTTATTTATTTTTATGAATAATTGCTGGATTGCTGTGGCGCTAATTGAAAAAAAACAACAATTTCAATAAAGTTCTACCTAAAAAATGAGTGCAAGATGAATAAATCTAAGATAAATAACATAGATCAAAGAAAAATAACAAAGACAAACTAAACTTACTACGGGACAAACTGGGCGGGATGGGAGTGGACCCCTTTCTGGTAGACTGGATCTCTGACTACCTCACTGGCAGGCCCCAGTACGTCAGGCTAAAGAACACCACGTCTGACACGGTGGTCAGCAGCACGGGAGCCCCCCAAGGCACAGTGTTGGCTCCTGTTCTCTTCACCCTGTACACCTCAGACTTCTGCTACAACTCGGAGCTATGCTACATACAGAAGTATGCAGATGACACAGCCATCGTTGGGTGCATCAGGGACGACAGAGAGGAGGAGTATAGGAGACTGGTGGATGACTTCGCTGCATGGAGCCACACAAACCACCTACAGCTTAACACCTCAAAGACAAAGGAGCTGGTCATTGACTTTAGGAGGTCCAGACCAAGGTCGCGACCAGTTGTCTTAGACGGAGCTGAGGTGGAGGCAGTGGAGTCCTACAAGTACCTTGGCCTGTGGTTGGACAATAAATTGGACTGGACAACACACACCAACCACCAGTACAAAAAGACCCAGAGCAGGATGTATTTCCTAAGGAGACTGCGGTCCTTCAACATCTGCAGCAAACTACTGCAGATGTTTTATCAATCTGTAGTCTCCAGCATCCTCTTTTACACCGTGGTATGCTGAGGGGGCAGCATATCCAAGAGGGACTCATCCAGACTGGACAAACTCATCAGGCGGGCAGGCTCTGTGGTCGGCAATAAACTGGACTCTCTGGTGTCGGTGGCAGAGAAGAGGACACTGGACAAACTGATGGACATCATGGATGACACCAGCCACCCTCTGCACACTGTCATCACCAACCAGAGGAGCCGGTTCACTCAGAGACTGCTGCTCCCCAAGTGTAGGACCAATAGACTGAGAAACTCCTTTGTCTTTCACGCCATCAGGCTGTACAACTCCTCACTTGGGGGAGGAGGTTGCTTGGGGCTGGAGTCGGAGGGGAAGGAGTAAGTAAGTAAGTAAGTAAGTCATATTTATTTATATAGCGCTTTTCAAGACCAGGGTCACAAAGCGCTTAAACAATCAAAACAATACTCAAAAAAGTACATACTTTAAAGATCAAGATAATACTGAGAACAACACAGGAGTTCGAGAAATTCAAGGAAAAGCCTGAACAAATAGAAATGTCTTAAGATGTTTCTTAAAGGAGTCAGTAGATCCATCAAGCGCAAAGAGAGAGGAAGATCGTTCCAAAGCTTAGGAGCAACAGCCTGAAAAGATTTCTCTCCTCTGGTCCTGAGCCGTGTGCGTGGAACCATAAGTAGATTTTGATCCACAGACCTCAGAGCCCAAGCTGGGGTGTAAGGTTGGATCAGATCAGTGATGTAAGGAGGAGCCTGACCATGAATAGCTCTGAAAGTAAGAACCAGAATTTTAAAGTTGATCCTGAAAGAAACTGGAAGCCAGTGAAGAGTTTTGAGGACCGGAGAGATGTGAGTTCTTCTACTTGAGCGGGTCAGAATTCTCGCTGCAGAGTTCTGAATCAACTGCAGACGAGACAGCTCCTTCTTGTTAAGACATGAAAACAAAATGTTGCAATAGTCCAGACGAGAAGAAACAAACGCATGGATTACAAGCTCCAGATCATGTTCCGACAACATTTTCCTAAGTTTAGAGATTTTTCTCAGTTGAAGGAAACAGTTTCTGGTCAGTTTTCTGCAGTGTCGAACAAGAGACATGTCTTTATCAAATACAACACCCAGGTTTCTCAGGCTCAGTTTGACAGACTGACCTAAGTCACCCAAGTACTGACTCAACCCTGGAATCTTATCATCAGGAGCAATCACCAGTGTTTCAGTTTTGTCCACATTTAGCTGTAGAGTGTTTTCACTCAGCCATTGTTTGATTTCTAGCAAACAATTGACTAAGCTGTTCAGCCTCTGGGGCTCAGTTGGATCAAAAGAGCAGTAGAGCTGGATGTCATCAGCAAAAATGTGATAAGAAACATCTGGAAATCTCTGAATGATTTTACCGAGGGGAATCAAGTACAGCAAAAACAATAAAGGACCCAGAACAGAACCTTGAGGGACTCCACACAACAGATCTGCCGATTCAGACCTCATATACACTAAAGATACACTAAAACTGCGCCCAGAAAGGTAAGATGAGAACCATTCTAACACAGACCCAGACAGTCCCACTTCATCCCTCAGTCTTCTCAGCAGGATCTGGTGATCAACTGTGTCAAAGGCTGAGGACAGATCCAAGAGAACCAGAACAGTGAATTTACCCGAGTCAGCCGACATCATGATGTCACTGGACACTTTCAATAAAGCTGTCTCCGTAGAGTGATGTTTACGGAAGCCAGACTGAAACTTCTCATGGATGTCGCTCTGATCCAGGAACAAAGACAGCTGCTCAGACACCACCTTCTCCAAGATCTTGGACAAGAAAGGGAGCTTAGAAATAGGCCTGAAATTACAGTCAGTTGGGTCTAAGCCTGTTTTTTTTTAGCAGAGGCTCCGCAATGACATGTTTAAATGCATTGGGAAAAACCCCTGTAGAAAGGGAGAGGTTCACCATATTGGTAACCCAGGGGCCAATTACATCAAATACTTTGATAAAAAGCCTACACAGAAGGACGTCATCTGAGCAAGAGGAGGGTTTCATCTTGTTCACTAGTGCCGAAATATCACCCAAAGATACAGCAGTGAAAGAGGACCAAGAGGAGGAGAGGGGCTCAGAGACAGTAGGGGTTCCAAACAAAGGGGGAGAGATTTTCTCTTTGATCAATTTAATTTTGTCAATGAAAAATCTCAACAATGCATTGCTGTCAGCTTCACAGAAGACAGGCGTGATTTGAGGAGCAGGAGACGCGAGAGAATTAATCGTGTCAAACAAAACCTGAGGTGAAGTCTATGCATCTCAAGTTTAGTGGACTTCCAGAGACGCTCAGTCTTTCGACAAAGTCTCTTCAGACTCAGGAGATCCAAGGGCACCGTTTTTTCTGAATTTTCAAGTTCGATTTAACAGGTGCCACTTGATCCAGTATTGCAACACAATGATCAGTGAACCAGTGAATCAAACTGTCCACGTCTGGGCAGTCATCAAAGGAAAGACGGTCAAACATAGCAGAAAAACTGTCTGCAGTATCGGCTGAGATGACACGCCTCTGAGACCTAACTTTCAAAGGCTTAGGTTCAGGGATGAAGTCCAGGTTAAACAATACAAGAGAATGATCACTCAGATGGACATCATGTACAGATACATTAGAAATGTCCAGGCCAAGAGTAAAAACTAAGTCTAAAATGTGGCCTTTTTGATGAGTCTGACACTTCCACCTCTACAGTGGATTAACAACACTTTGACACTTTCATTTGAAATAACGTAAAGTCACTTTGTTTAGTTTATTTTATTTTATTTATATTTATATTTTGTTTATACTGTCGTTATATTCAGTTACTGTTTTGTTATTTAATGCTATCGTCCTCTTCTGTGTGCTTTTTGGTTTTTCTCTATTCCTTCTGTGCTACTGGAAAACAGAAATTTCCCTGAGAGTGTCATCTCAAAGGGATCAATAAAGTGCAGTCTAAGTCTAAACTCAGAATCAAACAGCCTAATAGCACGAGGAATGAATGTCTCCTTGACTGTATTAGTGTTGCATCATGGGAGGAGCATTCGTTCACTCCATCTGCTTCTCTGCTCACTGATGACAGTGCTGAGAGGATGACTGAGTTTGTTGAGAGATCTTCTCTCTGCAACTGTCACCAGTGAGTCCAGCTTCATTCCAACCACAGAGCCAGCCTTTCGGATCAACCTGTTGACACTCCTCTTGGACACATTTCCACCCCAACACTAAAACACACCAATAAAATAATGATGCATCCAACAATGGCAGTGTCGTCAGCGTATTAATACCACAATATTTATATTTACAAATTAATACACTATATTACACCTACAACATTTATATCTTCAAAATATCAACAATATTTATATTAACATTTATTTCCATAAATATCCTATATTTATTCTTTTATATCGGTATATCTCCAAAAAAACTACAATATTAATAACTACGAGCATCTGTAGACGTGCGTGCGTTTGCGTGTGCGTGCGTGTATATACATGTATATGTACATGTATGTATGTTTATACATGTATATATGTATGTTTATACATGTATATATGTATATATGTGTATGTACAGTATACATTAAGTCATTTGTATTTATTATATAGCGCTTTTCCAGACCAGGGTCACAAAGCGCTTAAACAATCAAAACAATGCTCACTTAAATATATACTTTAAAGGTCAAGATAAAACTGAGAACAACACAGGAGTTCCAGGAAATCAGGGAAAAGCCTGAACAAATAAAAATGTCTTAAGATGTTTCTTAAAGGAGTCAGTAGATCCATCAATCAAATCATCAAATGTTCTGTTCTTAATTTATTTATTTTTTTTATGAAAAATTGCTGTATTTGCTGTGGCTATTGGAAAAAAACAATGTCCCGAAGGAGACCTCCTGAGTGATCAATAAAGTTCTACCTTACACTTACCTTACCTTATCAAGCGCAAAGAGAGAGGAAGATCATTCCAAAGCTTAGGAGCAACAGCCTGGAAGGATTTCTCTCCTCTGGTCCTATATAATATATATATATACATATATATCATTATAAAGTTACAATTATAGAAACACGCTCCTTTGTGGTGCATTTCCTTTCATTTTGAAAGACCTGGTCTTGTATATCTTTTATTTCCGCTGACAAGGAGATATATAGATGTAAGATTATGTATCACAAGCATCAGCAGTCTTGAGGTGAAAAAACAATTGTGAAACAAACAAGTATTTATCATAGTGACTGCGTTTTAGTTCATGACAGACTCTCAGAGTTAACCTCATCTTTTTAACCTCAGGAAAGATACACCATGTTAATCCAGATGCTTATTCTAGGGTTTCTTGTGTTGATAACTAAAATAAAGTCAATATTTACTTCATCTCTATGTCATTATGGCGATGATATATGATTGGAATCATAATAACAAAAGATTTTAACGTGCAACAAACAACTTAATGACTTGTCCAATGACTTCACGGCCTTTATGACGGTGAAAAAAAAACACAGTTTAAAAGACGGTGGTGAAGTTACCTGGCAGTGGCTGCAGGGTGTAGTTGTTGGGGTAGTACTTGACCTCCTCAAAATACTGCATGTGTCCCGGGTGATTGTTGAGGTTGTTGTCCATCTTGGGTACTGGTCCTGGTAGGAGAGAGGAGGAACACGTTAAGGGGCGACCACAGCTACTTGTCTTGAGTTTACAATCTCACTATATTCTTCTTCATGGAAATTCAACTTTTTCGTTTTTTTGACATGTGTCACTACTTTGTGTTCTATACATGCCAACAGACCTTTATCCCCACTTTTTTTTCCTTCCTACGCTGACCTGACCAAACGATACGGCTCCCTCTGGTCGGCAGTAGCAGTTAGCCACTCTCTGCTAACAATGACGTAGGCGCACATACATCAGAAGGTATTTGTGATACTTCAAAGGCCACGGGGGCTGTGATTAAGAGCAGTACCCTGAACAAAATGTCTTTAAAGATGCCAATGTTCACCAACCTTGATGCAAAGTACGATCCATCTCCGACTGACTCCATGTTGGTTTCTGTAGATGCACATAATACGTGATTTATGCTCCGACTACAAGTGGAAGAACTCAACATATTTAGCACCTCGTCTCCATGAAAATAGCTGTATTATTAATAGCTAGAAGTGAGGAAACACTGGAGAAGAAAAATCTGGATAAAGTCTACGAGATTAAAAACCCAAAGTGCATTGCAACAATTTAAATGAATATATAATGAATATGTTGGTGTAAGTTGTGATAGGATGTTGCAAGGGTGTCCTGAATTGAGAGGCTTAAAACTAAACTTCCTTCCTCTTACATTAACCTTGATGTTAGGTTTTGATAGAACATTTTAACATAAGACACACGGTTTCTATGGAAACATGGTGTACTTTGTCTAAATGTCAACAGTATTTTAATTAAAAGCTTCATGATTCAAATATTTTCCATTTTCCTGGACCTGTTTCAGGCACAGTTTAAGGACGTTGATAGAGAATTTTAGTGGTGCAGATCTCTGGGGTCAGCGTTGCTGGAATGAAAAACATGTGTTTAGGATGGTGATGATCTGGAGAACCAGGCACTTCCTGGAACCAGGTACCTTCTCAGGTGGCCCTCATGACATCTAAGATGATGTAGAAACTGCTCCGCAGATGTCTGCCTTGGTGCTCGGTTCGATTTTTCAGTCTTATATACTGTTTCTTGTGAGTCAAGAGAGGAGCTTATGAATATCAGGTCTGCAACTCCTGAGCATTTATTTAAGGTAAGGTAAGGTAAGTAAGTAAGTAATATTTATTTATATAGCGCTTTTCGAGACCAGGGTCACAAAGCGCTTTAACAATCAAAACAATACTCAAAACAGTACATACTTCAAAGATCAAGACAACACCGAGAACAACACAGGAGTTCGAGAAATTCAAGGAAAAGCCTGAACAAATAGAAACGTCTTAAGATGTTTCTTAAAGGAGTCAGTAGACTCCATCAAGCGCAAAGAGAGAGGAAGATTGTTCCAAAGCTTAGGAGCAACAGCCTGAAAAGATTTCTCTCCTCTGGTCCTGAGCCGTGTGCGTGGAACCATAAGTAGATTCTGATCCACAGACCTCAGAGACCGAGCTGGGGTGTAAGGCTGGATCAAAACTTTATTGATCCCTCAGGAGGTCTCCGTCGGGAAATTGTTTTTTACCAATAGCCAGCAATTTTTCATAAACAATAAAAAATAATACATAAAAAATAAAATAAGAAGAAGAACATAAAGAGGAAGAACAAGGTGACCCAATCTAAGTCTAAAGATAAAGACAAAGAATATAGGTCAAAGACAAACAACAAAGACAAACGATACAAAGACTAACATAGAACAGAACATCCAGATACTCTCACTCCACTCCTGCCCCCAAACTCAGAATTGTACAATTTAATAGCCCGAGGGATGAATAAGTCCCTGAGGCTATTTGTTTTGCACCTGGGAAGGAGCATTCGTGCACTCATTCTACTTCTCTGCTCACTGATGACAGTGTTCAGAGGATGACTGTCATCATCCATGATGGACAGTAGTTTGTTCAATGATCTCCTCTCAGCAACTGTCACCAGTGAGTCCAGCTTCATTCCAACCACAGAGCCAGTCCTCCTGATCAACCTGTCCAACCTGTTGACACTCCTCTTGGACACCTTTCCACCCCAACACACCACAGCATAGAACATGACACTGGCCACCACAGACTGGTAGAACATGCAGAGGAGCTTCTTGCAGATGTTAAATGATCGAAGCCTCCTCAGAAAGTACAGTCTATTCTGAACCTTCTTATATACATGGTCTGTATTGCAGGACCAGTCCAGTTTACTGTCCATCCACACACCGAGGTACTTATAGTTGTCCACTATTTCCACTATTTCTAACTCCAATGGAAAGATTACTTAATGAAATTTTATTTTATTTGTATTACTCATTCATTATTTATATGGCATTTTATGGTAATGTTATTTTTTTATTTTAATTCTTTGTATTTTTATGAATCACCTTTTATTTAATTTATATTATTTAATATTTTTATTCTGTAGAGCCACTATTAAAAATGTGTGTCATGGTTAAAACACTGGCAATACAAGTTAATGATTCTTAAAATGATAAAAAAGGTTCTTGTTTTAAGACTTTTGACAATTTTATGACGATTTAAGGTGAAAAACGTTTTGGGAAAAAAAAAGTTCTTTTATATGTATCTTTGAATAAAGGTTGTATAAAATACAGTATAATAATAATGTAATGGTATTTGGCTTGAATCCATTTGCATCTTTATTTATTATTTTTTTATTCATATGTGAGGATTTAATGGCCTAGCACCGCTCTGTAGGATGACAGCCTGGGTTTGTGTAGGTTTGTGTCGTGACAGCGAGCAGGCGTACAGGAAAAAACTGTCTAAAGCTTGGCACAGCTGACGGTACGAGCAAACCAGTAACGATGGAGGGAGAATAAAAGAAATATTTTAACCAACTTAATGTCCGCGTGAGTTGGTCCTGATTCCAACTCTGGCATGTTTTGCCAGAGATGTCTATCTTGGGCAACATCGAATGACTGTATTTATAGTTTTAATTAAAGGCAAGTTTCCAGCAGTTGCTTGATAAAAGGAAGATCCAAGAAAGGACCCACTTTGCTGGTCTAATCCTGCTCTTTAGACTCTTTTTGCCACACATATGTTCTCCTTCACCCTCTTCACCACGAGCACAGTCTGATCCTGGGCTTTACAGATTTATTTAGAGATTACATGAAGATGGTATGAAAACGATCATGTGATCACCTGATAATTATTCCATACTAATATGGGTCTCCTACTTTTATTTTTGGCCTCTGACAGGTGTGTTTTTTCCCCAGCAGCCTGTGCGAAGGCTTGAATTATGCAGACTCTGAGTGTGAGATGAGCTCTAAACTTAGAAGCGGCTGATTGTCTTCGCCCTTATTCAATCTTCAAGTGGCTGTCGCTTCCAGCCGGAATACTAAACATGACGGTTCAACACCGAACTGTTTTCTTCTCGGCTGGCGACGGTGCCGGTTCAGACTCTACCACATACCCTTGAGCAAGGCAGAGGACTCTTCATGTACACCTTTGTATAAACCTCATTCCTTCCTTACCTGCACTTTTTCCTTCTTTTGTAATTACTCTACCTGATGAATGCTCATTTCCTTCCTCCCTTAGCTTCTTTCCTTTCTTTCCTCCCCACCCCTTTTTCATCCTGACTTATTCCTTCATTCTTCATTTCCTTCTCCTCCCTAATTCAACCCACATCTCCCTCCCTTCTCGACTGATTCCCTGGACTCCATCTGCCTGCCCTTGTTTCTTATTACTCTCACTGTAATTGTTCATTTCCACATCTCCACCTGTGGCCCCTTATACCTTCTTCTCCTCCTTCCTAGTTCCCTCCCCTTCACTCCTTCCTCGTTCAAATGTTTGCCTGACCCTCAATCCTTCCATCTTTCACTCTGACTCAAACTAATAAACGTGGTAGTTACCGTAATTACGAGATTCAAATTTGCATTTTTTTTTTTTTACAAAAGCTGCGGTCTCGCTTGAGATGCGAACCCGCATTCTAAATATGGAATTAGTTTCATTTTCGTGAATATTTAAATGTCATTTTTATGGCGATCTTGAGATTTAAAGAGTAAAATAATTTGTCAAAATAAATAAATACATATTTAATAATCATTTGCTCCAACGAAAGCGGAATATCAGGTTGAAAAAAAACAATATTATTGTTTATTTATTGCGTGACAAAAGCAATTTTTTATCAAATGTCTCGCGCTTCCTGGCAGCGTTCAAGCGTCTTTACCGTAAAATGAGCAATAAACGCGCGAGATTTTTTCTTTTGATGTCACGTGACCCCACGTCGCTCCATCCCCGTTCTTGATGACGTCACGTGGTTGCCATAGTTTGGCCTTTAATGTGTCTTCCACATGTTTCGAATCTTATATATAGATGTTGCGGTACAATATATGGATTACTGCCTTTTGTTGATCGATGTAGTTCGCCAGCACTACCTCTACAAAGACAATGTAAGTGACGACAATTCTTTCACAATTCTTCAGACCTGAATATAGTATCCTTCAAATATCACACACATATATATCCTGAAGTGGGTGGTTTTAATGGGGTTTATATGATCCGCTTTCGAACTACAATCGAACTCTTTTTTTTTTTAAATAAATATATACACTGTAAGATTGCGATTTCCACGTGACATGTGTGGTTGTTGTGTTGTTAATCTCTTTGTCGATTTTAATTCAGATGATGGACGATCCAGCTGGACAGTATCACTTCTATGAGGACAGAAAATATTTCCCTGAAAGTTACTCCGTTTACACGATACCAGGTAAATTATTATCAACTGTTTGTGTGTCTATGGTGAAAATATTAAGCTCCTATAAATGATATTTCAAACATTGATGTTTAATGTTTGGTTATTTTTTAAGGTTTAAATAAGGTCATGCTTTGCTAAAACGTTTTGTCTTTCATTTTCTCATCTACTTTATTGTTCTTTACTGTCCATCCGTCCAAGGAAACCCTCACCAGTTCCAGTATGAGTGTCCCCAGAAGCTGCAATTCACCATCGTCAACAATGTTCCACCTACAGCGGAGAGTCTTCCACAGAGTCTCCAGCCCACCAGTGGTCTGCAGATGTTCTCCACCAAGACACTTGCAAGTACGACTCTATGACATGAACCCAGCGATGAGGCCAGAGCTGTTGTTGGTTGTTTGGTTCTCGACTCATATTGTGTGTGTCTTCAGACGAAACGAGCACCTACCAACTTCACGACACCAGCTCCGACCTGCAGCAGCTGGTCGTCCCCCTCGACAACTTGAACCCCAAGAAGCTGGGCCAAGACCCGACACAGAAGCGAGCGGTGCGGCTGATGAAGAACAGGTGGGAGACGAATGGACTTTGTACGGTAGAATTAAATTGTCAAATGAAAAAGATGCATTTGATGTGAAGCTGTCTGCTTCCTGCCGGGTTTGTTGTGTACCTTCCATGGTACCATTCTTAGTAGTAAGTAAAAAAGTAAGTAAACAATCAAAACAATATTCAATAAAGTATATACTTTAAAGGGCAAGATAAAACTGATAACACAACAGGAGTTCCAGAAAATCAAGGAAAAGCCTGAACAAATAAAAATGTCTTAAGATGTTTCTTAAAGGAGTCAGTAGATCATCAAACACAGAGGGAGAGGAAAATTGTTCCAAAGCATAGGAGCAACAGCCTGGAAGGATTTCTCTCCTCTGGTCCTGAACCGTGTGCGTGGAACCATCAGTAGATTCTGATCCACAGACCTCAGAGCCCGAGCTGGGGTGTAAGGCAGGATCAGATCAGTGATGTAAGGAGGAGCCTGACCATGAATAGTTCTGAAAGTAAGAACCAGAATTTTAAAGTTGATCCTGAAAGAAGAAGAAGGAGGAAGTAGTAGAAAGAGGGATTACTAAATCTTGACCATGAGTAAAAGGTCGGACTCACCTACAACATATGCAATAAGCTGGTTTCCCCATTTACTACTGCTAGCTATTTTATTTTGTATTTGTAATAGTATTAACTCTAAATGTAACTCTTTCCGTGTTTTGTCAAATCTAGTGGATATTTCTCTGGCCCCCAAAAGAGTTAATATTGAGATCATATTAGGAGAAAAAAAATGTTCGTATCATTTTTAAATAATGGGTTACAAAGGGACTCAAGGTGGCGCAGTGTTTAATGCGATATCTCTTTGCGCTTGATGGATCTACTGACTCCTTTAAGAAACATCTTAAGACGATTTTATTTGTTCAGGCTTTTCCTTGATTTTCTGGAACTCCGGTTGTGTTCTCAGTTTTATCTTGATCTTTAAAGTATAAACTTTATTGAATGTTGTTTTGATTGTTTAAGCGCTTTGTGACCCTGGTCTAGAAAAGCGCTATACAAATAAAAATTACTTAAAGATATTACTTATAAACATACAGAGGTTGATGAACTTGGGAAATTTTCCGGTATGAGTGTGTGTGTGACTGGTTGTGTGTCTCTGTTTGCTCTATGACACACCCGTCCAGGGTGAACTCTTGCTGAAGAAAGTGGGGTAGGCTCCAGCCCCCCATGACATCCATAAGGGGATATAAGTGGAGGGAAATGGGTGGATGGTTTATCTAAATTAAATTTGTATATTTAAGGTTATATTTGTTGATCTTTAAGTTTTTGTTTTACATTTAAACTGTTTGATGTTTTGACTTCTTTCTTTTGGCTCGATGACCCTTACAACAGTCACGGTATAATAATGTGGCTCCTGAAGTAGTTGAATTTCCAACCCCTGGTATAGACGGAACATCAGACGTAGTAGGGCAACAAGAAATATTGTTTCTTCAATTAAACTACACATTTTGTTGTCAAATGATTCCAAATCTGTCCCTCTTTCCATCTTCGTCATGTGATCAGCAAGTTCAATTTCCCTCCCTCCAGGATCGCCGTGCAGGAGTTCCGACAGAGGAAAAAGGAATACGTGGAGCGGTTGGAGAAGCAAGCGGCCGACCTGCAGATACAACACATTGCTCTGAAGGAGGAGCTCAGTGCCCTGAAGACCAAATACGGACTGTCTGAGTGACTCTCGAGAGGGAATCCTCTTCTTCAACATTAAGCAGCATTTGAAGCCTCGTTGGGCTGGAGTGACATTGTTTCCCCCGTAAACAATGCTACTTCTCCCTCAGTGAGGGACTCAAACACTGTGGTGTAATACAGGTGCTTTTTTTTTATTCCATTTTTAAATAAAGGAACAGATGACCGACGAGACTCCCCTGTGACTGAGTTGAGGTTTAATAAGTCTCTCCAGATCGTGAAGAGAAATGTGCTCGAAGAAAACACTTTGATAATGATAATAAATTCAATCTCATATTTCCAGAATGAACAAATGTATACAACTTCGTATTGTATATATACACAAGTACTTTTTCAACACTATCCAACCCACTCTGCTGCAGGACAAACTGACTAAGATGCATGTGGACCCTGGTCTGGTCTCCTGGATTACGGACTATCTTACTGATCGACCACAGTATGTCAGGCTGAAGGATATCAAGTCTGACACTGTGGTGTGCAGTACAGGAGCACCTCAGGGGACAGTACTGGCCCCTCTCCTCTTCACCATCTACAATTCAGACTTCTGCTACAACTCAGAGCTGAGTCTCGTCCAGAAGTATACTGACGACACTGCCATTGTTGGATGCATCAGGGACAACAGCGAAGACGAGTATAGGAGTCTGATAAGTGACTTTGTGGACTGGAGTGAGAGGAACCACTTGCAGCTGAACACCTCAAAGACCAAGGAGCTGGTCTTGGACTTCGGGAGGTCCAGGACAAAGCCACGTCCAGTGTCCATCAGAGGCGACGAGGTGGAGATAGTGGACAACTATAAGTACCTCGGTGTGTGGATGGACAGTAAACTGGACTGGTCCTGCAATACAGACCATGTATATAAGAAGGTTCAGAGTAGACTGTACTTTCTGAGGAGGCTTCGATCATTTAACATCTGCAAGAAGCTCCTCTGCATGTTGTACCAGTCTGTAGTGGCCAGTGTTCTATGCTGTGGTGTGTTGGGGTGGAAATGTGTCCAAGAGGAGTGTCAACAGGTTGGACAGGTTGATCAGGAGGGCTGGCTCTGTGGTTGGAATGAAGCTGGACTCACTGGTGACAGTTGCTGAGAGGAGATCACTGGACAAACTACTGTCCATCATGGATGATGACAGTCATCCTCTCAGCACTGTCATCAGTGAGCAGAGAAGCAGAATGAGTGCACGAATGCTCCTACCCAGGTGCAAAACAAATAGACTCAGGGACTCATTCATCCCTCGGGCTATTAAATTGTACAATTCTGAGTTTGGGGGCAGGAGTGGAGTGAGAGTATCTGGATGTTCTGTTCTATGTTAGTCTTTGTATCCTTTGTCTTTGTTGTTTTTCTTTGACCTATGTTCTTTATCTTTATACTTAGATTGTGTCATCTTGTTCTTTCTCTTATGTTCTTTTCTTATTTTATTTTTTATGTATTATTTTTTATTGTTTATGAAAAATTGCTGGCTACTGGAAAAAAAAATTCCCGAAGGAGACCTCCTGAGGGATCAATAAAGTTTTACCTTACCTTACCTTACTTGTAATTCATCCATTAACGTGATGATTAATCCAAATACATAATTATTGAATTAGAGCTTGATTTCAAACACATCTCTTTTTACGTTTTGTTCATTTGAAAATATACCTATTGTCAAGTTTACAGCGAGGACTGTTCAGTTTCACCTGGTTTGGACATTTTCAAAGGAGACTCAGAACGGAAGCGACATCGCTCTCTAGCGGCTGTTTGCTTAAACTGCAGTTTCTACTTTTATTCTACGACTCGTCCTTTGTTTTTATACAGAACACATCACAGGTTGTATAAGTATTTCTATTTAATCTGATGAATTAGTTAAAACGTTGTTGCAACATTCTCGTATGTATGTTGTGTTTCTTGGCCATGTTGTTTCTTAGGTAATTAAACACATATACCGATTGATATAAATTGAAAAATTGTTAATTAATTGTACATGTGGATTTTAACAAAATAATGAAAAAAATCTATAAAGTTTTAAGAGAAAACGAATAAAAAAGTTTTTCCTGGAGATGCCGGGGATTGAACCCGGGGCCTCATACATGCAAAGCATGCGCTCTACCACTGAGCTACATCCCCAGATAACGTCTATCAGGCAGTGCAGGCGTTTTAAAGATAAAACATGTTTATTTTCTTTTCTATTGACATTCTAAGGTTACACGGCAATAGGACAAAAAAAACACACCATTTGGGGGATAAATACGGACTTAGTTGTGGAAATCTATTTTCTATATAGACATTTTCTTTACGCATTTATTTGCTCATGTTATTCCTCTACTACTTACGGTGGCTGAGGAGGACAAAATAAGCTTACGCAGTCTTGGGAATCCAAACTGCGGAGACTTTCTACATTTGATTTTGAATTAGTTTCTGAATGTGGGTCATTTCTATAGTCTGTTCATTTGATATAGTTTGTTCATTTGTTTCATTGCTTTAATTGTTAATTTGTTTCAATTGTGTGTTTTATAGATAAGACAAAAGAAGAATATATTAATTCTAGTTTTTAACAGACTTGTGTTCTGTTATCTCAAAAGAAATACATTGAGATTAACAAACAGTCATTTCCAGACTGACCTGTCCATACAGAAACTGAGGAAAGAATTTTAAGTCTTATTTAGATGATGATCATTTATTTTATTTTTTTTGAAAAAAAACAAAAACTGTTTAATGTCACTCAGATTCAGGGTTAGGTGATGAACTCAACTTGTAACAGATTTGCCCCCAGAGTTGTTGCATCAACAGCCTGACAAAGCTTCTCGAACCCTTATCTCTCTTCTTTGTGTGTTACTAGTGGAGCTGTTGAAGTTTCAGCTTCCGGACGACGGTGAGTCAGCCGAGCTCAGAGCAGCATCTGGTGCAGATCAACTGCAGAAACACATTAATTTCCTCGAAAGAAGGGAACTTTGCAAAACAACTGCACTTCAGATGAAATTGCACAATGAATGGCTGTCAGCCTGTGCTGGGAGGACGACAAACGTTACTTCACTGTGAGCCACGTGGTTTGTCAGGATATTGGAGCTGAAGTGGCCTGAGAGTGGCGTTGCTTAATAGTGTATTTGAAGCTCTGGTTACATGAGTTAGACAAACTTATTTTAAGACCAAGATTTTCTTCTTTCACTTCCACTTGTCCAGTTTTTAGACATCATTCATCGACAATCTTTTTTTTTCAACTCGTTCAAATATATTTGATTAGTAATCAAACATTTTTCAGCTGTTCAGACGAGTTAGTTTTCAGAATGAAAAGCAGCATCTTATTCTTATTTTTGATTTAACTGTAAATACTTTTTACTACACACATTTTATTTGACTTATTAATTTATTTATTAATGTCACATATTATTGACTTGATCTATGTCGTTTAATCATTATATTTGTCATGTGATCATATATTTGTACATTATATATGTCCTGTGATCATATATTCGATCATTATGTTTGTCATGTGATCCTATATTTGTCATGGGATCATATAGTTGATCATTATATACGTCATGTGATCATATATTTGATGATTATGTTTGTCATGTAATCATATATTTGATGATTATGTTTGTCATGTGATCATATAGTTGATCATTATGTTTGTCATGTGATCCTATATTTGATCATAATGTAAGTCATGTGATCATATATTTGATCACTATGTTTGTCATGTGATCATATATTTGATCATTATGTATGTCATGTGATCATATATTTGATCATTATGTTTGTCATGTGATCCTATATTTGATCATAATGTAAGTCATGTGATCATATATTTGATCACTATGTTTGTCATGTGATCATATATTTGATCACTATGTTTGTCATGTGATCATATATTTGATCATTATGTATGTCATGTGATCATATAGTTGATCATTATGTTTGTCATGTGATCCTATATTTGATCATAATGTAAGTCATGTGATCATATATTTGATCACTATGTTTGTCATGTGATCATATATTTGATCATTATGTTTGTCATGTGATCATATATTTGATCATTATGTATGTCATGTGATCATATATTTGATCATTATGTTTGTCATGTGATCATATATTTGATCATTATGTCTGCCATGTGATCATATATTTTATCATTATGTATGTCATGTGACCATATATTTGATCATTATGTTTGTCATGTGATCCTATATTTGATCATAATGTTTGTCATGTGATAATATATTTGATCATTATATACGTCATGTGATCATATACTTGATAATTATGTTTGTCATGTGATCATATAGTTGATCATTATGTATGTCATGTGACCATATATTTGATCATTATGTTTGTCATGTGATCATATATTTGATTATAATGTATGTCATGTGATCATATATTTGATCATTATATACGTCATGTGATCATATAGTTGATAATTATGTATGTCATGTGATCATATAGTTGATCATTATGTTTGTGATGTGATCATATATTTGATCATAATGTATGTCATGTAATCCTATATTTGATAATTATGTACATCATGTGATAATATATTTGATCATTATATTTGTCATGTGTTCATGTATTTAATCATTGTTTGTCATGTGATCATATAGTTGATCATTATATTTGTCATGTGATCGTATATTTATGTTACTTGAACATTTTGTGTGCAAGTATGCAGATCAATATAGCTACAGAAAGTGAGATTAAAAATAAAAAATAAAAAAATGGTTTTCCAAAAAATAAATCATGTCAATCACTTTCATGGCCATTGAACCAGTTGAGGAAATTCAAGCAGCAGATTTAGTTCTGCACTGAGTTGGTGTGACTGCGGAGCAACTGCATGTTAGTTTAGAGCCCCATGATGACACCATGCGTTTCTACCTCGGGTCACTTCTGGTCATGAATTCATCCTGGTCCTAATGATCACTAATCTTGTTCTGGTCTCTTCCCCTCGAACCTCTGTGGTCTTGTCTTGTTTTGTCAGACCTACAGCAATGAGCAATACGTTTGATGACTCAGCAAGTTTCATTATAACTCACTCGCACAACACACACAAATGAACACACAGAACAACATTTAAAAGTCTGGACGGCAACGTTACAGAATCATTGTCCCGGTCCTGTGCGGCCATCTGCTGCTGAAGCAGCTTTTGTGTTCCGACAAGCAGCTGAATAATTCAGGATAAATAACTGGAACAGCTGCCATGAATGATGCATGAACTCATCATCTATATTTCATTATTCTCTACTTTTATTTCAACTGCCGAGTCAGCAGGTTTGACTTTTTAACAGGAAGATCAAGTACACCGTCACAAATGTGGACAAAACTGAAACTCTGGTGATTGCTCCTGATGATAAAGCTCAGGGTTGAGTCAGTACTTGGGCGACTTAGGTCAGTCTGTCAAACTGAGCCTGAGAAACCTGGGTGTTGTATTTGACAAAGACATGTCTGTTGTTCAACACTGCAGAAAACTGACCAGAAACTGTTTCCTTCAACTGAGAAAAAATCTCTAAACTTGATTTCACTGTTATGTTTTACTTTTATTGTGATTTTAATTTGTTTGGTGACTTTCCTCCTCTCTCCCCAGGGCTTGACTGACACTGGCACACTGCTGGAGCTGCTCAAGCGTTCAACTGCACGACTTCTACCATCCGCCTCCAGACCAGTGTGCCGGACCAAAGTTACCCCAACGTTGGTAATTGGCTGCAAATTCTCTTCTCGTGTTTCTTCCCTTGGATTTTGGATATTGGACCTTGCATCTTTCCTGAGTATTTAAGTTGTTTTTTGAGACTGCTTTTGTTTTCAGAACCCCTTTCCAGTTTTTTTTCCTTCTTCTGTTTATTCCCCGTGTTGGTGGTCGATTTGGTTTTGGACTTTTCTTGTGAGATTTGGACTCTTGTTTGTGTTTGAACCTTGTGTTATTAAATAGTATTCTTATTTTACCTGTTTTGTACTTTGCTTTAGACTCTTCACTCGAACTTGGGTTCCGTTCCATATAGATCATGACAGTCACAACACGATCTGGAGCTCAAAATTCATGCGTTTGTCTTCTCGTTTGAACTCTTGTAACACTTTATTTGCGTGTCTAAACAAGAAGGATCTGTCTCGCCTGCAGTTAATACAAAACTCTGCAGCGAGAATTATGACCAGCTCTAGTAGAAGAACTCACATTTCCTCTATCCGTAAAACTTTTCACTGGCTGCCAGTTTCTTTCAAGATCTATTTTAAAATTCTGGTTGTTATTGTTTGTGATTGTTTAAGTGCTTTGTGACCTTAGTCTAGAAGGCCTAGAAATAACCATTCTTTACTTACTTACGTATCCTGGGCCGAGCTCTGACACCAACACCGTTCGCGGGGCAGCACCTCGATAACCAGTGACTAAACACATCATCATTGCCCATATTGGGGAGGGGTCCAGAGAACACTGCAGATCCGACATTGTTTGTGCGTATGTCCACACCCACTGAACATTAGTTTTGGTGACCTCAGACCGGTGTAATCGGATGTCATTGCCAGCGACATGAAAAATTCTCTTACTTAGCATTTACTTAGCATTTCTGCATTATCAGCTGACAGGCAGAAAGTCCATGTGTTTTCTGATTTATGTTTCATTTTTAGTTGAAGGGATACATTGTTCAGGTATAGTGTTTCGCGTTTGTTTTAAAATAAAAGTTTCTTGATAGGCTATAGCTAACCCATTGTCATTGAATGCAGATTTTTAAGCTTCGATTTCTGGCTTCGATTAGGAATAAACTTGTATACTGAATCCGAGACTTGTAAATGAAGAATCCTTGAGGGGTCAATGAAGTGTATCTAAACTAATTGCTGATCCACATGTAAATGTAGTTTAACACTAATAATTGTTTTACACATGTACTGTATGTTTTTGTTTTGTAAATTAAAATGAGAGACAAACCTCCATAATGGTGTTTCGCTCGTCTAACTCGTGCACACATTTATTGTGAATTCATTTTAATAGAACTTCCATCAGTGAGTGTGAAAATAAATAGCATCTTATAAAGAATAATGTGAATAATCGAACTGAACGATGAACTTTAATGTATCAACGAGGCTGTTGAAATCAAAGTAATCTTAAACAGTTTTTGTAACTGTAACTTTAACTTGTTTCTTTAAGGGAAACTAATGTTTTGTTTTAAGTGTGTCTTAAAAAGATGTTGGACCTCTGTGGACTCATCAGTATGTTTGTTTGAACAAAAGTCTTGTTTCATTTAAATATTTACATTAGAAAATGATCTCAAGACCCGCCCACTGAAATATTTTTGTTTTTCCGGAGAAGAAGTCTCATTTAGCCTGACCACACCCACTCTGCTGTGATTGGTCAAGCAGGGAGGTTTGTCACTGCACATCATCAATTCCGGAAGTATCCACCTCCATTGGACTCAATGTATAAACAAAGCAGGCCGTGATTACAGTTGGCTGGAAGAGGAGGGAAACCATTTTAACATCATAGTGGACTCTGCTCTCGTAACCTCTTGTTTGCCCAAATGTCAGACGGTGGAAAACGTTATAAAGTAATAATTTCAAAACGGTGGTCATGATAATTACTTACTGCATCTTGGAGATGAAGACTTCAACATTTGAAACATGTGAGTGAGTTTACTATTTATTGCAGTGATGACATGCTTATTGGAAAAAGTCCTTGAAATAGATTCAAAGAGGAAATATGGCAATAAAAAAACCTGCATCAATTCTTCAATGCAGAATAAATGATTGCAGGACGATCTGTCCCAGTGGTGCCAGTAGAGGATCTGGGTACATGGACCTCTGCGTAGACGGCACCCTGCTGTTGTCCACTGTCCACCGGAGCAGCTGGCTGGTCAAGGTTCCTCCCCGAGAAGTTAATCTCACTATATAAAACATCTTCTCTGGACTCGTGTTGATTGGAAGCTGAATCTCCAGGAACCGTAGTCTA
Organism: Callionymus lyra; assembly: GCF_982586985.1. Taxonomy (NCBI): domain Eukaryota; kingdom Metazoa; phylum Chordata; class Actinopteri; order Syngnathiformes; family Callionymidae; genus Callionymus; species Callionymus lyra. The sequence goes on along the minus strand of NC_141821.1, from coordinate 20,607,715 downwards.
AGTGAAAAGGGTCAAATAAGTAAAACAAAAAGTTGTTCTGTTTCTTCCACATTATAAACTAGCTTTCTCAAGGAGAAGCAATAATGTTTTTATTGACATGAGTCAAATCATTTCAAGGATCTTAGTTGTTAACCTGATTTATTTTTGGTCATTTGTGTCTTTATAAAATCCAGTGCACACCTTGGCGGAATTATGCGTTAGTTATGTTCTATTAATAAAATGTAAGGTGATCCGATGGACTCACCCGAGGTCTCGTCTTCATACATGTGCAAACTCTGAACTGTTGTTTCCTGTAAAATACAGCAAATCATCCTAAAACAAAACATTTTAAAATGCAAAAATGGACTGCAAAACCTCCTCCTTTTTCTGAAACCACAGGAATATTACATAGACTCCACGTTCATTAAAATGTTTAAGTCTTTTCTTCCAACTGATCTCTTACCGAGGTCTTTCGAACGTAGGCCAAGCTCGCTCTGTCTGTCACCATGGTGCCATCCATGCCTTTTGCCTCTGCTATCCCGGCCTTATATTTTTCACCCTTAACCCACCTTGATGCTGGCTGATGGCAGCTAGCAGTGCCTAGAGTCCCTGTACTGTAGAGACTGTTCTGTCTCACCATTAATTATAAGGTGAGTAAACTACTAAATGAAAGTTATAGGACGTTTCTTCTCCTGCACACTAGAGCGCTGGTGAGGCTGTGTGTTAGGCCAAGTCTAAGCCACTAATCTTCCTTCTAGGGACTCAACTGCTGCCAGTGATACTACATAGACCACTAGGGTCCACGACTTAAAGGGTGTACCGACCCAATGCTGGTGGATTTAGTTTAGTTTAAATCAACCGTGCAGATAAGACATGTTAGTGAGCCCATCTCTGAGTTCCTAATTCTAATTTAGACAGTTAGATGAAACAAGATAACTGTTGGTCAACAAAGAAGGATATTGAGGTGTATCATTTCTTTCTACTACATTAAAAGGAAGAACCTCACCAAACTTACCAAACACAGATGACCAGACAAACAAGCATCAAGAAAGCGATGATTCCTCCACCAATGATCCCATAGGTTGTTGTATCGTCAGAAACACTAAGTTGTATGTTTGCTGATCTCCCGACACCAATTCCATTTGTGGCTGAGCAGTACAACACAACAGTGTGTGTCCCAGTCGTAACTGCATGGACTTGTCCGTGTGAAACTATAGTGGAACCACCACTGCTGGTCTGAAACCAGGTGAATTGGGTGACAGCAGGATTTGCTGTACTGTGACAGGTGAGGTTCACCGAGCTACCTGCTGGAACGACAGCTGATGGATGGATGGAAACAAACGTTTCTTTAGGAGAATCTGAGGAGAAGAAATGCTAACGTGAGTTTGGAGTTAAAACAGGGTATCATGAGAGAGATTGACTTCCTCACATGAAACGCGCAATCTTCCCTCCGCCGTCACCACTTGAGTGTTCTTCACTGGATATTCAGCCAAACATTTGACCAATAATCCGTCATCTTTGTAGGACACAGTGATGGTTTTATGGAGTTTCGTAACACGGGTCTGGTGAGTGGCTTTGTCCACCGTGGTTTGAAGGTTGTCAATGAAGCTCCAGGAAAGTTTTGGAGGCTCTTGTGGACACGGAGTGTGAGCTGAGCAGGTGAGAGTGACAGCCTGGTTCTCCTTCAGCTCACCAGAGAAAGACAGTTCAGGCTTCCGAGGAGATTCTGGAAAATAATCCAACATCAGCTCTGAGCATACACTTTTAACTCCATATTGTGTTGATTGCATTATTTAACAATACCTTTAATTGTACAGTTCCATTCACTTTTCAATTAATTTAAGTCTCAAATAGAATTGGTTGGAAGGTACAAGATTTACCGCGTAAGTACTATGGAATCCAATTAATACATTAATACAAATATCAATATTCAAGTGAAAAATGTTAAAATGTATTAAATTTATACTCTCAGAAATGTTGTGAGAATATATTGGTGTATAATATTTCGCTACAAATACAGCTATGTCAAACTGAAGTCAAAAGTTACATCAATTTATTTGTAATAACAAAGATTCATTCTTACCAACCACAGTAATATGAAGAGGCTCACAGAAAGCAGTTGCAACGTAGTTCTTGGACTCAATTCTGAAATGGTACTCTGCGGAACTTGTGGTTAAATCTGAAAAAATGGTGGTGCAGTTGTTCTCCTTTAAGTTTCCAATGAGTTCTATGGAGTGTTTACTTTGTTGGCTGCTTCTTGTACTCTTAATCCACAGACCAGACAATTTTCCATCCAAGCTTGTTTGTAAAACATCAAATCGACAAGGAATTATCAAACATGATCCAGCATGAGCTTCCACACTTCTTGTAAAATACGTTTTCAATTGTGCATCCTGGTAGCATGTAGAAACATCTGTGAAAACATTTGCTGAAATCACAAAAAATGTTTTGTTACTATGATCAGAATCAAATCAGTTTCAAACTGATCAGCATCAATCCATCAACTTACCTGAAATACAGAGAAAACTTGCGAAAACGAATGCATTCAGCAACATATTAATTCCTACCAACACAAACACAGAATGTTAAAGTTAACCAAGTTCCTTTTATTATTAGTGAAAATATTAAAAATATAAATATATATAAAGTATGGACACCTAAATTAATATAGAAAAAAAACGATCTTCTTCTCTGATTAGTAAGAAGGTAAGTAAGTAAACAGTATTTATAGAGCGCTTTTCCAGACCAGGGTCACAAAACGCTTAAACAATCAAAAAATACCCAATAAAATGAATACTTAAAAGGTCAAGACAGCACTGAGAACAACACAAGAGTCTCAGAAAATCAAGGAAGAGCTTGCACAAATACAAATAGTTATTTCCTTCCAAATTAAGTTCTCCAAAAATGCCTGATTTCATATTAATACAAGGAGCTTTATAAAATTAAAATAGAGATAAAAATAATTAAAAGTGTCTTACCAAGAATGATCTGGAATTTAAAAAGACAATTTAAGTCAAAGAAATTGCTAAAAAAAAAATAATAATAATTGGAGAGATTGGAGTAAATTTGTGCCGGGATGTTCGCTCGAGTTCATGAAGTGAAAGGCAAAAAAAAAAAATAAGCAAACACATTCTGGAGACTTCCTCAACATTTAATTTTATACACAGGGGAACTGTGTTTGCTACTAATGAGAAGTTCCAAAAATGCAAATTGTCAGCAAATCTATAAAAAAAAGAGGAGTATGATCGAACATGGACATCAAGATTATTATTATTCATACAATCTGTTTTGTTCCATTTTGTTCGGGAGGTTCAGCCAGCTGGTTTGTACGTCACAAAAAATTAAATAGAGCAAATATCATTCCCACATATTTAAAACAAGACAAAGAAAGTGGAGCTTTCAACTAAAAAATTAAATAGATTGCATCAGCAATTAATGAAATGTATGCATTTCTCTCCTTCGTGCCTTTTTTTCTCAGTTTTATTACATAAAGCTGAATAAAAACCTTGACCATCTGTAACCTTGCCTCGGCGTCTCGCCTTCCTGAGACGAGAAAAGAAGACTCTCTGTCACTGTGGTGGCTGCTGGTAGTTGTTGATAAGTTGACCACTTCTTTTTTTCATGTACGTGTGAACTTGGTCATCCTTTAGCAGAATAGTAAGCGTTACCATCTGACACCAAGGAGTTTGCATGTTTGCTCTCTGTATGTCTTCCCTTTTCTTGCGTGCACACTCAGATTGTCGTATACCATCCAAAGCAGACCATGCTTGACTGTAGGTGTGATGTGGACACGTCTCAGGGTGTCACAGTCAGAATAAACCTGTATGAGGTGAATCCGAGACTTGTAAATGAAGAATCCTTGAGGGGTCAATGAAGTGTATCTAATCTAATTGCTGATCCACATGTAAATGTAGTTTCACACTAATAATTGCAAGTTTTACGCATGTATGTTTTTGTTTTGTGAATTAAAATGATATAGTTACAAATAAAAATGTTTTTTAAATACAAAAATACAAGTGTGGATATCACAACACACGTGCAACCATTGAAGATTTGCAGATCAAGTTGTAACCGTTACAAATATTACTGAGACAAACCTAGCTCCATAATGGTGTTTTTCGCTCGTCTAACTCGTGCACACATTTATTGTGAATTCATTTTAAGAGAACTTCCATCAGAGTGTGTGAAAATAAATATCATCTTATGAAGAATAATGTGAATAATCGAACTGAACAATGACATTTAAAGTATCAACAAGGCTGTTAAAATCAAAGTAATCGTTAACGTGTTACCGTCTTTGTAACTGTAACTTTAACTTGTTTCTTTAAGGGAAACTAATGTTTTGTTTTAAGTGTGTCTTAAAAAGATGTTGGACCTCTGTGGACTCATCAGTATGTTTGTTTGAACAAAAGTCTTGTTTCATTTAAATATTTACGTTAGAAAATGATCTCAAGACCCGCCCACTGGAATATTTTTGTTTTTCCGGAGAAGAAGTCTCATTTAGCCTGACCACACCCACTCTGCTGTGATTGGTCAAGCAGGGAGGTTTGTCACTGCACGTCATCAATTCCGGAAGTCTCCACCTCCATTGGACTCAATGTATAAACAAAGCAGGCCGTGATTACAGTTGGCTGGAAGAGGAGAGAAACCATTTTAACATCATAGTGGACTCTGCTCTCGTAACCTCTTGTTCGCCCAAATGTCAGACGGTGGAAAACGTTATAAAGTAATAATTTCAAAACGGTGGTCATGATAATAACTTACTGCATCTTGGAGATGAAGACTTCAACATTTGAAACATGTGAGTGAGTTTACCAATTATTGCAGTGATGACATGCTTATTGGAAAAAGTACTTGAAATAGATTCAAAGAGGAAATATGGCAATAAAAAAACCTGCATCAATTCTTCAATGCAGAATAAATGATTGCAGGACGATCTGTCCCAGTGGTGCCAGTAGAGGATCTGGGTACATGGACCTCTGCGTAGATGGCACCCTGCTGTTGTCCACTGTCCACCGGAGCAGCTGGCTGGTCAAGGTTCCTCCCCGAGAAGTTAATCTCACTATATAAAACATCTTCTCTGGACTCGTGTTGATTGGAAGCTGAATCTCCAGGAACCGAAGTCTAATTGAAAAGAAGTAAAATAAGTAAACAAAAGAGGCATTGTTTTTTTTATTTAAAATAGTCTCAATTCCCATTATTTCCCTAATATTATTTCTAAACATGATGAAAATAATGGATGCATGGAAAAATGCATCAACTTTTATGATGACTGTAGCTAAAGAATATATTGTTGCCGTTTCTTCCACATTATAAACTAGCTAACTCAAGGAGAAGCAAGAATGTTTTTATTGACATGAGTCAAATCATTTCAGGGATCTTAAAGTTGTTAACCTGATTTATTTTTTTGCTAATTTGCGTCTTTATAAAATCCAGTGCACATCTTGGCGGAATTATGCGTTAGTTATGTTTTATTAATGAAATGTAAGGTGATCCGATGGACTCACCCGAGGTCTCGTCTTCATACATGTGCAAACTCTGAACTGTTGTTTCCTGTAAAATATAGCAAATCATCCTAAAACAAAACATTTTAAAATGCAAAAATGTACTGCAAAACCTCCACTTTTTCTGAAACCACAGGAACATTACATAGACTCCACGTTCATTAAAATGTTTAATACTTGTCAGGTGTCTTTTCTTCCAACTGATCTCTTACCGAGGTCTTTCGAACGTAGGCCAAGCTCGCTCTGTCTGTCACCATGGTGCCATCCATGCCTTTTGCCTCTGCTATCCCGGCCTTATATTTTTCACCCTGAACCCACCTTGATGCTGGCTGATGGCAGCTAGCAGTGCCTAGAGTCCCTGTACTGTAGAGACTGTTCTGTCTCACCATTAATTATAAGGTGAGTAAACTACTAAATGAAAGTTGTAGGACGTTTCTTCTCCTGCACACTAGAGCGCTGGTGAGGCTGTGTGTTAGGCCAAGTCTAAGCCACTAATCTTCCTTCTAGGGACTCAACTGCTGCCAGTGATACTACATAGACCACTAGGGTCCATGAATTAAATGATGGACCGACCCAATGCTGGTGGATTTAGTTTAGTTTAAATCAACCATGCAGACCAAACATGTTAGTGAGCCCATCTCTGAGTTCTTAATTCTAACTTAAACATGAAACAAGATAACTGTTGTTCAACGAATAAGGATATTGAGGTGTATCATTTATTTCTACTACATTAGAAGGAAGAACCTCACCAAACTTACCAAACACAGATGACCAGACAAACAAGTATCAAGAAAGCGATGATTCCTCCACCAATGATCCCATAGGTTGTTGTATCGTCAGAAACACTAAGTTGTATGTATGCTGATCTCCCGACACCAATTCCATTTGTGGCTGAGCAGTACAACACAACAGTGTGTGTCACAGTCGGAACTGCATGGACTTGTCCGTGTGAAACTATAGTGGAACCACCACTGCTGGTCTGAAACCAGGTGAATTGGTTGACAGCAGGATTTGCTGTACTGTGACATGTGAGGTTCACCGAGCTACCTGCTGGAACGACAGCTGATGGATGGATGGAAACAAACGTGTCTTGAAGAAATGCTAACGTGAGTTTGGAGTTAAAACAGGGTATCATGAGAGAGATTGACTTCCTCACATGAAACACTCAGAACCAAGCTTCCCTCCGCCGTCACCACTTGAGTGTTCTTCACTGGATATTCAGCCAAACATTTGACCAATAATCCGTCATCTTTGTAGGACACAGTGATGGTTTTATGGAGTTTCGTAACACGGGTCTGGTGTGTGGTTTTGTCCACCGTGGTTTGAAGGTTGTCAATGAAGCTCCAGGAAAGTTTTGGAGGCTCTTGTGGACACGGAGTGTGAGCTGAGCAGGTGAGAGTGACAGCCTGGTTCTCCTTCAGCTCACCAGAGAAAGACAGTTCAGGCTTCCGAGGAGATTCTGGAAAATAATCCAACATCAGCTCTGAGCATACACTTTTAACTCCATATTGTGTTGATTGCATTATTTAACAATACCTTTAATTGTACAGTTCCATTCACTTTTCAATTAATTTAAGTCTCAAATAGAATTGGTTGGAAGGTACAAGATTTACCGCGTAAGTACTATGGAATCCAATTAATACATTAATACAAATATCAATATTCAAGTGAAAAATGTTAAAATGTATTAAATTTACACTCTCAGAAATGTTGTGAGAATATATTGGTGTATAATATTTCGCTACAATTACAGCTATGTCAAACTGAAGTCAAAAGTTACATCAATTTATTTGTAATAACAAAGATTCATTCTTACCAACCACAGTAATACGAAGAGGCTCACAGATCGCAGTTACATTGTAGTTCTTGGACTGAATTCTGAAATGGTACTCTGCGGAACTTGTGGTTAAATCTGAAAAAATGGTGGTGCAGTTGTTCTCCTTTAAGTTTCCAATGAGTTCTATGGAGTGTTTACTTTGTTGACTGCTTCTTGAACTCTTAATCCACAGGCCAGACAATTTTCCATCCAAGCTCGTTCGTAAAACATCAAATTGACAAGGAATTATCAAACATGATCCAGCATGAGCTTCCACACTTCTTGTAAAATACGTTTTCAATCGTGCATCCTGGTAGCATGTAGAAACACCTGTGAAAACATTTGCTGAAATCAGAAAAAATGTTTTGTTACTATGATCATAATCAAATCAGTTTCAAACTGATCAGCATCAATCCATCAACTTACCTGAAATACAGAGAAAACTTGCGAAAACGAATGCATTCAGCACCATATTAATTCCTACCAACACAAACACAGAATGTTAAAGTTAACCAAGTTCCTTTTATTATTAGTGAAAATATTAAAAATATAAATATATATAAAGTATGGACACCTAAATTAATATAGAAAAAAAACGATCTTCTTCTCTGATTAGTAAGAAGGTAAGTAAGTAAACAGTATTTATAGAGCGCTTTTCCAGACCAGGGTCACAAAACGCTTAAAAAATCAAAAAATACCCAATAAAATGAATACTTAAAAGGTCAAGACAGCACTGAGACCAACACAAGAGTCTCAGAAAATCAAGGAAGAGCTTGCACAAATAAAAATAGTTATTTCCTTCCAAATCATGTTCTCCAAAAATGCCTGATTTCATATTAATACAAGGAGCTTTATAAAATTAAAATAGAGATACAAATAAATAAAAGTGTCTTACCAAGAATGATCTGGAATTTAAAAAGACAATTTAAGTCAAAGAAATTGCTAAAAAAAAATAATAATAATTGGAGAGATTGGAGTAAATTTGTGCCGGGATGTTCGCTCGAGTTCATGAAGTGAAAGGCAAAAAAATAAATATGCAAACACATTCTGGAGACTTCCTCAACATTTAATTTTATACACAGGGGAACTGTGTCTGCTACTAATGAGAAGTTCCAAAAATGCAAATTGTCAGCAAATCTATAAAAAAAAGAGGAGTATGATCGAACATGGACATCAAGATTATTATTATTCATACAATCTGTTTTGTTCCATTTTGTTCGGGAGGTTCAGCCAGCTGGTTTGTACGTCACAAAAAATTAAATAGAGCAAATATCATTCCCACATATTTAAAACAAGACAAAGAAAGTGGAGCTTTAAACTAAAAAATTAAATAGATTGCATCAGCAATTAATGAAATGTATGCATTTCTCTCCTTCGTGCCTTTTTTTCTCAGTTTTATTACATAAAGCTGAATAAAAAACTTGACCATCTGTAACCTTGCCTCGGCGTCTCGCCTTCCTGAGACGAGAAAAGAAGACTCTCTGTCACTGTGGTGGCTGCTGGTAGTTGTTGATAAGTTGACCACTTCTTTTTTTCATGTACGTGTGAACTTGGTCATCCTTTAGCAGAATAGTTAGCGTTACCATCTGACACCAAGGAGTTTGCATGTTTGCTCTCTGTATGTCTTCCCTTTTCTTGCGTGCACACTCAGATTGTCGTATACCATCCAAAGCAGACCATGTTTGACTGTAGGTGTGATGTGGACACGTCTCAGGGTGTCACAGTCAGAATAAACCTGTATGAGGTGAATCCGAGACTTGTAAATGAAGAATCCTTGAGGGGTCAATGAAGTGTATCTAATCTAATTGCTGATCCACATGTAAATGTAGTTTCACACTAATAATTGCAAGTTTTACGCATGTATGTTTTTGTTTTGTGAATTAAAATGATATAGTTACAAATAAAAATGTTTTTTAAATACAAAAATACAAGTGTGGATATCACAACACACGTACAACTATTGAAGATTTGCAGATCAAGTTGTAACCGTTACAAATATTACTGAGACAAACCTAGCTCCATAATGGTGTTTTTCGCTCGTCTAACTCGTGCACACATTTATTGTGAATTCATTTTAAGAGAACTTCCATCAGAGTGTGTGAAAATAAATAGCATCTTATAAAGAAAAATGTGAATAATTTAACTGATCGATGACATTTAAAGTATCAACAAGGCTTTTAAAATCAAAGTAATCGTTAACGTGTTACCGTCTTTGTAACTGTAACTTTAACTTGTTTCTTTAAGGGAAACTAATATTTTGTTTTAAGTGTGTCTTAAAAAGATGTTGGACCTCTGTGGACTCATCAGTATGTTTGTTTGAAAAAAAGTCTTGTTTCATTTAAATATTTGCATTAGAAAATGATCTCAAGACCCGCCCACTGGAATATTTTGTTTTTCCGGAGAAGAAGTCTCATTTAGCCTGACCACACCCACTCTGCTGTGATTGGTCAAGCAGGGAGGTTTGTCACTGAAGGTCATCAATCCCGGAAGTCTCCACCTCCATGGGACTCGTTGTATGAACAAAGCGGGCCGTGATTACAGCTGGCTGGAGGAGGAGAGAAACCGTTTTTACATCATAGTGGACTCTGCTCTCGTAACCTCTTGTTCGCCCAAATTTCAGACGGTGGAGACTGTATGAAGTAATAATTTCAAAACATGGTCATGATAATAACTTACTGCATCTTGGAGAGGAAGACTTCAACATTTGAAACATGTGAGTGAGTTTACCATTTATTGCAGTGATGACATGCTTATTGGAAAAAGTCCTTGAAATAGATTCAAAGAGGAAATATGGCAATAAAAAAACCTGCATCAATTCTTCAATCCATAATAAATGATTGCAGGACGATCTGTCCCAGTGGTGCCAGTAGAGGATCTGGGTACATGGACCTCTGCGTAGATGGCACCCTGCTGTTGTCCACTGTCCACCGGAGCAGCTGGCTGGTCAAGGTTCCTCCCCGAGAAGTTAATCTCACTAGACAAAACATCTTCTCTGGACTCGTGTTGATTGGAGGCTGAATCTCCAGGAACCGAAGTCTAATTGAAAATAAGTAAAATAAGTAAACAAAAGAGGCATTGTTTTTTTTATTTGAAATAGTCTCAATTCCCATTATTTCCCTAATATTATTTCTAAACATGATGAAAATAATGGATGCATGGAAAAATGCATCAACTTTTATGATGACTGTAGCTCAAGAATATATTGTTGCCGTTTCTTCCACATTATAAACTAGCTAACTCAAGGAGAAGCAAGAATGTTTTTATTGACATGAGTCAAATCATTTCAAGGATCTTAGTTGTTAACCTGATTTATTTTTTGGTAATATGCGTCTTTATAAAATCCAGTGCACATCTTGGCGGAATTATGCGTTAGTTATGTTTTATTAATGAAATGTAAGGTGATCCGATGGACTCACCCGAGGTCTCGTCTTCATACATGTGCAAACTCTGAACTGTTGTTTCCTGTAAAATATAACAAATCATCCTAAAACAAAACATTTTAAAATGCAAAAATGTACTGCAAAACCTCCACTTTTTCTGAAAGCACAGGAACATTACATAGACTCCACGTTCATTAAAATGTTTAAGTCTTTTCTTCCAACTGATCTCTTACCGAGGTCTTTCGAACGTAGGCCAAGCTCGCTCTGTCTGTCACCATGGTGCCATTCATGCCTTTTGCCTCTGCTATCCCGGCCTTATATTTTTCACCCTGAACCCACCTTGATGCTGGCTGATGGCAGCTAGCAGTGCCTAGAGTCCCTGTACTGTAGAGACTGTTCTGTCTCACCATTAATTATAAGGTGAGTAAACTACTAAATGAAAGTTGTAGGACGTTTCTTCTCCTGCACACTAGAGCGCTGGTGAGGCTGTGTGTTAGGCCAAGTCTAAGCCACTAATCTTCCTTCTAGGGACTCAACTGCTGCCAGTGATACTACATAGACCACTAGGGTCCATGAATTAAATGATGGACCGACCCAATGCTGGTGGATTAAGTTTAGTTTAAATCAACCATGCAGACCAAACATGTTAGTGAGCCCATCTCTGAGTTCTTAATTCTAACTTAAACATGAAACAAGATAACTGTTGTTCAACGAATAAGGATATTGAGGTGTATCATTTATTTCTACTACATTAGAAGGAAGAACCTCACCAAACTTACCAAACACAGATGACCAGACAAACAAGTATCAAGAAAGCGATGATTCCTCCACCAATGATCCCATAGGTTGTTGTATCGTCAGAAACACTAAGTTGTATGTTTGCTGATCTCCCGACACCAATTCCATTTGTGGCTGAGCAGTACAACACAACAGTGTGTGCCACAGTCGGAACTGCATGGACTTGTCCGTGTGAAACTATAGTGGAACCACCACTGCTGGTCTGAAACCAGGTGAATTGGTTGACAGCAGGATTTGCTGTACTGTGACATGTGAGGTTCACCGAGCTACCTGCTGGAACGACAGCTGATGGATGGATGGAAACAAACGTGTCTTGAAGAAATGCTAACGTGAGTTTGGAGTTAAAACAGGGTATCATGAGAGAGATTGACTTCCTCACATGAAACACTCAGAACCAAGCTTCCCTCCGCCGTCACCACTTGAGTGTTCTTCACTGGATATTCAGCCAATCAAATGGTTTTATGGAGTTTCGTAACAAGGGTCTGGTGAGTGGCTTTGCCCACCGTGGTTTGAAGGTTGTCAATGAAGCTCCAGGAAAGTTTTGGAGGCTCTTGTGGACACGGAGTGTGAGCTGAGCAGGTGAGAGTGACAGCCTGGTTCTCCTTCAGCTCACCAGAGAAAGACAGTTCAGGCTTCCGAGGAGAATCTGGAAAATAATCCAATATCAGCTCTGAGCATACACTTTTAACTCCATATTGTGTTGATTGCATTATTTAACAATACCTTTAATTGTATAGTTCCATTCACTTTTCAATTAATTTAAGTCTCAAATAGAATTGGTTGGAAGGTACAAGATTTACCGCGTAAGTACTATGGAATCCAATTAATACATTAATACAAATATCAATATTCAAGTGAAAAATGTTAAAATGTATTAAATTTACACTCTCAGAAATGTTGTGAGAATATATTGGTGTATAATATTTCGCTACAATTACAGCTATGTCAAACTGAAGTCAAAAGTTACATCAATTTATTTGTAATAACAAAGATTCATTCTTACCAACCACAGTAATACGAAGAGGCTCACAGATAGCAGTTACATTGTAGTTCTTGGACTGAATTCTGAAATGGTACTCTGTGGAACTTGTGGTTAAATCTGAAAAAATGGTGGTGCAGTTGTTCTCCTTTAAGTTTCCAATGAGTTCTATGGAGTGTTTACTTTGTTGGCTGCTTCTTGAACTCTTAATCCACAGGCCAGACAATTTTCCATCCAAGCTCGTTCGTAAAACATCAAATTGACAAGGAATTATCAAACATGATCCAGCATGAGCTTCCACACTTCTTGTAAAATACGTTTTCAATCGTGCATCCTGGTAGCATGTAGAAACACCTGTGAAAAAATTTGCTGAAATCAGAAAAAATGTTTTGTTACTATGATCATAATCAAATCAGTTTCAAACTGATCAGCATCAATCCATCAACTTACCTGAAATACAGAGAAAACTTGCGAAAACGAATGCATTCAGCAACATATTAATTCCTACCAACACAAACACAGAATGTTAAAGTTAACCAAGTTCCTTTTATTATTAGTGAAAATATTAAAAATATAAATATATATAAAGTATGGACACCTAAATTAATATAGAAAAAAAACGATCTTCTTCTCTGATTAGTAAGAAGGTAAGTAAGTAAACAGTATTTATAGAGCGCTTTTCCAGACCAGGGTCACAAAACGCTTAAACAATCAAAAAATACCCAATAAAATGAATACTTAAAAGGTCAAGACAGCACTGAGAACAACACAATAGTCTCAGAAAATCAAGGAAGAGCTTGCACAAATAAAAATAGTTATTTCCTTCCAAATCATGTTCTCCAAAAATGCCTGATTTCATATTAATACAAGGAGCTTTATAAAATTAAAATAGAGATAAAAATAAATAAAAGTGTCTTACCAAGAATGATCTGGAATTTAAAAAGACAATTTAAGTCAAAGAAATTGCTAAAAAAAAATAATAATAATTGGAGAGATTGGAGTAAATTTGTGCCGGGATGTTCGCTCGAGTTCATGAAGTGAAAGGCAAAAAAATAAATATGCAAACACATTCTGGAGACTTCCTCAACATTTAATTTTATACACAGGGGAACTGTGTCTGCTACTAATGAGAAGTTCCAAAAATGCAAATTGTCAGCAAATCTATAAAAAAAAGAGGAGTATGATCGAACATGGACATCAAGATTATTATTATTCATACAATCTGTTTTGTTCCATTTTGTTCGGGAGGTTCAGCCAGCTGGTTTGTACGTCACAAAAAATTAAATAGAGCAAATATCATTCCCACATATTTAAAACAAGACAAAGAAAGTGGAGCTTTCAACTAAAAAATTAAATAGATTGCATCAGCAATTAATGAAATGTATGCATTTCTCTCCTTCGTGCCTTTTTTTCTCAGTTTTATTACATAAAGCTGAATAAAAAACTTGACCATCTGTAACCTTGCCTCGGCGTCTCGCCTTCCTGAGACGAGAAAAGAAGACTCTCTGTCACTGTGGTGGCTGCTGGTAGTTGTTGATAAGTTGACCACTTCTTTTTTTCATGTACGTGTGAACTTGGTCATCCTTTAGCAGAATAGTTAGCGTTACCATCTGACACCAAGGAGTTTGCATGTTTGCTCTCTGTATGTCTTCCCTTTTCTTGCGTGCACACTCAGATTGTCGTATACCATCCAAAGCAGACCATGCTTGACTGTAGGTGTGATGTGGACACGTCTCAGGGTGTCACAGTCAGAATAAACCTGTATGAGGTGAATCCGAGACTTGTAAATGAAGAATCCTTGAGGGGTCAATGAAGTGTATCTAATCTAATTGCTGATCCACATGTAAATGTAGTTTCACACTAATAATTGCAAGTTTTACGCATGTATGTTTTTGTTTTGTAAATTAAAATGATATAGTTACAAATAAAAATGTTTTTTAAATACAAAAATACAAGTGTGGATATCACAAATCACGTACAACCATTGAAGATTTGCAGATCAAGTTGTAACCGTTACAAATATTACTGAGACAAACCTAGCTCCATAATGGTGTTTTTCGCTCGTCTAACTCGTGCACACATTTATTGTGAATTCATTTTAAGAGAACTTCCATCAGAGTGTGTGAAAATAAATAGCATCTTATAAAGGAAAATGTGAATAATTTAACTGATCGATGACATTTAAAGTATCAACAAGGCTTTTAAAATCAAAGTAATCGTTAACGTGTTACCGTCTTTGTAACTGTAACTTTAACTTGTTTCTTTAAGGGAAACTAATGTTTTATTTTAAGTGTGTCTTAAAAAGATGTTGGACCTCTGTGGACTCATCAGTATGTTTGTTTGAAAAAAAGTCTTGTTTCATTTAAATATTTGCATTAGAAAATGATCTCAAGACCCGCCCACTGGAATATTTTGTTTTTCCGGAGAAGAAGTCTCATGTAGCCTGACCACACCCACTCTGCTGTGATTGGTCAAGCAGGGAGGTTTGTCACTGAAGGTCATCAATCCCGGAAGTCTCCACCTCCATGGGACTCGTTGTATGAACAAAGCGGGCCGTGATTACAGCTGGCTGGAGGAGGAGAGAAACCGTTTTTACATCATAGTGGACTCTGCTCTCGTAACCTCTTGTTCGCCCAAATTTCAGACGGTGGAGACTGTATGAAGTAATAATTTCAAAACATGGTCATGATAATAACTTACTGCATCTTGGAGAGGAAGACTTCAACATTTGAAACATGTGAGTGAGTTTACCATTTATTGCAGTGATGACATGCTTATTGGAAAAAGTCCTTGAAATAGATTCAAAGAGGAAATATGGCAATAAAAAAACCTGCATCAATTCTTCAATGCAGAATAAATGATTGCAGGACGATCTGTCCCAGTGGTGCCAGTAGAGGATCTGGGTACATGGACCTCTGCGTAGATGGCACCCTGCTGTTGTCCACTGTCCACCGGAGCAGCTGGCTGGTCAAGGTTCCTCCCCGAGAAGTTAATCTCACTATACAAAACATCTTCTCTGGACTCGTGTTGATTGGAGGCTGAATCTCCAGGAACCGAAGTCTAATTGAAAAGAAGTAAAATAAGTAAACAAAAGAGGCATTGTTTTTTTTATTTGAAATAGTCTCAATTCCCATTATTTCCCTAATATTATTTCTAAACATGATGAAAATAATGGATGCATGGAAAAATGCATCAACTTTTATGATGACTGTAGCTAAAGAATATATTGTTGCCGTTTCTTCCACATTATAAACTAGCTAACTCAAGGAGAAGCAAGAATGTTTTTATTAACATGAGTCAAATCATTTCAGGGATCTTAAAGTTGTTAACCTGATTTATATTTTGGTAATTTGCGTCTTTATAAAATCCAGTGCACATCTTGGCGGAATTATGCGTTAGTTATGTTTTATTAATGAAATGTAAGGTGATCCGATGGACTCACCCGAGGTCTCGTCTTCATACATGTGCAAACTCTGAACTGTTGTTTCCTGTAAAATATAGCAAATCATCCTAAAACAAAACATTTTAAAATGCAAAAATGTACTGCAAAACCTCCACTTTTTCTGAAACCACAGGAACATTACATAGACTCCACGTTCATTAAAATGTTTAATACTTGTCAGGTGTCTTTTCTTCCAACTGATCTCTTACCGAGGTCTTTCGAACGTAGGCCAAGCTCGCTCTGTCTGTCACCATGGTGCCATCCATGCCTTTTGCCTCTGCTATCCCGGCCTTATATTTTTCACCCTGAACCCACCTTGATGCTGGCTGATGGCACCTAGCAGTGCCTAGAGTCCCTGTACTGTAGAGACTGTTCTGTCTCACCATTAATTATAAGGTGAGTAAACTACTAAATGAAAGTTGTAGGACGTTTCTTCTCCTGCACACTAGAGCGCTGGTGAGGCTGTGTGTTAGGCCAAGTCTAAGCCACTAATCTTCCTTCTAGGGACTCAACTGCTGCCAATGATCCTACATAGACCACTAGGGTCCATGAATTAAATGGTGTACCGACCCAATGCTGGTGGATTAAGTTTAGTTTAAATCAACCGTGCAGATAAGACATGTTAGTGAGCCCATCTCTGAGTTCCTAATTCTAACTTAGACAGTTAGATGAAACAAGATAACTGTTGTTCAACAAAGAAGGATTTTGAGGTGTATCATTTCTTTCTACTACATTAGAAGGAAGAACCTCACCAAATTTACCAAACACAAATGACCAGACAAACAAGCATCAAGAAGACGATGATTTGTCTACCAATGGTCCAATAGATTGTTGTATCTTCAGAAACACTAAGTTGTATGTTTGCTGATCTCCCAACACCAATTCCATTTGTGGCTGAGCAGTACAACACAACAGTGTGTGTCACAGTCGGAACTGCATGGACTTGTCCGTGTGAAACTATAGTGGAACCACCACTGCTGGTCTGAAACCAGGTGAATTGGGTGACAGCAGGATTTGCTGTACTGTGACAGGTGAGGTTCACCGAGCTACCTGCTGGAACGACAGCTGATGGATGGATGGAAACAAGCGTGTCTTTAGGAGAATCTGAGGAGAAGAAATGCTAACGTGAGTTTGGAGTTAAAACAGGGTATCATGAGAGAGATTGACTTCCTCACATGAAACGCGCAATCTTCCCTCCGCCGTCACCACTTGAGTGTTCTTCACTGGATATTCAGCCAAACATGTTTTTCGCTCGTCTAACTCGTGCACACATTTATTGTGAATTCATTTTAAGAGAACTTCCATCAGAGTGTGTGAAAATAAATGTCATCTTATAAAGAATAATGTGAATAATCGAACTGAACGATGACATTTAAAGTATCAACAAGGCTGTTAAAATCAAAGTAATCGTTAACGTGTTACCGTCTTTGTAACTGTAACTTTAACTTGTTTCTTTAAGGGAAACTAATGTTTTGTTTTAAGTGTGTCTTAAAAAGATGTTGGACCTCTGTGGACTCATCAGTATGTTTGTTTGAAAAAAAGTCTTGTTTCATTTAAATATTTGCATTAGAAAATGATCTCAAGACCCGCCCACTGAAATATTTTGTTTTTCCGGAGAAGAAGTCTCATTTAGCCTGACCACACCCACTCTGCTGTGATTGGTCAAGCAGGGAGGTTTGTCACTGAAGGTCATCAATCCCGGAAGTCTCCACCTCCATGGGACTCGTTGTATAAACAAAGCGGGCCGTGATTACAGCTGGCTGGAGGAGGAGAGAAACCGTTTTTACATCATAGTGGACTCTGCTCTCGTAACCTCTTGTTCGCCCAAATGTCAGACGGTGGAAAACGTTATAAAGTAATAATTTCAAAACGGTGGTCATGATAATTACTTACTACATCTTGGAGATGAAGACTTCAACATTTGAAACATGTGAGTGAGTTTACCATTTATTGCAGTGATGACATGCTTATTGGAAAAAGTCCTTGAAATAGATTCAAAGAGGAAATATGGCAATAAAAAAACCTGCATCAATTCTTCAATCCATAATAAATGATTGCAGGACGATCTGTCCCAGTGGTGCCAGTAGAGGATCTGGGTACATGGACCTCTGCGTAGATGGCACCCTGCTGTTGTCCACTGTCCACCGGAGCAGCTGGCTGGTCAAGGTTCCTCCCCGAGAAGTTAATCTCACTAGACAAAACTTCTTCTCTGGACTCGTGTTGATTGGAGGCTGAATCTCCAGGAACCGAAGTCTAATTGAAAAGAAGTAAAATAAGTAAACAAAAGAGGCATTGTTTTTTTTATTTGAAATAGTCTCAATTCCCATTATTTCCCTAATATTATTTCTAAACATGATGAAAATAATGGATGCATGGAAAAATGCATCAACTTTTATGATGACTGTAGCTAAAGAATATATTGTTGCCGTTTCTTCCACATTATAAACTAGCTAACTCAAGGAGAAGCAAGAATGTTTTTATTGACATGAGTCAAATCATTTCAAGGATCTTAGTTGTTAACCTGATTTATTTTTTGGTAATTTGCGTCTTTATAAAATCCAGTGCACATCTTGGCGGAATTATGCGTTAGTTATGTTTTATTAATGAAATGTAAGGCGATCCGATGGACTCACCCGAGGTCTCGTCTTCATACATGTGCAAACTCTGAACTGTTGTTTCCTGTAAAATATAGCAAATCATCCTAAAACAAAACATTTTAAAATGCAAAAATGTACTGCAAAACCTCCACATTTGCTGAAACCACAGGAATATTACATAGACTCCACGTTCATTAAAATGTTTAATACTTGTCAGGTGTCTTTTCTTCCAACTGATCTCTTACCGAGGTCTTTCGAACGTAGGCCAAGCTCGCTCTGTCTGTCACCATGGTGCCATCCATGCCTTTTGCCTCTGCTATCCCGGCCTTATATTTTTCACCCTTAACCCACCTTGATGCTGGCTGATGGCAGCTAGCAGTGCCTAGAGTCCCTGTACTGTAGAGACTGTTCTGTCTCACCATTAATTATAAGGTGAGTAAACTACTAAATGAAAGTTGTAGGACGTTTCTTCTCCTGCACACTAGAGCGCTGGTGAGGCTGTGTGTTAGGCCAAGTCTAAGCCACTAATCTTCCTTCTAGGGACTCAACTACTGCCGATGATCCTACATAGACCACTAGGGTCCACGACTTAAAGGGTGTACCGACCCAATGCTGGTGGATTTAGTTTAGTTTAAATCAACCGTGCAGACCAGACATGTTAGTAAGTCTATCTTCCAGTTCCTAATTCAAACTTAAACAGTTAGATGAAACAAGATAACTGTTGTTCAACAAAGAAGGATATTGAGGTGTATCATTTCTTTCTACTACATTAAAAGGAAGAACCTCACCAAACTTACCAAACACAGATGACCAGACAAACAAGCATCAAGAAGACGATGATTCGTCTACCAATGGTCCAATAGATTGTTGTATCGTCAGAAACACTAAGTTGTATGTTTGCTGATCTCCCGACACCAATTCCATTTGTGGCTGAGCAGTACAACACAACAGTGTGTGTCCCAGTCGTAACTGCATGGACTTGTCCGTGTGAAACTATAGTGGAACCACCACTGCTGGTCTGAAACCAGGTGAATTGGGTGACAGCAGGATTTGCTGTACTGTGACAGGTGAGGTTCACCGAGCTACCTGCTGGAACGACATCTGATGGATGGATGGAAACAAACGTTTCTTTAGGAGAATCTGAGGAGAAGAAATGCTAACGTGAGTTTGGAGTTAAAACAGGGTATCATGAGAGAGATTGACTTCCTCACATGAAACGCGCAATCTTCCCTCCGCCGTCACCACTTGAGTGTTCTTCACTGGATATTCAGCCAAACATTTGACCAATAATCCGTCATCTTTGTAGGACACAGTGATGGTTTTATGGAGTTTCGTAACACGGGTCTGGTGTGTGGTTTTGTCCACCGTGGTTTGAAGGTTGTCAATGAAGCTCCAGGAAAGTTTTGGAGGCTCTTGTGGACACGGAGTGTGAGCTGAGCAGGTGAGAGTGACAGCCTGGTTCTCCTTCAGCTCACCAGAGAAAGACAGTTCAGGCTTCCGAGGAGATTCTGGAAAATAATCCAACATCAGCTCTGAGCATACACTTTTAACTCCATATTGTGTTGATTGCATTATTTAACAATACCTTTAATTGTACAGTTCCATTCACTTTTCAATTAATTTAAGTCTCAAATAGAATTGGTTGGAAGGTACAAGATTTGCCGCGTAAGTACTATGGAATCCAATTAATAAATTAATACAAATATCAATATTCAAGTGAAAAATGTTAAAATGTATTAAATTTATACTCTCAGAAATGTTGTGAGAATATATTGGTGTATAATATTTCGCTACAATTACAGCTATGTCAAACTGAAGTCAAAAGTTACATCAATTTATTTGTAATAACAAAGATTCATTCTTACCAACCACAGTAATACGAAGAGACTCACAGAAAGCAGTTGCAACGTAGTTCTTGGACTCAATTCTGAAATGGTACTCTGCGGAACTTGTGGTTAAATCTGAAAAAATGGTGGTGCAGTTGTTCTCCTTTAAGTTTCCAATGAGTTCTATGGAGTGTTTACTTTGTTGGCTGCTTCTTGTACTCTTAATCCACAGACCAGACAATTTTCCATCCAAGCTTGTTTGTAAAACATCAAATCGACAAGGAATTATCAAACATGATCCAGCATGAGCTTCCACACTTCTTGTAAAATACGTTTTCAATTGTGCATCCTGGTAGCATGTAGGAACACCTGTGAAAACATTTGCTGAAATCACAAAAAATGTTTTGTTACTATGATCAGAATCAAATCAGTTTCAAACTGATCAGCATCAATCCATCAACTTACCTGAAATACAGAGAAAACTTGCGAAAACGAATGCATTCAGCAACATATTAATTCCTACCAACACAAACACAGAATGTTAAAGTTAACCAAGTTCCTTTTATTATTAGTGAAAATATTAAAAATATAAATATATATAAAGTATGGACACCTAAATTAATATAGAAAAAAACGATCTTCTTCTCTGATTAGTAAGAAGGTAAGTAAGTAAACAGTATTTATAGAGCGCTTTTCCAGACCAGGGTCACAAAACGCTTAAACAATCAAAAAATACCCAATAAAATGAATACTTAAAAGGTCAAGACAGCACTGAGAACAACACAAGAGTCTCAGAAAATCAAGGAAGAGCTTGCACAAATAAAAATAGTTATTTCCTTCCAAATCATGTTCTCCAAAAATGCCTGATTTCATATTAATACAAGGAGCTTTATAAAATTAAAATAGAGATAAAAATAAATAAAAGTGTCTTACCAAGAATGATCTGGAATTTAAAAAGACAATTTAAGTCAAAGAAATTGCTAAAAAAAAAAAAAAAAAGAATTGGAGAGATTGGAGTAAATTTGTGCCGGAATGTTCGCTCGAGTTCATGAAGTGAAAGGCAAAAAAAAAAAAAAGCAAACACATTCTGGAGACTTCCTCAACATTTAATTTTATACACAGGGGAACTGTGTCTGCTACTAATGAGAAGTTCCAAAAATGCAAATTGTCAGCAAATCTATAAAAAAAGAGGAGTATGATCGAACATGGACATCAAGATTATTATTATTCATACGATCTGTTTTGTTCCATTTTGTTCGGGAGGTTCAGCCAGCTGGTTTGTACGTCACAAAAAAATAAATAGAGCAAATATCATTCCCACATATTTAAAACAAGACAAAGAAAGTGGAGCTTTAAACTAAAAAATTAAATAGATTGCATCAGCAATTAATGAAATGTATGCATTTCTCTCCTTCGTGCCTTTTTTTCCTCAGTTTTATTACATAAAGCTGAATAAAAACCTTGACCATCTGTAACCTTGCCTCGGCGTCTCGCCTTCCTGAGACGAGAAAAGAAGACTCTCTGTCACTGTGGTGGCTGCTGGTAGTTGTTGATAAGTTGACCACTTCTTTTTTTCATGTACGTGTGAACTTGGTCATCCTTTAGCAGAATAGTTAGCGTTACCATCTGACACCAAGGAGTTTGCATGTTTGCTCTCTGTATGTCTTCCCTTTTCTTGCGTGCACACTCAGATTGTCGTATACCATCCAAAGCAGACCATGCTTGACTGTAGGTGTGATGTGGACACGTCTCAGGGTGTCACCGTCTCTGCCCTTGGTAGCTGGTTGTGATTCTAGTGTGGGAATGAAAATGGATAAAAGAAAAAATACACAACAAGGTAACGTTGAAGGAACTATTGGAGGAATATTTTCCCATTTGCTGTGTAAAAAAAAAAAGGGAAAATCAGATTAGAATTGTTATAATTGCAAAATATTATTTTTATGAATTATATTTAAAAAAAAAAAGGGTAGACCTATGGATTAATCATAACATAAGGTTTATCATAGTCTGAAAGGATTTATATTGTGCGCTAGAGTTTACTCGACGAGTCCACATCTGAGGAACTAATATGCCTAAATATGGTAAAAACAAAACACACGAGGAATGTAATGTGAAAAAGATTTCAGAAATATGTTTTTCTTGTGGATGATTTTATTCTCATACGTGTCTCTGTTATGATCTATATTTCTGCTCAACATTCATTTAAAAAAAAAAAAAGAAAGAAATGTTTTTTTTTTGTTGACATAGATATGAGGCCTTCCATAGAGATATTGACTATACACACATAGAACATACATAAGAGCTTCAGTGAGTCCCTAAGCATCCCATAATATCCCTGTGAAGTTTCAGCAGGTCATGCGTGCAACCCCAAACTCCAGACTGACCACAGCTGGCTCTTCTTTGGCCACGTCGCTGTTGTACGCCTCTTCCAGCTCCCCGTAACTCTGCTTCCTGCTCCCTGTGCCGCTGCTGCCCTCTACTGTCCGCACTGTGTCTGTACTTTCTATGGCCTCCTCGGCAACCTCGTCACCCTGCTCTTCTTCCTCATCCTGCCGAAGTACTTCTTTGTGGTTGATTGGTGCCCCCAGAATCAGGGAGTCGGGACGCGGAGGGAGGGTGCTTGAGAGCTGGTCTCTAGTGGGAGGTGGTGCGGGGGACTCCTCGGAGACCACGGGGGTCACACCCAGCTGGTGGAGCCTCTGAAAGAAGTCGGTACGGAGATAAACTGTTAAATATCGATACAAGTTTGATTTTAAATTTTTACCAAGGACACACTGGATCCAGAACAACATTCTATATTTTTATAAATCACCATATACAGTATTTTCTGCACTATAAGGCGCACTTTAAAGCCTTTAATTTTTGGACGTTTTTTAAAAAAACGACGCCTTATAATCCGGAGCGCCTTATATATGAACATTACCTGGTGGGTGACTTGTTTACAAACACTTGCATGACTCTGCGCCGACTGAGCCGACAAGCCGTGGGCGGGATTACGTCATTGTGTCATGGCGGGGTGGGATTTACGACGCACGTCACATCATGGCGGACGGCTATGGAGTGAGATTACTGCCACCGGTTTGAGCGAGTGTGTCTTGGTTGTTGTACACTCAAAACATTTTTTTTTTCCCGCAAAATAACTCTGCCGCGCGCTCAACCTGTCATACACGTGCGTTCAACATGTCATACACGTGCGCTCTAGCCGTCATAAACGCGCTCAACTTCACTGATGCACAATTAACATTTGCCTACTCACAACACCAGTCTCGTGCGCTCGACATAGATCGATAGATAAAACTTCAATGCAAGTAAGATGTCTGCCACGAAGACAGCCAATCAAAGACCTGCTTGAAGCCTTTTGAACATAATTTGAACATCGTTACCATGGGAGTGAACGCAGTTGTCAGAACGCTTAATAAAGTTTGACTTTATCTGACTGTTTTGTTGACATTCCCTTAAGCACAGCTTTATCTAGTGGATGCATAACGCAACCTAGTCAAACGTTTGACTGCAGTATCTTCTATTCTATGCGCCTTATAATCCGGTGCGACCCATTAATGAAAACACTTCTAAAATAGGCCATTCATGGAAGGTGCGCCTTATAATCCGGTGCGCCTAATACGTTTTTTTTTCCCCCCTGTAGTATTTAAAAATAAATGTTGTATTTGCAAAAAAAGAGACATTATTGGATCATTGTCCAAACATGAAAGCAAAGGAAACTCACACTCTCCAGAGCCTGCACGGTTTTCTCCGCCTTCTGACTGTTCTCTCTCAGAGTCAGGATGGTTTTAAGGATGGACTGCCGGGGGTGCATAGACCTGTCAAACTGGTGGTACATGTTCCTCCAGAACCTTAGGAATACATGCACCATAGCGTCAACAGAAGAACAAAGACTAGCAACAGTTTAAAAAAAAAAGATTATAAAGAAGAACTTGTACTTGAAATTGTAGGGTAGAGTCGCAGGTTCCAACACTGGGTGGGATTCAGAAAATGCAGGGCTGTAAAATGGGTTGATGTAGTTCTGCGTCTCGCTCATAAGAAATGCCCACAGGGAGTGAGTCCGCTCCCTTATCCTGGAACATGTGCGAGAGTCAGACTTTGTCAATAACTCGTGGGGTTTTCAAAACATTTATTTAGTTACGGACTTTTTCACCATGTCTACTTAACACATTTAAATAAAGCCTGTGTTTAGCTAGTTATTGCTTTATACATTTGAAATAAGATTATTTGAAGAGTTATAAATATATATATATATATAAAATACCGTCTTAATAGTTCTAGCATGGATGAATGCTGCAGCATCATGGTTTCCAAGATAAATCTCCAACACACGCCCTGATCTCACCGTAGCTCCTCTCTCTGTCTCTGGTTATTGCCCAGGAAGTTTCCGTATTGGCAGGAGTGGATGTGTTCGTGGATCTGCAGCAGGAACCACTCGCTGTATTCAAATGCCTGGAGAGAGAAAAAAAGCATTAGTAGGGATGGATACAGTGGTGACACTGCAGAGGATCACCTGAGGGAACTGCTCCGTCAGCTGCCAGACACACTCCAGGAACTGAGTGAAAATTGGAGACACTTCCTTTGGATCCACGCCCAACTGATCACATCTATACATTCAGGAAGACATTGACTTTAGACCAGGAGTCGACCACAATTATACGGCTAAAAGAAAGGGACTAAGAAAAATGATGGCCTCAATGTGATCAGAAAACTTTAATTACAAGGAAAAGACAGTAAAGATATCATCAAATGCAATTACGCCATATCATTATTCAAATAATTGTTGCTTTAAAGCCGATGCTGTATCATGAGGCGTCATCAACCCATCACTATAAAATATAAATGTTAAAATATAATCAATATTTCCCTTATTACATACAGTATATAAATAGAATACGTTGATCCCAGACTAGACATAATAAGTCGAACAATGGATGAAGTATGTGCCTGGTACAACCAGTATGTTCTAAATGTACATCTTTTAAAAAGCGACTGATAATAACGATAGTAATAATTATAATAATTATAACATTAGGGACACACAGTGAAGTAGTTAATAGTGCAACCGTCTCACAGGAAGAAGGTTCAATGTTCTCCCTGTGGTTGCGGGAACTCCGGTTTCCTCCCTTGGTCCAAGAAAATACAACGGTTGAATAAGAATTTTAAATTGTCTAGGTTTGAGAGTCTAAGGGAATCCATTATAATAATAATAATAACTATAGTTATAAATCAATAATTATTCCCTTATTTCTGTGAGAAGGTCGCGCTAACCACTGAACCAACATGCGCCCACGTTTATATTATGAACATATTTTATTTTAGTGAAAATCAAAAAAAGGACTACGTGCTATACTCAGAATTCAACTCTGACTCAATGAACCACATTTTGCCCTGATCTGTATGAGATTTATAAACAAGGATGTATCGTAAAGCAACTGCTAAGAAGCATATTTCATCGTTGCTTGGTCGCCAACAGGTCTTAAAGGGATTTACACAGTAGCTTTTTACAGCAAAAAAGGAAAATAAGAAATCAATTAAAAAGAAAAGAATGACCTGTCTGCAAACTTGTGACCAAATGAGATCCAGTCTTTTTCAATAAGAACCTGAAACGAAATGTAGACAAGTAAGCAAAATGCAAAACATAAAACCAAGTAGTGCAAAAGGGAGCGGCTGGTACCATGAAGCCTTTGATGGTTCTGTAGTACGGGTCCATCAGCAAAGAGCCCAGAGAACAGACCTGTGCGGTTCGGTCCCACCCGTCGGAGCAATGGACGAGCACACTCGCTCCTTCCACCGTCACGGCCTACAGTTCAGACGCAGCATTAAATACTATAGTCAGAACAAATGACCTCTCAGTACCTTTGCAAGAGAGATGGCTGCGTCCAGCACAGCCTTGATATGTCTCAACCAACCACTGCTGTCCAGTCCTACCAGGTAGTCGCTCATGCTGAGGGATTTAGTTCCTATGACTGATGGGCAGAAATTAAAAAGAAAAAACATTAAAAATGAACACCGTCTTCATGCATGCGACTCCGTGTTACCTTCCAGCAACTTCTGTAGGCTGGTCCTCATCACGTGGATATTTTCAATGCCCACAAACTGGAAGCGAATGTTGGAATAGTTGTCCTCGTTTTCATAGCCTTTCCCTGCGGCCCGGTTAGCAAGCGCGTTCAACTGCGAGGCGGAGAAAAAGTAGGCGTTAAAGGTCATCTTCCAAGAAGTTAACATTACATTTACGCAATTTTTTCTCTACCTTTGGCCGAGTGTCCATGACATACAGAAAGCGACTGTTGTGATTGGCTTTGCTGATGGCTTGCAGGAGACTCTCGTCTTCTAAACATCGCGCACTGAAGCCCGAGAGAGGCTGACTGCACCGGCACACTGCTGCCTGCAGGGACAAACTCTTTCATCAACTGGTCACAAGTTCAGGGATTATTTTCTTTTTTTTCATTACATCCACTAAGAAAAGAGAAACAAACATATTTCTAAAGCCCAGTTAAGGCAACAAACTTAATTTAGCATTAGTTGCATAACTCATCCACCTAAAAATACAATACAATAACATAAAAATGAAAAAGTTCTATCAAATGATCCAAAATATTTTTGAGGTCATTAAAAAAAAGATACAGAAGCTAAATGATGAAGTTATTTTGTTAGGTTGAGATGATCTGTTGGCTAAATCAATAAAAAAAACTTTAGTTGATTTTCATCCATTGAAATGATGGACGGAAGGTCTCATGAATTTATTATTTCCAATAACTTATC
The DNA here is from genome assembly GCF_982586985.1 of Callionymus lyra. NCBI lineage: Eukaryota > Metazoa > Chordata > Actinopteri > Syngnathiformes > Callionymidae > Callionymus > Callionymus lyra. The sequence goes on along the minus strand of NC_141821.1, from coordinate 20,580,629 downwards.
ACAATTTTTCATACTAACTGAAATAAATGGACATTTAATGGGAGGAGGTTAAAGTTCCTTTTAATTTTAAGAAAAAAGTTTTCTTCTTCTTATTATTATATTATGTTGACCTTGTCAATTCAGCTATAATGTATTTGCATTCCAAGCAGAAATAGCACATATATTTGTTCATACTTTATTTATATTTATTTATTATAATTGTTTTCATGCCAATTTAACATGTTTTAGCATCACTTTTGAATGCAACATAGCTGTTCCTATGATATTGAGTAATTCAAACAAAATCAAACAATGTCTTGTCTCGCTTTAATCAACATTATGTAGGATTAGAGTTTTATTTTGTATATTTTGTTTAGTTTAGTTTTCTTTGACAACACAGAGCCATAGGTTTGTGGAACAGGTGACTTGTTTTGTTACAGTGGCTTTTGTTCAATTGTATTGTTAATGTGACATCAGTAACACAATGACACAGTACCTTCTTCTCCTGGTAGAAGTATGTGAGCACAGGGAATCGTCCTTTACTTCTGAACTTGGAACTTCCCACGATGATGGGCTTACTGGCTGTGATGGGAACGTACAAGTCCCGTGGATATGTCTCGCACACCTGTAACATATAGTGACTATAAATATCTAGTTTTCTGAATTAACTTAGTAGTATCATCTATATTTTCAACACCCCACACAACGAAATGCTTCTCAGGAATTGAAGATAAGTGCCCTTTGTTTGCGGGTGCTTAGTGGACCATTCTTGATGACAGCGACATGGCCAAGGTTCAGTCACTGTCAGCACATTCCGCTTTAAAACCAGCCAGGAAGCTTCTCTCTTATTCTGCAGTCATTTCATTTTTCCTGAGACATTTTCACATGTGGGGTCTTAGAGTTGGCTTAAAAAAAAACTGTCACTTACAAGAGGAATATGAACAGAGTTTATGACATTACAGTCAGTAAGTAACAGCAAGTCATCCACCTTGAAGTTTCTGTTGACATCGGTGAGCTGCCACTGGTCACAGGGGACCCCCATCCGCTCGTACTCGGCCCCCAGGTCGATGAGCTGCCATCCTTCCTCTCGCTGCTGGTCGTTCTGTTTGGGGTTGTAGGAGAAGGCGTAGAGCTCCTCATAGGCTACTGCGCCATCAACCACAGAAGAGTCATTAGAACTGATAAACATCATTAGAAGATGAGAGCAAAATGAACGGGGATCCCACCGGGTCGCAGAAGGCGTAAAAGTGAACTGTAGATGTCGTGGCAGTCCCTCTCCTTCTGGACCACGAAATGAACCAAGCGGAAGTTGCGGCACTGAATGACCAGCGGGCAGCCGGTGGTGGTGAGCGAGAGCTTCTCTACCGAGGCAATATGGTGGTGGAGGATCTACACGGACGAAGATGAGCGACGACAACAATAGTATTCAGAGTTATTATTGAATTCATGTCATTGTTTATTTGTGTACACTCACTTCAATTTACTAGTTACTTATTTAATGATATTTATTCTTATTCATTTGTCGTTTTCTTCCATTCATTTTAAAAATGAGTCTTTTGTGTTTAAGACACTGGCAATAAACCTGCTCATTTCTGAATAACAATCATAGTTTGGGGGAAAAATTAACCTGCATTGTTATTTCATTATCAAAGTGTTTCATAGTAATAACAATAATAATAATAGTTATTAATACTATGAACTCATATTTTTGTTATTATACCGATTATACATTGATTTGAGGAACCATTCTACAGACATGCCAGGGACCCTTTAGCTTAGACCTGTCTTGTTAAAATATAGAAGTTACATTGATGGCTGTATTTTGTTAATGTTACCCATTTATTTTTCACTCTACGTACTGACTTTTGGGCGTTTACCTTCATTTGAATTTCTCAATGTTTGGACCTATTCTTTATCACTGATGTTATTCTGTATTAGCAGTCCAAGAAAAACTGATGATTCAGATATTAAGTCTTTTTTCATTAGATTCTAAGCCGAGGAGTATTTTGAGTGCAGCAGCCACTACTGTATATATGCGTCTGTTGCAAGTATATAATGTGCACATCTCGACTTCTCACCCAGACTTCCTGTGCTGCCGAGTTGTTAGAGTTGCTCTCCACAAAAATGAGGTGAGTGGCCGTGAGATACAAAGTGCCGTTCGTGGATTTGTTGCTGAAGCGATCCAACAGTCGCACCTGCTCCACCTGCAAACACACAAGAATAGCAGCGTCAATGAGTCTGGTTGACAGTGAAGAAAAAACATTCCATGCTGGGAAATAAATATTGGATTTACAGTGAGTTACCGTAATAACACGAGAAGCAATATGACATTAAATATAATTAATTCATGATTTCTTCATAATTGTTTTTTTATATCTATGCAACGTTTTAAATCAGTGAAGTCTGTTCAATAATAGTTGCTGTGAGTTTCAATATAATAAGTATAGATGTTTGGAATGTGTGGAGTCGGCAATATGACGCTCAAAGAACGCAAAGCAAGGATCCATTAGCACAAATATTGCAGTCTTTTTCACTATCTGTTATGTAAACCAGCAATTCTCCCTAATTCCTCATGATTCATCGGTTTGCGTTAACCCGGACTTCCTCCGTCTGGTTCCTGTCAGTCAGATATGATGAAATGGTAGAAATGGTCTCCCAGGCAACCAGTGAAAGGATGTATCACTTCAGACAGGAAGTCTCTGCACGAGCGCATGAGAAGGCACAACAACGAAGAAAAAATATATAACATTTAATCGAAAATAACATTGATAATCTTTATCCTTTGCAGTTGTTATGCAAGTAAGTAAGTAAGTCATATTTATAAAGCGCTTTTCTTCTTCTAGACCAGGCTTTATGCAGTATAATTATATATTATATATATATTTGTGCAGGCTTTTCCTTGATTTTATGGAACTCCTGCGTTTTTCTCAGTCTTATCTTGCCCTTTAAAGCATATATTTTATTGAGTATTGTTTTGATTGTTTAAGCGGTTTGTGACCCTGGTCTGGAAAAGTGCTCTATAAATATAAATGACTTACTTACATACTTATAATGCTTCCAAATTTCTTCTCTGATACACTGACTGGGACATGGTTTGTTTAAAGAAAAAAATCAACAATTTGGATTCACACCCTTTACTAATAGTTGTGTCTTGGTAAACAGACGGCTTTCAGTTAACCACGAGAGCCACACCCAGTAAACTAACCAGTACATCAAATCTCCTTTAACCAGAATTAAAACGAGGCATCAAACAAAAGAGAGAGAAAAAAAATAATCAAATAAAACAAAGTAGGCAATTAAATCACAATAAAAGCTGAAAATTGATATAACCGGAAAATCCAAATGAAAGGAAGAAAAAGGCAATTTCCATGTTTATTGTTCTAATATTATTATTTAAAAAAAGGCCAGTTTTCTCATGTGATAATCGTATCGTGATACCAGATTTTTGCCAATACACCCTCCATTGGCAGGTACTTCACATACCTGATCCTCTTCTCTAGCTGTCTTAATATTGTTTTACAATGAGGGTTGAATCTTTTATGACAGGCTGCGTGTTAGGAAATCTACTGTACACATGTATTTACTGTTACAGTTGACAATAATATTATATATCAATGAAACCATCAATACTGACTGAAGACCATCTGTAGTGAAGACTCTTCTCTGGGTAACTTAACTTTTGTTCAAATGTATCATTATCTGCACATTACAACAAGTAGATGTTTAACCAAGAATTCGAATGGATTGCATTTGATCTCAAAAGCACATATTGATCCAAGGGCGTGGATGTGTAAACAAACAACAACAAAAAAAGGAGAAGTAAATCTGCTTTTTTTTAGGTTTTAAAAAGGATCCGAGTTCGGTGATGCTCTTCACGGCAGACATGTAATGTTGCTAAGCGACACCTGCTCACTGTCATGTTGAAATATAAAGTCCTGACACGTGTAATGTTGACAGAAATGAAACCACGAACTAGGCCAATGTTCCGGTCAGATCTGTGGAGCTACAAATGTTAGCAAGTTACCTTTGGCGTGCGGATGTGCTCCATTTTCTATCAGCGACGACTAAAAGCTTCACACGACGACTTCCGGCCGTAACTCGATCATCGGATACAAGTGATGCCCAAAAAAACCCGAGAAGATCCAGGTCTGCAGAAAGATGTCAAAACACAAACGATATGTTTATTGCCAATTTAATTTCCCACTCATCCGCGTCAAACTCACGGGCGTTACATCTTCACTTGTGTTTTCTGGCTTTCACAATAAAAGCCCGGTAGTTCGCGTGACGTTTTATCTTTTTTTTCTCTTGCATTTATTCTCTCTCTCTCTCTCTAGTTTATTACAATTATCCTTCTATTATAAGAGATACTATATACATTTGTAATACTCCAGTACTCCCCTCTCCAATCGTTTTTACTTGAACTAATATTTTACTTGTATTAATGAATTAAAAATAACGTCTTAACAATTATAATTTTGCTTTATATTATCATAAAGTCTCAAGAATGGTTTGATTAATGTGTTTAATGTTTACAATTTATGTTTGGCCTTCCAATAAACACTATGAATAAATTACTTTATTTTATATGAGGGACTTTAATAATGATTGTATAGATTATCATGCAAACTCAAGCAAGACCTATAAAGAGAAAGTTAGATTTCCTTTCCTTTATGGGAATTCAGTTATTATTATTAATAATAATAATAATAATAATACACAAATATCTGATTATAGCTTCACATTTTGGGCAACACATATTTCAGTTTATTTGCTTTAATAAGTTCCAAGAAAAGTATGGAAGTATATCAGTGACAGTACAATATTGAATGGTTTAATTTAACATTTCATATGTTGAAACAATGACTTTTTAATTGAAATTATTTCAAATATATATATTTGAATAATGGAATTAAATGATTTATACATTGAAAGGTTTTTATTTATTTATTTTATTTTATTTTATTTTAGATTTACTTTGAACTCTTGAACTTTTGAAACTCTAAGCATCATTTGTTTTTAATTCATTTTGAAAATATTCGACTTTTTAAAATTAAATTATTAAAAAGAAGAAAAAAGACCTTTTAGGTTTTTAAGACCTTTAAATTGTATTATTCAATAAAAAACGATCCTTTCAATATAGACATTATTGAATTAAAAAATAAAAATACATAATTTATTGCTTCAAAAATAAACTGAACAAACATTTAATATTCTAATGACGCTGATAAACTTACATACAATGGATCAACATTTGTATGATTTTGGATTTTATTTTCTATGTTTGACGCTGGAACATCTAACTTCCAGAATACATTCGCGCAAGCGCAGTTATCAGGTGACTCAATGGCGATATGTATGCTGGGAAATGTAGTTGTTTCAACAATTACCCAAAATTCCACAGGACTCTGTAAACAGCAGGCGGGCAAATAGGAAATTAGCAACATGCGCGGAAACCTTCTGCACACTTAGCATCATATTACGACTCACATATTACCTTTAGTACATTTATTTTTTTTATTTTAAACCTCAATTTATGCTCCGCTAACCGCCAGTGTTGTGTGTAGCATTTAGTTTGAAGGCTAACAGTAGCTAGCATGCGTGTTGAGATGTTGAGAGACTCCATGCGTATCTGAAGAAGTCGTTTTGAGTCTTACCGTTGTGAATGAATGTCGCCTGAGAAATAATGTCTGGGTTTAACTTTGGATCCGGGGCTCTTGGTACCGCCAACGCCGGTGGAGGATTTGCATTCGGGACTGCTACAAGGTGAGGAACCACTAGCCGAATGAGCTAAAGTTAGCATAGCATAGTTGACGTTAGCATTAGTTATAATCGACATGTATGCTGCAGATATAACGTGATTAAAACTGTTTATTTCACGTAAAATATAATAAATTGTGTTATTGCGTGTTTTAAATGTGGAAATAATAAATAATTGTAATGTTATTCAGCGTTGAGTGCATCATTTCGTTAGCGCTCAAATGGATTATACGTTAGTACAAAACTCAATATTGTTGTATTTCTTTCTTTCAGTGCACCTGCTGCCAGTACTGGTGGCTTCTCCTTTGGAAGTGCTCTGGGTGCAGCAGCAGCAGCCGCTCCTGTACCCACAGCTAGTGCCGCACCATCACTTGGTCTAGGAGGAAACCTGTTTGGTCAAAAGCCCACTGGTGGGTTTTCTTTCAACACACCTGCTGCAGGTATGTTGAGAAAAGCCAAAGCTATGTTCATAAAGATATACGAGGTAATATCTATCCCTTGCAGGTGCTACAGCACCAGCTGCTGGTCTTACATTAGGTATGTTAACTGAAATTAGTTGCAACATTTACCTACTCAAGCAGGATTTTTTGTTAATGTAGCTTCAAACTCTTTCTCAGGTACACCTGCATCAACCGCTGCAACAGCTGGCTTCGGTCTGGGCTTTGGTAAACCCACTGGATCAGCAGCACCCTTCTCACTCACCACCTCCACGGCCAACGCTGCGGCCTCAGCCCCTGCAGCAGGTTTGACCTTTGGGTCGGTTCTGAACTCGACTGTGCCGCAACAGCCAGTGGCCACAGGATTCACCCTCAATCTTGGTGGACCTACGGTCTCGTCAGCAGCTGCCACTGTTCCATCACTAGGCGGAGGCCTTTTCTCCAACAGCTTATCTAATGGTAAAAATGAGCTTTGTGCTATGATTAAATGTTTATTTAAGCATTTGGAAAATCAGTTTTTTGACAATTTAGAGTTGTCATCACAGGGTTAAAGGGGACAGTATTGTATCTTTAAAAATGTTGATTCCATATATTCAAAAGTATTTTACAAAGCAAAACGGTTCGGAATACATTTGTAATGTTGGGTTCTGTCTTTTTTACTTTAAGCTGTAGGTTTGGGTACAACTGTACTTGGTGGAGGAGGGTTGGCTCTTGGCTCGTTGTTGTCGTCGACGTCTGCAGCCGCATCAACAGCCCCGGCTGCCAGTGTTGGCTTGGGTGGAGTTGATTTTACCACCTCCTCCGAAAATAAGAGTGATCCATCATCTGGAGTAAATGCTCTGTAAGTGTATTTGATGCTTCGTTATCACTGCGTCCTGGTGCTATGTATCTAATAAAAGTATCCAAAGGCTAAAATAAATCTTCTCTTTTCATCCAGAGACAGTAAAGCCCTAAAAGATGACAACCTTCCCCAAGTGATTTGTCAGGATGTGGAAAACTTTCAGTAAGTGTTTATTTGTGTGTTTTAATTGTGAGGAAATGTCTTTTCTTTGTAAAGTGTTAAACCGTTCTCTGGTTCTTTTAAGCTTTCTTGATAATTCAGTTTTCTTTTTTCTCGCCTAGAAAATTTGTGAAGGAGCAGAAGCAGGTCCAAGAGGACATTAGCAGGATGTCCTCAAAGGCTATTTCTAAAGTCCAGGATGACATCAAGACTTTAAAACAGCTACTGTCTGTCAGCGCCAGTGGTTTACAGCGCCAGGCTCTGGCCATTGATAAACTGAAGATGGAGACAGCACAGGTACATTTTAATCAGTAATAGCAAACATTTTATATCTGAACAAGCTCTTAATAATGTATGTGTATTAAAGACAAATATAAATATTTAATTTGCCTCTTACTATATTCAAAGTCAATTACATGTTTGTGAAATTGTGTTTCTTATAGGAGTTGAAAAACGCTGACATAGCTCTACGCACTCAAAAGACACCTCCTGGACTTCAGCATGAAAACACAGCTCCATCAGAGTAAGTGTGTTTAATGTATGCGTGATGTCACAAGCAGAGAAAATAACTTTAGGAGGTTAGAGTGCAGATATTTTAAGATTTAGAATTGGTTTGCATGCTAGACGATGCCAACCATTTTGTAAACATTGTTTTCCTTTTTGACCGAAAAACATCTCGTATAACGTCTCTTGTCTTTAATCTGGGTACTGAAGTACTTTGTCTAAACTTGATCCGCTCTTTGTCGTCGCAAAGGTATTTCCATAGCTTGGTGGGTCAATTCGAGGTGCAGTTGCAGCAGTACAGGCAACAGATAGAAGAGCTGGAGAATCATCTTACGACACAGGGCAACGGCTCTCACATCACTCCTCAGGGTAAGAAGTTGCCTGAATGTAGATTTTTTTTCTTCTCATGTTATACTAGAAACCTCATCATTTTAATAAGGACTGTGTATTAATAATGAAAAAAGGCTGTTATATTTATTTCTTGGGCTTGAGTTATTGGTTGTCGGAAGTGTTCCATTCAACCTTGCATCTCTCACAGATTCCTGGTTATTCGTTTTGAACAGTGCACGGGTCAACTACATCAAAGAATACCTGATCCGTTTGTTCACGCCTTAAGCAAAGGCCATTCAAAAGTTTCTATGCACTGCTGTCACAACATTAATTACAAGTAGGTTTAGGACTAAGAGGAATGACTTTGTCTGGCTCTCCTGAGAAAGAATAATTTGTGTCTTCTTTTTTATTCTTAACTGTCTACAAAGAATTTCTTGATTTCTCTTGGATAAATTGTAATTGAGTGACGTCAGTTCACAAGAAAGTAGATTCTGTTATTTGAGGGTCTGTCCTAGCATTGAAGTTTAGATGAACTAGTCCCATGTTTTTTTTTTATTAATCATTTAAGCATTTTAAAATGTTTATTCCAGTCTTTCAACATGTTTTCCTACAGACCTGACAATGGCCATGCAGAAGCTTTACCAAACATTTGTTGCACAGGCAGCACAGCTCCAGTCGACCCATGAGAATGTTAAGGTCAGTACAATGGTATCTATTATGAGTTTATTCAGACATACAGTAGATAAATAGATGGATAGATACAACTTTATTGATCCCTCTGGAGATCTCCGAGCACAGCTCAGCTCACAGCTACACAGCTGAAAGATTCATAAAAAAAAAAGTTTCTTTAAAAAGAAAGTCTAAAGATAAAGGACATTATCACATTTAAGTGTATAAATATGTTAACATATACATTTCTAATGAAAAGCAAGTTTCTTGCCGCTTTACAGGCTTTCTGGTTGCCCCCTGTCGATTAGTTGTATCCATATGTTGGTGCGAGTTTAGTCGACAGTGTGTTTGGAAGCAATGAAAATTGTGTCTATAATTATAGCCTCTTGTAACTATTAAACATTTGACAATGATCTTCATGCCTCTGTTTCAATTCCGTCACAGATTTTGAAACACCAGTACCTTTCTTATCGCCGTGCCTTCCTGGAAGACTCGACTGACATCTTTGAATCCAAGCGCTTGTCTAGCAGGAAGTGGCAGAACACGCCACACATCACAACTGGTCCTGCTCCCTTTTCCAGTGTGCCGAACGCCGCAGCTGTTGCCATGGCAGCCACATTGACACAGCAACAGCAGCCAACTCCAGGTCTGACTGCCTACAAGTTCTAGAAAAGTTCTCCCATCACCTCATTTGAAAATGCAAAATATGATTTTTTTTTTTTTTTTTTTAGAAGGCAAACAAGCAAGACTTGTTTATTGTATGTTAGTGAGATATGACTGAAAATATCTGCTGTTTAGAAATAAGAGTAGAACTTTCACAGGAAGTCTTTTCATTGCCTTACCCTCTTTGCTCTGAATCAAGCGCTCAACACTAATACTACATTTCATCACCTTTTGCTTTCTTGCTTTTAGGTTTTTAAATGAGCTTCTGCTTTTAACTAAATATTGTGAACGCCTTGAGCAGTATTTCTACCACATGTTCTGTAACTTGCATGTCGGAAACAAATTCTCCTCAGAAAACTGGGTTACATTAATGCACTTGAGATTCGAACCACCAACCTCGCTGCTATGCTTGCTCTATGCTACTAGTCTATTTTTTTAATTGTTGGTCTGGTTCGTCGCCAAATCTGTTGAAGTCAGTATTATCGTTAAACTGCAGTCAAGACAGTGTTAGGAAGCATTTATTAAACCTCGATTAGCTCTTTTAATTCTGTCTTTTATTTTGAAAGTTGTCTGGTAGTTGAACTAGCAAAGTCATGAGATCATAAACAAAATGCAAGGATTGTTGAGTTAAACTGTTTATTCCCATAAAATAAATCTTATGTCGATGGTTAGTTCAAAGTTGATGAGTTAACTTTTAATACATGAATAAACGTGATCATTATTCCAGTGGAGACCAAGTGTGATTTAAACCTATTGATCACACGTCTGCATTGAAGAGTGCATAAAAGTGTTAAAATAAAAGCTCCTGTGTTTGCAGTACATAGGACATTGAAACTGTGTCCACACTGCTAGAGATCAATATAGCTTCTGTGGATTCCACTGGAACCATCAAATTCATTTAAAGCTATTTTTAATAAATGATTGCTGCTACTCCATTACATTTAGGCACCAACTTATTGTTATCGTGCGGTGGAATGTTATTTTGAGATTGGTAGAAAGGTGTGAAAAGAGCAATATTTTATTAGGCGGACCATAAACGAGACCAGAGGTTTACAAGAGTCGCTGAAACTTGAGCTCACAACGTGTGTTTCTACTAATTACACCAAGACTGTTAGACCAACATGAAATAAAATGTGAATGTTTTGTTGATTAGTTACGGATGGAAACTGACAACAAGTGAAGACCTCAACTCCAAATCAAAGTGATACTAATTATCAGTGAATGTATAAAACTGTAAAGTATCGGTCGGAGGTAGTCGACACTGTAATCATTACCTTTTGTAGAAAACATTTAATGTATGTATTTGGTATAATTTTAATATCGTATTCAGAATGTATTTGAATAATTTTTACATGGAACTTAAAGCTTTGATTCGGAAATGTGCCAATCGTTAAAAGGTTGCCGTTCAAAAGCCTCAGGAAGAAAACGAGGGGAACTTCTTATTTCAATGAAAAAATCTTTCCAGTGTGTGTTTTTTAATTTTAACATTCAAGGTTGAAAATTCCAAAAACAATCCTCAAATCTTTTATTTTAAAAGCTGTTTTCTCTCATGGGAGTGAAGTACGTGAAGACACTATATTTTAAACACAAGGGCCTTCTTTAGAAAAATACCTTAATATAGAATTGAATCTGTAAATATTGTACTAAATAATTCTTTATCCATTTAAAAACTATAAGAGTGCCAAAAAAACAGCTTCTGAAATGTGTGTATTTGTGTGGTTTTGAAGCTTGAATTACACGTTAATTAATTCTACTGCGCCTTAGATTTTGTGTGAATATATATCTGAATAGCGTAGCACCAAAGTTGTTATTGTGGCAAAGACACTGCACTTTGGTTCCTCTTCAAATTTGCCTTAGTGTGTAGTTGCCGTTTTTAAAACCTTCTTGCTTTCAATCTCTTTTGATTTCTGCAATTTGACGCTTAAATTATTTTTAAAACCAATGATTTTTTGTAGAAGTTTAGTTTCCTCGTCATCTTAGTCACTACATAACGGTAGGGAGTTGATAATTATTTATTTATTGCACTTTCCTACTGTAGTAACTAAAGGTGGTCCTGGACACCCGAATCATTCGTAAAGGATGAAAAGGTCGGCGGGGATTTTGAATCTTAGTAATGCACATGTGGACCTAGTGATGGTCTGTGTCATCCAAGTGACGAGCGATGAGTTACTCACAGTATTATTAGAAAAACGCTTGCTTCGTTCATGGCATGATCCTTTATTATTAATAAATAAAATCAACTACAAAATAGGAATAACTATAAAAAATGTACTTGGAATGTCAGGGTTTGAATCATTTTGGAAGCTACATTTCTGCAGGAGCGAAAATAAACATCAACAACCAACAGAGGAATAAAACTTTATCATTTCCACTGCTCAAATCCAATAGATCTTCACTTCACATTTGGCCCGTCATGGGCACAAGGAGGGACGTGAATGTCCAACTCGAAACTACCTTCTCTTTTGTAATGCGAGCGTAGACTGTTACCTGTTCTCTCTCCGAACTGCCTGTTGATGCCTGACGGGTGGGATTGTAACTTGCTGCAGTTTGTTTTGGGAATTCTCCTATCGTCAGACATTTGTTCTTCGTCAGCAAAAATGTTCTGTGTTCACCTTGTGTAACATATTTTAAGTGGGACATCTCTGAAGGTTTTCTATGAGTACGCAAAAAGTGTTAAAATATAACACCTCACACAGCAGATCTTTATATGAAGTGATTTTTTTTTTTTTTCTGTAGACGAGTGTGTTTGAATATATTTAACTAATCCCTGATGATACCTAATATTTAATAATTTGTGCCTTTCTTTTTATCTATATTTAAAGTTTGTGTGTGATTTTTATTTTTTCTTTATTTTTTGCTGATTCACTCTCAAACTTGTCAAATTAGCGATCACAAATCAGCACATTTGCTCTGAATCATTTGTGTTGGAATGTATGTGCATATGAAATTGACAATAAATCTGGTTTTAAAGAGAGAAACATTTGTCCTGGTTTCTTTTAAAATATGGTTTGAATTGAAAATTAAATCCTACTATGATACAAATTAAAGACAAGTTTGGGAGTGAATGAAAACAAAGCCATTCATGGTGTTTTGAAATGACACTAAATAGAATTCTTTCATTTCTTATCTTCTAATTACACTTCCACTCATTTAAAAGAGAGTAAAAGTGTATCCTCTCTGTGTCGTAGGGAGCCAGGCACCCTTGGGGGTAGGGTTCGGAAACCCCTTTGCCTCAGCCATGGGCACTAGTCTGGGCTCCTCTGCTCTGGGAGGTATTACCCATTTTGTTCTTTACAAACTCCCTTGTGCACCTTCATGCCCCTTCTTTCCCATGATTCCTAGCACCATAGTGTGTTTGAAAGACGTGTGGTTACGCCACACAAGGCAATAGTTTGATTCAAAAGATCTGAAGGGCGTGTGTGTGTGTGTGTGTGAGTGAGTGGTCTCGTGTCTTCACCTCCATGTCTTGCTTCTGGCCGCGACTACTTCTTCTTCTCAGACTCGTGGTGGGCTTCACTCATTTGCTCTGTTCTTGATCACAGGCTTTGGTGGAGCTCCAGGTTTTGGTGGTGTTGGGGCTGGTGGTTCATCGTTTGGATTTTCCTCGGCCAGTAAGCCCACGGGAGGAAGTCTGAGCGCAGGTATTTGAAACGATTCAAAAACTGAATGTTTTCTCAGCAACAATTTAATGTTGGTCTTAAGAGAAACGAAGAGAGTAGAAAAGGGTGGTGGACTTGAGTGTCGGGTTTGACGTGGGAAGAGTTTTCCTTGATATAGTGGCTGTTGTTTAGTGCACGAAAAAAGGATTATCTTTGATCAGCTCTGGAACAAATGGATTTCTGTGCAGTATAGTGTTGATTTTGTGTTTTGCTTTTTAACTCTTTTTCCTTATCTTTCTTATGAATTCTTATTTCCCTGTTTTCTTCTGCTGTTTTATATTTTCCACGTACACGACACACATTCCTACAGGATCTGATCACTACCTGCTTTCTTGCCTAAGTCTCCCTTTAAAAGATCTTGGAGCCTGAACACCCTTGAATGTGAGCTCAAAAACCTGATGTACTTAAAGCTAGGGGTGTAAGAAAATATCGATATAACGACATATTTTGATATTTTTATTCATGATAGTGTATCGATATTCAAAAGCACTGTATTGATATTTTTTAAATATATATTTATGCGCTGACGTCACTGGCCAGCGTCTGTGAAGCAGCGTCTCACAGCAGTGTCTCTGATTCAGTGGAGATGTGAGCAGAGGTGTAGGGGAGGAGAAATCACTCTACAAGATTTAACACTAACTTTATTAAACATCTAAAGACGCATCACGACAAAGAATATGAGCAGATCGAAGAAACAAAACGAAGCAGTTAGCTTTGCTGTTCTGTAGAGACAAGAGAAACTTTCAGTCTACAAGTTTAGTTTAGTCATCCCTGTTAAACACTTAAGTAAGTAAGTAATATTTATTTATATAGCGCTTTTCCAGACCAGGGTCACAAAGCGCTTAAACAATCAAAACAATACTCAAAAAAGTTTATACTTTAAAGATCAAGATAATACTGAGAACAACACAGGAGTTCGAGAAATTCAAGGAAAAGCCTGAACAAATAAAAACGTCTTAAGATGTTTCTTAAAGGAGTCAGTAGATCCATCAAACACAGAGGGAGAGGAAAATCGTTCCAAAGCTTAGGAGCAACAGCCTGAAAAGATTTCTCTCCTCTGGTCCTGAGCCGTGTGCGAGGAACCATAAGTAGATTCTGATCCACAGACCTCAGAGCCCGAGCTGGGGTGTAAGTCTGGATCAGATCAGTGATCTGTGGAGGAGCCTGACAATGACAGGACAGATCAAATGATTAATAAAATAAATAATGATAATAACTTTAAAATATAGATATATTTAACCTGCGAAATAACATTTTTTTTAAATTAAAATGCTCACTCTCAACTCTCCTCTTCAGATATTTGAAACCTTACCTCAGTTTGAAACTGATTGATTGTAACACTATCATGGAAGCTTCATCAATACATCTTTAACACAGTTTAGTAGTAATGGGTTGATGAGGCAGCTGATGCTGTATCATGATATGGTCTGAAAGGCCACTAGATGTCGCCCTCACTGAAAATGATGCCAGGTTTCATTGAATTAGTAGATCAGAGCCAAAGATTATAAAGTAAACGCTAGCTAGTGGCCTTTTAAAATGAAGACACTGTATTATTACAACCCATCGCCTTCAATTTCAACTGATCAATCAGTTGATTGTCAGTGGGACACATTAAACATTATTAGACATGTATAGTTTTTTCTATCACAGATCAAATGATTTATTTTCCAAGAAATGAAAACCAATAAAATGGCGATAAAAGAATGAAAAAGAAAGGACACACCAGGCTCCAGCAGCTTTTAAAGTGTTTCTGGACTCGTTTTAAAGCAATTATTTGCTGTAAAAGCCAGAAAAAGTGTTGTATCTTTAAAATAAACAATTTAACGTTGTTCCTAAAGTATCGTAATAGACGTCACTTCCTCTCATTACATCCTGTTTTTGTTTTTTTCCTCACCGCAGGTTTTGGAAGCAGCAGCAGCTCAGGCTTCAACTTCAGTAACCCCGGCATCAACCCTTCCGCGGGTCTGACTTTCGGGGTGTCCAACCCTCCTGCCACAGGTTTTGGCACCGCAGGTCAACCCCTGCAGCTCAAGAAGCCCCCTGCTGGGAATAAAAGGGGGAAAAGATAGAACTGGGACGGCTTTTAGTAACTGATGAGTGAAGGTTCTGTAGCCAGCATTGCTCGATATCGGTGTCCCAAGCAGAGCAAAATACTAGGGGATGAAAGAAAATTGCTATATGCTGTTCTCGCTGCCTTATTTGTTATTTGATCGGGCTTGGCTATTTTAAACAACTTAACCACTTGGAACTCACAAATTTGCTCAAATCTCATGACTGACATGTACCAGTGCAAAGCTACATGTTAGCGTTCCCTCCATGTTCACCTGGACCAAATCAAAGGTACTTTCATTAAAACGCCAGATTGATCAAACGTCTTTAGAGCACAACATGCTTTTTGGGATTTATTTTTGGAGGGGTTTGTAATCGGGATTTCTTTTTTTAAGATGTGACCACTATGGGGGTAAAAAAGCAAGACGAAAAAATATTTAGATTTTTAAAATATGCTAGTTTATAAAAAGGCAAATAAACTGAGCTGATAGTGAGTCACCTGTAGTCACGTAGTTGTTTAAGTGTGTCGAAGTGCATGGTTGTGTTCGTTTCCTGGTGTTTCACACTGTCCATCGCAGACCTCGCTTGACTTGACAAGGAAGATTGAAGATGAGCCGAATAATAGAGGACACCGTTTATTTTTCTAAACAGTAAAGCGATAATTTTGGGAGGCGAGATAAACAATCGGCTTCATAATGTGCTTGTTTCTTTGTGCTGTTTTTTGTTTTTCCAAGTTTGAATTCCATCCATATTAAGCACTTTGTAGAGACTGTGCCCAATGAAGATGTCTCGAGGGAGAAATGTCTGATTTATGCTGAACATGGTCCTGAAACGTAGATGCATGAGTGCATCTTCTGCACAATGATTCGTCAGCTCTGTCACGGTTTTGAGCAGTGAGTGAGTTTTCTGTTGTTCAAATGTATATGTCAGCTCACAGATGTCGTAATGTTCTTTTCACATCACAGTCAGTGTATACATGTATTTTCTGGAATCTGTTTCGTAATAAAAAAATCTTTCATACATGCACTGTGGCCTTAAGAAAACATGCATATTTTTCATCAACATGGGATCTGATTACGGATCAATATGTAGCTATTAATATACTTTTGATACCTTTTGATCTGATCTGTGATTAAACTCAGCTGCACGTGACCCAAGTCTGTTGTAGAGAAACTAAGAGATACCACAGAATATTACAGGATAAAATAATCCTTTACTCTCTCACATTAATTTGTCACAGCAGTTCAAAAAAAGAGTTGAACCTAGAAATAAATTAGGGCAAACATACAGTACACATATTTAAAGGTAAACTATAAATGAAAATAAAACAATAATTCAATAAATAAAAATTAAAACAAATATAATTAAATGGAAACAATGATAAATATAACAATAATAAATAGTATGACAAGTGCCAACACTACAAAAGTACATAAAGTGTGGGGAAGTTTTTCATCAATACGGGATCTAATAAAGGATCAATATGTAAGATACTTAATTTAAAAATAATTCGATTATAACTACTTAAATTGTTAAGAGTTCTTCAAATCGATCATAACTGCTTTCTCTTTTATGAACAGAAGGGGGCGAAATCGCGCCTCATCAGACGAGCCAGCGAAGAAGAACGCTGTTGCTACGCGACCCCGCGGCATTACCAAACAAACTCCAAAATTAAATCCAGTTTTCTAAATACGGAAAAGCGAATACAAATCCAGGTAAGCTGAATCTTTTTTCTGTTGTATTTATATGAGAGAAAGTTATTGTTATGGTCACTGATGTTGTCATTATGTCACATCAACGTATGTTTTCTAACCTGAAGTCACTGCTTTCATGTCCATTTCTGCGTCTTTAAACCAAAGTGATTTCTCGATATTGTATTCGTGATGTTCACGAATCCATATTTCATCTCCCGGAGTTTATTAATGGGTGTCACTCGGTTTGTTTGTGAACGTCATTGTGCGGCAGCCATGCCTCTCCCGGACACCATCTACTGCTCCGAGCAAATCAACGTCCCTCCAGGACTCACGGACATCCTGAAGAACTTCACCAAGGCGGCTATCCGGGCTCAGCCCTCAGACCTCCTGTGCTGGTCTGCAGAGTGAGTGTGGACTCTGGCACTGACCAGTTCCATATGAGCTTCTGAGTGTGATAAATAACGTGTGCTTTATAACTTTATAACTTTATACTAAAACTAGAAATGGTCCATTGATGATTATTCTACTTCAAAGTGCAGTTAAAGTTCACTGGTTCATTGAAAAGAACACAAACCACATGTACATTTAAGAAGATGAAATGAAGGATCTACTGTAAATACAGCTTATTCTAAGTCTTCAAGTCTTGTTTTCCCTGAAGATGTATTTATTTTATAAGGACCCACAATAGAAGAACATCTTGTACACACCTACTACAGTGAGGGCCGATCATGCTTAAAGAAAATCACTATGGACAACATCTGGAAAACATTATATATCATAAGCTTTTGATAAGTCCTTAAACCTAATGATTACCTTTGCAAAAATGCTATCCTTTCCTCACAAAGGTCAGTGTTTTTATATATATATTTATTTAGTTCCTTTCTTACTTCTCTTTCGCTGTTTATTTTTGATAAACATACAATATAAATCATTACAACAAGTTACAGAAGATTTTGGTTTGAGTGTTTAAATATTATAAACATTAAAAAAAAACGTTATCTGTTATCTGTTAAAAAATGCTAGCTTCATAGTTTTGATCTGATCTGTGATTAAACTCAGCTGCACGTGACCCAAGTTTGTTGTAGAGAAACAAAAAGGTACCACAGAATATTACAGGATAAAATAATCCTTTATTCTTCTACATTGATTTGTCACAGCAGTTGAAAAAAAAAAAAAGTTTAACATACAAACACATTAGGTTAAACATACACATATTTAAAGGTAAAATATAAATGAAAATAAAACCAATTAATAAAAATAATAATACAAATCTAATTAAATGGAAACAATGATAAATATTACAACAATAATAACTAGTATCACAAGTACATACGTGTGGGGAAGGATTTTAAGGGGACACAATTCAAGATCTTGACTCTGGATTGTTATCCATCAGATATTTCAGAACGCTGTCTACAGGGAAAGTGCCAGACAGTGATGGACTGGCGATGAAAGGAACCTCGAACACAAACCTCACTCCAGCTCTCCTCAAGACTCTGCACACACAGGTGAGTTCTTCTCAAACTGTAACCAATGTTTTAGATATTATTACTTTGTATTTACACCACAGTGACTTTAAACGCATCATCACAGCGAGAGAGTCTGGATTGAATCCCACTTCAGATGCTTGTTTTTAGGATCAGATTCCACTTCTTGTCTCTTCAACACTGGATTGAATAAAGAAAAAGATGATTGTTGTCGATGTTAACCTGAATCTATCTGAACCAATGTTGTCTTCCAGTTGTCATCAGGACAGAAGTGCAACAGAGAGCAGCTGCAGAAGAGCTGGACGGATCTGTGTCTCTCCGAGGACCAGCTGGGGACACTCGTGTCTCTCGGCAGCTTCGGCTCTGACATCGACTGGCTGGACTTCTTCGCTCTGGGCTGCAGTTCTCTGGGCGGGGTGAGATGTCAGATCAAGCGTGACCTCCACACAGCTGGGAACCATCAACCTTGTCCTCTATCTTCTCACGTCAAGTTCTGAAAAAAAGTTTCCCTACTTGTGCTCCACGACAATATGGTGTAAAATATAGACTTAATCCAGATGTTTAATATCACCTTCCAGGTGATGTCTGGACTGACATGCTTTGTCACTTATCCGCCACTTGAGGGCACTATTTCTCTCTCTCATAACAGAACCAGAACCGTCCTGAATGCGTGAATTTAAGCTCAACAATGTGTCACATTTGTGACTAAAACTGCAGCTTTTTGTCTGAGAAAGAGGATCTCGTGAACCTTGAATTCTCTTCTGTTGATTTAAGGGACATGGTCGTCCTCTGTTGTCCTCACAGATGAAGACGAGCCTTCACTCGTGGAGCATATCTTGACCTTGACCTCCATCCCACAAGGGCTCATGATGTTGCATGTCTTTTTATCAACTCCCTCTGCAGACCTTGTTGATGTCCCTGAAGGTCGCCTGTGAGATCCTGACCAGAGATGAAGACGGTGGTCCTGCCAGCATCGCCTTCGGAACGTTTGCCAGGTTGTACACCTACCTGGCTAAACTGGACGGCGACATTCCGCAGGACCAAATGGAAAACTTTACATCCATCTTGAAATCAAAAGCGTAAGTTATTTTGCTTATTTTTTAATTAATTTAATTTTTAGGTCTTGTCTGGACTTTGGTGCCCGATTCGTAACACGACAAGACCAATAGTTTTAACCCCAAAAAAAACCTTTTAGTCTTATGCCTTTAAGCTCTCGGATAAATAAGATTCCCTCTGTTGTAAAAGCATATGTCGCCCCTGTTGTGCACGACACTGCTGGTGCAGTCGAGTTCACAAACCTCTAACTCAGCACGAGCCAGGAAGAGGGACCAGCAAGGCAAGTCAGGAAGGAAGGAAATTAAATAATGTTTATTTTACAAGGAGTCTCGTGAGTCTCCCTTAAATAAATCATTGTCTTAATTCCATTAACCCGGAAATGTACTGATATTTAATTATAACCCGTATTAGGACTCATTTATGCTCTTAAAAAAAAAGAGAAGCTTGAGGTGCAAAAAAATGCTTTCCTTTCCTCACAAAGGTCAGTGTTTATATATATATATATATATATATATATATATATATATATATATATATATATATATATATTTTATTTCATTTCCTTTCTTACTTCTCTTTAGCTGTTTATTTTTGATATACATACAATATATATCATTAAGGTAAGGTAGGTAAAACTTTATTGATCCCTCAGGAGGTCTCCTTCGGGAAATTGTTTAAACTAGTTACAAACAAGTTGAATTGTGAAATATATTTTTATATATATATATATATATATATATATATATATATATATATATATAAATAACATTTATTTTGACAATCTAACCATTTCTTGTTTTAATCAACTTTTTTAGTGATATAACATTTCCCAAATAAAAACAATTTTATTAAAAGATCACTGATCAAATTACATTGTTTATACTTGAGAAATATCCAACTAAATTACATCATTGCATCTTTAAAATAGAAAAAGCAATAGAACTTATTTATTTTGAGAGAAAGCAAACAACTAATAAATAATGTTACAACAATAATATGTTATTTTATAAAATGATGGACATTATTCATCATAATTATGAGCTGCAAAAGAAGATGGTTATCTTAAATATTTAGAATGATTATGTTTATCTTTTTATTAAATATAACAATATTTAAAAACATATATTTAAAGATGGCCCTTTTGTCACTGTTATATTAGGTCTTGCAGAATTTCTTTTCTCATTAAAAAACCAATTAACTTTTCCTGAATTCAGTTTATTTAAATGGAATAATATCATCTTATCCATTGTGTAATCTCCGAGTCAAGGTGAACCGAAAGTCTAATGTGTTTGTGGTATCCCTTGTGTTGTCTCCGGGTCAAGGTGAACAAACTCACTGGCTTCCATACATACATATGCAGTCGTGGAGGTTGTTCACCTTGACCCTAAGACAACACAAGGGATACCAAAAACACATTTGTTTTCAGGCCTTTGGGTCATCTTGACCCAGAGATAACACAACCTTAATCATCTCTATTCTTGTCAATATTACTTTTTGTGCCATTTTTCTTCCTGTAAACTCGGACAGCGTGAGCTGCTCTTCCAATCTAGAACATTATTCATGGTTCAGATAGAAGATACATTTGTGTGTCGCCTCATTTACAAAAGGCATGTTTCTTGTGTAGCACAGCTGTTCAAAATGAAAGCGAACCCAGGTAGAAAATGCTGACACAGATTCTTAGGATGATAAACACACACAAACACACACACACACACACATTACTTGTTGAATCAGCTGCATAACTGCTTATTTACCTTAACCACACACACACACACAAGCTTGACATTGTACCACAAATGAGACCATAGACGATCAGTGGAGATATCAACACACGCGTCACACAAACACTACACAGTGTTCACTGCAGTTCTTTAGTCACATGACACACACTGAGCTGTGTCCGCATGTGTTTTTGTTTGCTGAACAGGAAACACATCAGTGGGAATTCACCGGTGAAACACAGTTGTCATTGTTTTGGAGCAGACACACACCCACACACACACACGCACACATCCCCCCCGCCACACACACACACACACACACACACACACAAACACACACACACTCTAGAACTATTTGAATTGACTACCACTGGTCCTACCATTCATTACATAAAACTAATATTCATTTCTAATGAGGCTTCCGTCAAACTAATGAAAAGAGCCGTCGCTCCAGACTTTTCTATTCTTGACTCGTAGAGTGAACATTTCACCTGCTTCCTGCCAAGCGTCATGTTCTCAAGTTAGAAAAATGCTGAGGCTACACTTCTGCCACTCCACACCTGAATATGAATCCAGTGGGAGGTGAAGGATTTGGTTCGAACTGTTCAGTCACCAAAACTTAACTGTCTAACTTGACGGCGGCCATTTTGACAATAGCACCGTGACCTTCTTGAGGTCAGAGAACGAGACTGATTATTTTTAAATGTTTTTAATGTACAACTAACATTTATTTATTAATTTAATAATTAATTTTTGTTTTTTATTTTCACTAAAACTATCATTTTAGTTCTATGTTATACTGTCTTAGCGCAACCCTTGTGTTGTCTCAGGGTCAAGGTGAACCATTTCCACCACTGCATATGTATTTCACCTTGACTCAAGAGACAACACAAGGGATACCACAAACGCATTTGTTTTTCGGGCCTCCGGTTCACCTTGAACCAGAGGTAACACAGTGGTTAATCACGTGTAGTTTTGGAAATAAAATAATGCTACAGTGAAGGATTGATCATTGATATTTATTAAAGTGTAAACACAATTTTATTATTTATTTATTAATTTTATTTTATAGATACTTTCTTCTGTTGTGTCACAACATTTCTTTAGAATAAAATGTATTTGTGACGGTGTTTGAGTCCTCCGTTCATCTGGACCCAGAGACAACACAAGGGATACCACAAACACTTTTGTTTCATGCCTTTAGGTCACGTTGACCCTCAGATAACACAAGGGTTAACATTATACGAGGGTCTTTCGTTTTATCGGTTGAACTTTCTATTTTTTTGCTCGTCCGATGACACATTCCCTAACTGGGAAAATACCATGAAGTCATTTCAAGATGTCATGATTTTGGAACACTCGCTTCCAGCTGGGTCTTGCAACACAACCCCCATCGTTTCTTCATCGTCTCCCGGGACACACTGGATGTTTTGGAGCGGTGAAGGCTGGACTCAAAATAATCTCCTGCAGTGTTGCATATTGTGTAACGTACGACGGTTTGAGGGTTGGGTTGAAGGAAAGCGTGATTCATGCTGGACTTCAAGGACACACAGATCTCTTATCTAATCAACCATTGTGGCCTGTAGCTGACGACTTTCTTCAAGCGAAGTTCTTTAACCGATTAAAAAATGTATTTAATTGTAAGTAAATTGAATTATAATAGCCATTTATATCATTTATGATAAATACTTTCAAATACGTTAAGTCTTGGGTGTTCACGGTGGTGTAGTGGTTAACGGGACCTAGCTTAAAAGGGATCCTGTTATTCATTCCCAAAGGTGTTTATTGAGGTTTTCACTTTGTGCGAGAAGCATTGTGCTCGCTTTAGTGGCGCTCTGGTGGTGGAGGGTTCTGACGGGGGAAGTTCAGCTCCACAATGAATCGTTGACAGATTAATTGGGCTGGTTCAGGTGCGGCCCAACTGTCGGATGTGAAATGTTCCTCGCACCGGGAGAGTGTGTTAATTCCCGTCTCGGTTTTGAGCAAAAATAAAATGTTTGAACTCAAATGTCAGGTTAGGAAACTGACTTAGATCTTAAACTAAAAAGAACCGATATTAGAACAAACAAAGTCACAGCAATTTACTTGTACAAGGAGAGAGCAAATACAGAACATACATTAGTATGGTCCAATTTCTCTCTCTATGTCTGAAGCAGGAACTGTTTCTGTTGCATGGTTCTGCCCTATTGTGAGTTATAAATACACACCGGAGACAGGAACAAAGTTCACAGGGTCACCCCCCCCTCCACTCTGTTTCCGGCTCAAACAGAGAGTTGATTGAAACACAAGCAACAGTTGAATGTGTCACTATGTTGTGATAACACTGTTGGGTTCACTAGAAAAGCAGCAGGTTCTGCATCTGAGCTATTAAATGGTATAATATGAGCCTAGTGTAAGAATATTGTGGTGTTACTCACAGTCTCCAGCTGCCGCTTCAGTTCGTCATAGAGATTTTCATGTTGTTCCCACTTACGCTCACGTCCCTCCGTTTTCGTCACGTCCTCCCAAATTACCGACACCGAGCAGTCGATCTTTTCATCTTTACAGCCTCGTGTGCCACTTAGACATCTTAGTCGGATCACCTCTCCAGAAGCAACGAGTCGTCCGCGACCAGATATAGGCTCAGGTTGAAGGAGCTCATTCTCGTCTTCTTGTAGACGGCGTTTACGTGGAGTGACTCTTGAGGTGAACATCTCCCTCATCTTGATTTAGTGGAGCACTTTTGTAACCACCTCACTCTCGAAACGATATTTAACATCGAACATTGAGGAGGACGATGTTAATATGAGTCAATGAAAATGTACTTTTTTATCAAATACGGTTGATAAACACCAGTAAATATATAAATATATAAATATCTTCTGTGTTTCAGTGATCTCCAACAGGGGATGATCAAGGTCGATGACTTCATCAATCTTGAGATCAGCGACCTGAAACCCCCTGATCAATCAGAATCTTCAAGAGAAGTGAAAGTTGAAGTGAAAGTTGAAGACGAGCAAGACATTTGAAAAAGGTTCACTCTTTTTGAACTTTTTGAAACTGTGTCATTATTTTCAGAGTCCACTAGTCGGCGGTCTCTGCGCTATTTTCTTTTGTTTTGAACAACTATTCTAATGAAACATATTTTTTTAAACTGATGGCGCCACCTTCTGACCTCTAAACAATATAACACTGTTACATGAAGCTTCATCAGCACATCATTACTTAACATTTGACAGATTTAGTCTCTTTTGAAGCTCAACAATGTGCTGGAGATGTTTCTACAGGCACAGGGAGCAGCTTAGAAAAGAGGAAATATATCCAGCCTTTTTAAAAACTGCTAAAAAATTGCTTGTTTCAAATGTTTTGCTAAACATGTTGGCAGTTTTCAACTCCATGATTCAACTACTGAGAAACAAGGGTGGAGAAAATAATCTTGTCCAAGATGATCTCAACTGTTTTCCATCGTGGTGAACACTCTTCTAGCTGTTAATGACTGACTTTGATTTCCAAAATATACATTTTAAAATCGATATGAAAATGTTTTTTCTCTGGGTTTGTTTATGAACTGTAACATACTTTATGTGCAACACATTATGATTGTTGGTTTCCGGTGAATTCTTTTATTCATTATACTGAATGTATTTTGACTTTTAATGTATCTGTTTACCATGTTTTTTATGGAACTGCCTTCATCCCAATATTCTGGGATTTAATCATTTAAAAATAATAAATATTTCTTTTGTTAAAAGTGTTTTTTTTAATTAAAACGTTGGATGTCAGACTGACACATAATACTTATGTTATTTCGATTCTGTCTCCCAAAAGTGCGAAAAGACACTTACAGCCAGAGGCAATTGTTAATATTATTGTGCTATAAAGATGTTTCTGATTTCTGAACACGTTGAATCAGAGAAAATGATACAAAAAAACTCAAAACTGTGTTACGTGGCCTGGTAACCATTTATGTCAGAACAGACACTGAGTGCTGATTTAAGTTTGTCTTAAATTGTTCTAGAACCTCTTTTATACTCATCAGTATGTTTCTTTTTGCACAAAACTCTCATTTAATAAATATATTTACATTAGAAAATACGCGTAAGCCCCGCCCACTTAAAATGCGCTGAGAAAAAGTCACATCCAAGCAACCACGCCCACTCTGCTCTGATTGGTCACAAAAGTTGCATTCAGGACTCACGTCAATTTCAAACTCACTCCTGAAACTCCCGTTTTGAACCTTAAAAATGAATAATAAAAATAAGGTTTGCTGCTTAATGTACACATTACAGAAACACCTAAAGGCAGAAGTAACTCTCACCATGTTTACATAAATATTTATTTTGTTTCACGATTAACATGTAGGTACTTAACTGATTTAGGGCTTCAAGAGGAGGACACCTCCACCAGAGTGACCTCGGATTTTGAATTTAAGCCGTAGTCTGTTTGGCGATATTTCAGACGGGAGAGAAATTTATTAAATAATAACTTTAAAACAGAGCAACGTCATGATGAATGACCTACTGAATTTTGAAGAGGACGACTTCAACATTTACAACAAATGTGAGGAGAGTTGGGTTTTCACATTAGGTCCCCTTTTATTAAGCTGATTAACTCATTTGTATTTCTATTATTGAATAGTGATTTTCCTTTTAGCTCTGCTGAACAGCAAAAGTGCACAGCTCTTCCAGCCCCGGCTGAGAACCATCAATCTATCACCACAGTTGCTCCGGCAACTCCTGTGCATGTTTGATACAAGACATTGTTATATTCACATGAAATCACAGGTTTGTAAATAAACCTGTGATTTACCGAAAACACATTACATTCAAAACAAGGACTAACCACTCAATCCAGACATACAAAGGCGAACATCTTGTCCTGAAAAAAGTCTGATTATAAATGAACTTAATTTGACTTCATGTTTTATAAACAGAAGTGAAGCTGCAAAAAGAAAAGAAATTAGGGGCTAATCGTGGTTAATTAAAGCGAGTGCAGTCGTGTGTTTGGATTAGAGACTTGATTAAGTCCGTCCTCTTCCGCTCGCAGCAGAATTAAAATGTTGTCGGTCTGAATCTCAACCCACCGGTCTCTTATAATGACTCATGAAAAGAATGATAAATGTCCAATGAATTATTGATCAGAGATTTACACTCATTAGAGCGAAGCGAAAAAGTGGAAAAACCTTTAAAAAAAAAAAATTGCGGATGATCCTTCAGCGCCGGGCGCACAACAGTCGGGTGTTTGTGTGTCGAGCACCGGCTCACAGGGGATCTTTGTGCTTCAAGTCTGAAGCTGGAGAGACCACAGTGTGTTTGGAGTGTGATGGCTGTTTGTGGTTCAAGGTCAATAAAGTCATGAATGTTTGGGCTTGTCTCACCCGAGCACAAGCTGTTGACTCATGAGGCAGCTCTCGGGAGGAAGACGTGAACCGATATGTTTTTTGTTTGTGTTGACTTGATGCAAAAACGGGCCAAAAAATGAGCCACAGTTTGGAGGATTTTTCTTAATTATAGGAAAAGGGATCAAAGCTTTATCGCAAGATTCTACTTCAGCAAACACCTGGTTTACTGATACCTCCTCTGAAACACTTTTTTATATACAGAAAGTAAGTAAGTAATTTGTATTTATATAGCGCTTTTCCAGACCAGGGTCACAAAGCGCTTAAACAATCAAAACAATATTCAATAAAATATATACTTTAAATGTCAAGATAATACTGAGAACAACACAGGAGTTCTAGAAAATTTAGGCATAAAATGTCTTAAGATGTTTCTTGAAGGAGTCAGTAGATCATCAAACACAGAGAGAGAGGAAGATCGTTCCAAAGCTTAGGAGCAACAGTCTGGAAGGATTTCTCTCCTCTGGTCAAGAAGCGTGTTCAGGAACCATCAGTAGATTCTGATCCACAGACCTAAGAACCCGAGATGGGGTGTAAGGCTGGATCAGATCACTGATGTAAGGTCTGACCATGAATAGATCTGAAAGTAAGAACCAGAATTTTAAAATGAAACTGGCAGCCAATGCAGAGTTTTAAGGATCGGAGAAATGTGAGTTCTTCTACTTGAGCGGGTCAGAATTCTCGACAGATCCGTCTATCATCATCATAAACATCTGGTTTCTTTTTTTGCAAGTAGCATTTAATTTCATTTTCGTAGTTTTTCAGTTCTAGGAGAGAAAAGATGCAATTCCTTTCACGAGATTAAACAAACTGGACAGAAATCTCCAGCTTGTGTTCATTCTCTGAGGTCCTCCAAAGCCTATAGCTAACAAACTCTACATAACATGAGTCTGATTGCTTTAATATACTTTACTCTTGGAGGCTTAATGTTATTCATTATCTTTATGTTTGTTCTCCTCGATCAAAGGAGGTCCGAAAACAAATGTGTTTGAGGTATCCCTTGTGTTGTCTCTGGGTAAAAATGAAAGGAAGCCTCGTTCACCTTGAACCAGATGCAACACAAGGGATACCATAATACCTCCGGGTCACCTTGACCCTGAGACAGAAAGGGGTTAAGCTCTGTTGATTCATAAAATCTCTACGTTTGTATCTTGAAACAATATCATAAGAACAAAAACAGTTGTTACCACAAATACATTATGGTTTATTGATTTTTGGGATTGGATTTCACGCTGTTTTATGAAGTCAACTTTTTTTCTTTGTTCGTACTAATGAAAGTACCAGAAAACACCAAACATACATTTTGTTCAATGAAGTGTTAAATCATGACAGAGTTAAGTCTAGAAACTTAAAGTTTAAATACTATAGGAGAATAGAAAAAAAAGGTCCCAGCGACTGATTAACTTTTCACAAGCAGAAATCTGGAGCAGAACCAGACTCAGTGTGAATAGGAGAGGGGGAGTTCAGAACTTTTTTGTAGTGATTTTGCAGACGGACAAACTAACCTGCATCGGTAATGAGACTTAAATCTTTAATTTTCACACATTAAAGCCAAAACAAACCCTAACAACCTACATTAAAAAGTCACCGCCCCCTGGCCAGGACATGGAAATCTATTTTACGAAATTCTTGTGTAAATCTGGGTTTTTCTCGGTCCGTCACCAGAGACACAGGAGGGGCTGCACTCCCAGCTGGTGGTAGATGAAGGGTTAGTAATGATGCGTTCACACTGGGAGGCTTGTGTACTTTTTGTTTTTTTTCATACACACAGCAGGTGTTGTCATTGCCTCCATGTTTTCATCACTGAGAGCAACAAAAACAACAAAAAAAAGTTGCTTTTGCATCGTAGCATGATTTCAATTTAGAGGGTGAACACCAGCGTTTCTTTGAGGCGTTCAAAGACGCTCGCAAAAATCATTTTTGAAACCTACCTCCCAGCATGGGTTTCATTACTTTTTTTTAACATGAGATGCAAAAAGTTTGTTCAGACTCCAGGCCTTCGGGGTCACCTTGACCCGGGGATAACACAGCAGGGGTTACGAGTGTGTTTAAAATAAGATAAGGAGCAGAGATTATTGACGTAAGTAAGTAAGTAAGTAATTTTTATTTGTATAGCGCTTTTCCAGACCAGGGTCACAAAGCGCCTAAACAATCAAAACAATATTCAATAAAGTATATACTTTAAAGATCAAGATAAAAACTGATAACACAACAGGAGTTCCAGAAAATCAAGGAAAAGCCTGAACAAATAAAAGACGTCTTCCTGTTGTGTTATCAGTTTTATCTTTATTTTTAAAATATATACTTTATTGAATATTGTTTTGATTGTTTAAGCGCTTTGTGACCCTGGTCTGGAAAAGCGCTATACAAATAAAAATTACTTACTTACTTACAATCATCCAGAGATTTGGGATAACAGTCAAACTGATGCTAAAGGAAATTAATTTATCTGGAAAAGGATAAAAAAAACAGTACGAGATAAACCTCCAAATGTTTAAACATCATGACAGAAAGTTTGTTTCATTTACAGGCACTTTTCTTGCCATTTTAAATGCTTCAAAGGACTTCCATGAGATAAATATAGAACCAATAAAAGTGTAAATATGTCTTTAAATTGTTATTATGAATGGTTAACATTGGTTGTTGTGATAATCGAACTACAACATGCCTTAAAAAAAGAAGTTGGGGTCAAGTGAACTCGAGTGGAATTAATCCTCTACAGACAGAGGGGGAGATAAAAGGGGGAGGGAGTTAGTTCTAGTCCCATCTAATCGGATCAGCCTGAACAGTAGGTTACCGAGCGTCCGCTTCTCTCCGCCTGGCTCGGGACAGTCTCCTGTGCGTCGAAGCTCTAGAAACTTTCAAATATTTGGAGAAAGAAAAACTGATGAGAGACTAAAAAAAAAAACCAATCACGATGCGTTCACGGACCGGCAACTTTATCGGCGCGTCTTTATTAGTTGGCCGGCGCGCTTCTCGGGGGGACTTCTCGGGACTATAGAGTGGATTTGGGGGGAGAGACACCGATGCCCCTCGAGCAAGGCTGCAGACGGGCCCGCGGACAGTGTCGCTGGTTCGGGGGTTAGATGGTGCTGATCTCGGACGACAGGGATGGAGGAGGCGCAGCGTCGCTCCGGCTCAAGCAGCTCCAGCACAAAACCGGTTCCGGACTCGCCCTGGTCCAGCCGACTATAGTCGAGGAGTGCGTGGATGGTGAGGATGAGGATGAGGACGAAGAAAGTGTGGAGGACGAGGATGAGTTTGAAGAAGTCAACTTCGAGGACCTGGACGACGGTCGCACCATCGCCTCCGACGACTCCTTCTACCCGCTGGATGATGCGTTCGCGGACTGGGAGCGCTCGCCGTCCCCGGACAGCCCCGAGCCGCTGTCGCTCTTCCAGGCGTGCTGCTTCAACAACGCGGCTCTGGTCCGGATCATGATCCGGCACGGGGTCCAGGAGGAGGAGGTCATGCAGACGGACCGGAACAGCAGGGTACGAGAGAATTCTGACGACACCCCCAAAAAAGTCTTAAATTAAGAATATAGGTTAAAAAATATTGAGCCACAAACTTCCCCCTTTTTTTTATCATCCAAATAACAACTCCCAAACCACTTCCTCTTGTATTTATTACAGAAGTAAAGAAGTTAAATACATTTAAATAATATTTAGGTCACCAACCACTTGGAAATAACTCCAAGGAAGTTCGATGCAAACTTAGGAAACAACAAAATGTATATTCACCGACCAATTCAATTTAAATTCAATTTTATTTAAAGTGACAAATCATCGTCAATAATGAGTCTGGTTCTGCTTGAGGTTTCTGCCTTCTAAAATGGAAGTTTTTCCTCGCCAACACCACGATGTGATTTGCTCATTGTTGAATTGCTGGGATCTGTTTTTCCTTTCTCCACTATAGTCTTACTTCAACTGTGAAGTGTCTTGAAATAACTTTGTGATGATAAGACACTTTAAATAAAATTAAATTGATAACAAAGTTATCTGAAGACGCTTTAAAGTTTAATATTTAATTATATATATATATATATATATATATATATATATATATATATATATAACTTTGTTATCAATTTTATTTAAAGTGTCTTATCATCACAAAGTTATTTCAATTTAATTATCTTAATATTATTTAATTATATATATATATATATATTCAGTCATTTAAAACTAACTTTATTGATGCTCCACTCTTTTTCTCAGTTGCAAATCTCACAATTTATTTTCCAGAGAGGACATTGAGTCAATACAGGTCATAGAATGTAATTTGCAATGATATGAAATGTCAGTGTATTAAATGCAAGAAACAAGTGTCATATAAGCTAAGGTATGTTTTGCTTCTCCAGATGTATGAAGTTTGATTAAAAAATTAATTCAAACATTTAATATTAAACACAAATATGTACTTCATTATACACTACATTACTGTGTAATATAAAATCAAGTTTTTTCCAATTTATTTTGAGGGAATCAAATCAAGTCAAATACAGATAGATAAATAGATTTGTTGTCCAAAAGTGTGAGGTCATAATGTAGTAGAAGTTTAAAATGCAAAACAAAAACATTAGCTTATATATATTGAGGCTAAATTATCACTATGAAGAACTATTAACACATGTTTGGTTTCAGATGTGAGGGACGGGTGTTAGAGAAAGGGGGGAAGTTCTTAGAAGAAGGAAATAAAAGTGGATGTAGAAAACACTGTTTATTTAATGTGTGAATCATATGCACAGTTTTATCACATTATTAAAATGCTGGTGTACTAACCATAAACCTAACCCTGAAACCAAAACATTGCACGCAAGATACTGAACATACACACTAAATCATGCTAAACAACAATTATATATTTTTGATTTTGCAAACTTCTCTGAGTGATGAAGTTGTTAGTAAAAAATCCATCAAGCCAATAAAATATCATCCAAAGAGACCTTTAAACATCCAAAAACCTCCATACTGCTGGTCTGTAACGTCCATCTTGTATTGAAGCCTCGACGAAAGGAATTGATCTGGAAAAACTTAAATAAGTCTTTATTTTAAACTTGTTCGTAGCATAAGTTTCGAGAATAACAAGCGATATAAACCGGTGGTGTGTCCCAAATCACGCACTTCTGCACTTTCACTTAATATTTTGATTACGCAAGCGCGTTCACACTGAGCAGTGTGAGAAAATAAATTTGGCCAAAGTCGACCAGATCTCAACATTGTTTAGTTAAATTAAATGATGTCTTTTTTTTAATCCATTACTCTTTCATGTTTTAAACTTAAGTTTTATGATTCTGACTCTGTTGTTAAAATTGGGAAACGCGTTGATTTGGCAAACCGTTATGTGAGATGAACGATCGATTAGTAGCTCTCATGGTGTCCGTTTTGGAAGCCAGGAACATTGTTGTCATTCGAGTGTTATCTGCAACGTGATCAAAGAGTATTTGTATCCTCTGCCAAAAGAACAGCCCCTCCAGCCAACTGATGAACGAAAAATGATGGAGCACCAGTGAGGTCATGAAGACCAATCCTGCATGACATTGTGTTTAGAGTTAAGTTTTAACTATTTATAGTGTAACTTCACCCAAAATTCAAAACTTATTTTCTACTCACCCTCATGTCAACTAAGGGTTGGGATTATTTTCCAAGTCTAATCTGTTTCTTTTTAGAGGTATAGACAAAAATGTTTGTTCATTTTAATGTAGCGACTGGAACCTACCTGGTTGTCTTGGTCTTCATCTTCATCCAAAAAGTTACAAGTTAAAAGTTACTTAAAAACATCCAAGTACCTCCATACTGCTCGTCTGTAACGTCCATCTTGTATTAAAGCTTCGACTAGAATAATTGTTCGGGTATAAAATGTAATAAGTCTATATTTTAAGCTTTTTTTGTGGCAGACAATTTGAATAATAACAAGCGATTTAGCCAGGAAATACTATGGGTAAATATCTCTCTAAATAACAATACACATGTTTTTAAAAACTTTCTAAACTCAACATAAGTAATAAAAAAGGTTTATTATCATTCACTAGGTTACATACAGTATGATGATAAAATTTTATTTTGACTTTTAAACCCGTAATTGTGATTCCGTTCTTAATTTATCTTCACGTCGTTGGAAGCAACTCATAATATATGCTAACCCTGTTTGACCCAAAACTTCTATAATCTTTAATTTACATTTGTTTTTTTTAAAGCCAAAGAAATCCACTGTATCTTCTTGACTGATAATGTTGTTAGAGCAGTTTCTTTGTTGTGATATAGCCTTTAAATCCCAATCTACAGTAGGATTCCATGGATAAATTATGACTTCAGCATTAAAAACTTAACCAAAAATAATGATTGAATACCAATAATAAAAATCATATTTATCAAATTATCATTTATTGAATGAATGTATATCAACTGACAATCATAAAAAAAAAACTTTTCTATATTCCAAAAATGAATGATTCAAGTCCAAGATGGCTGCTTCTTGAGATATAAGGATTGTGATGTGGTTCACTTTTTTTTCAAGCCTGTCAGCCCACACAGCCACCTTTAAATAGACCTCTTGACGGTGTATGTGGAAAATGTCACCTCTAAATTATTATTAGTTTTCCTGTTTGTTGTACTATTGCACTGCCTAATATTACTATTGATGACAATTCTTGTTAAAACACGTGGTATTCCATGGTGACTCTCCATCTCTGGTTCATCGGGGACTCGAGGGAGGAGCAGACGGGGGGTCAAAGGTCAGGGAAGTAATCAGGGAAATATCCCCCGAACACACCAATTTATGGTGGAATGAGATTACCATGTAATGAGACATAACAAGCGACAGCTGTGTGTTTGAATCGAGTTGTTCTTTGTTATTTGTGTTGTCATATCAGTCTTCGCCAACCTGTCCTGTAGAGTTAGCAGTGGAGTTGACCCCGCGCCAACACTCCAGCGCCTCAGGTCAGAAGGCAATTTCACTAAATAAGGCTTAGTAGGGGCGGGGAGGTGGGGGGGGGGGGTAATTTTGACAGCGGTGATGCAGCTAGCAAATACAAATGAGTGGAAAAATCAAAGGGACGCTCGCGCACGTCTGATGCGATCCAGCCGGGACAATATCGACGGGAACACCACCCAGCAGATCTCTGCTCCCACGTGAAGCCAACTGGGCCAAGATAGCGCTTCACTCGCAGACACAAAGGGACTCTTCAGCGTTGGATTACAACATTAGTCGGGGGTGTGCGAGGGCTAAAGCTCGTTGCTCAATAAAGGGTGTTAAGACAAGCCGATGCATCAGATTAGGAGGGATATCTGTTGAGTTTGTCGGTCAGTGTTTGGAGAGATAGTTGTTGTGGGACTGACGGGGAAGGCGTCGGTGGTCGTAGTGATTCAGTGTTGCGTTGTAATGGACCCTCATCCTCATCCCTCCGAATATGACATCAGCGTCGTCCAAATAAATAAATAAGTTCAGAAGGATATTAACTAAGCTGAGGTTGTAATTTCCTGGAAAATTATTTGACTTTTAAAAATCCTTTTTCCGAATTCAAGTCTTAATCAATTTTTTTTTTTTGCTGTATTCGGTAGTTTTGGTTCCGTTTACTAGGTAGAAAAACAGGTTTTCATTTCAACTGTAATGTCAAGAGATAAACTCTTCCTCATAGATTCCGGCGCTAGTGCAGTTATTGTGAAATGTACTGTACCTCTTCAGATAAGTCATGAACCGTGCACAAAACATGTCAATATAATTATACGGGTGTCTTACAATTTATTTTGAATACAAGTAATAGCTGCAAAGTGAAATATATTCAATACTTAAAGAGAAATATTTTTACATCTTGTCGTTTTGCTCTGACCTCAGAAAGGCTGCACATTTTACCATATTGCATTTCTAAAAATAGATTTTTAGGGTCATCAATTGTAACTTCTAAAATCAATTCCAAAATATTCCTTATTCGCTAGAATAAGTTTATACACATAAATAGAAATGAGAGAAAAGTAGAGGTTTTAAAAGCTGCTTTGTTTGTCCTCACATAATAGCTGTTTAGAGTTCAAGGAGATACTGAAGATGAATACCATGTCTCCTTGTTTAAATCCTCCACTCTCCACGGAAAAAAATAAATACATTTTGAAGTGCTTTTGCCTCATGAGAATATAAACTGCAGTCAGAATTGTCATGTCAACAGCCGACTCTTCCCTCTCTCTCTCACTCTCTCTCTCTCTCTCTCTCTCTCTCTCTCTCTCTCTCTGACTGATAAAGGCTAAGTCTTTCTATTCCTAGAGCTGGATAGAACCCAGATTACTTTGCATGTGTACAAGTGTGTGCTTGTGTGTAAACAATAATAATAAGCTGGCCAGAATTTGGCACTTCATCAGAACCAGTGACCTCGCTTGAGGCGGGAAGATTGAGTGACTGAGAAATGAATTTATTTGACTAAATAAAGTCTTTCTCGCTCACAACATCAGGTCAAAAATGTGATTGTGTTGTGTTAATGGAAACAGAGAGAAACTAAATTGCTATTAAATGGTCGTTGGACAGAGCGAAACATCGTCCTGTCGGTTAAACCACTGCAGACTGTTCATTGGAAACTGTGATGGACAATTAGCGTGAATGAAAGACAGCGACAAGCTGTTCAAAGGCAACACATCTCACCTCACCGGAGTCAGAAAGAAGCACAGTTTGGGACATTTGAACAAACTAAATTTGAACTGAGGAGATTATCGTCTGACAGGACAGATGTCTGCGTCCATCAGCAGAAAGTAATAAAAGGTTTCAAACTGCTGTTGTCTGCAACTTGGTTTGTCCTACATGCAAAATACATAATCCTGTTCTTGTAGCCATTGCTAAAATGGATCTCCTTTAAAGCTCTATGTTTAGACAGAGCTTAATTTGGCTCAAGAACTCACTGACGGTGCTATAATTAACTCTTTGGTCCTTTGATTGGTCATCGAGGGCTCATATCCACTTGGGAATGTAAGGTATGAGGTAAATAGTATAATGGAAAAGGCCTTAGTTTCTTTTATTTCCTTTTGAAGCTCTGAAAAACATGTATGTAAAATATCAAAAATGTTATTGTAAATAGAAATCCTTTAAATAATTTTACTATGACCATAACTCATTCTCCACGTCTGGGAGGTATCGGAGAGATATTGCCCCACACTTATTAATAAAAAAAACATTCTTAAAAATAAGATTTCTTTTACTTAAAAAAAATTAGGCCCTTGTTTTCGTAGTTTATAGAAACCACCTACATTGTCAGGCTGTTTCAAAGACCGTGCTTCTCGCATCCATGCAACCGTAGCAGGAGCCAAGGTCTCGAGCAATGTCATAGATACCGGTGTTAGCAGTTATTGTGAAATGTACCTCTTCAGATTAGGTCACACCTGGGTCTCAAAAAAGAAAACATGAATCAGAATTGATGGCTTGGGTTTGTTTTAATAAAAATATTTTATGTTAATAAATAAAGGTTCCCGTTTGGTAGAATTGTCCATTTATTAATCCACAATAATCCACATTTATCTGATAATTAATAATTGGACATGGGGAGTCACCAGGCTGAGCTGGAGGAGTCGTACTGCAGACCCCTGACCAAGTGGTTATAATTGAAACCAGAGGATTTTTGGCCAATCATCAGTCCAAGATGGCTGTTCCTGCTTTCTTCTATCAAATCATGCTGTGTAACTGTAATCAGATTGTGTGTGTGTGTGACCGTCACTAACCAGAGTGTGTTTCTGTCGAATGGTTAAAGTGATAGTTCACCCAAAAATCACTCTTTTTCTACTCACCCTCATGTCGACTAAGGGTTGGGATTATTGTCAGAGTAATCTGCTCCTTTTTAGAGTTATAGACACAAATGTATCTTTGTTTGAATTCAGACACTGGAGCTCAGTTGATGAACTTCCTTTAAAATGAGACACTTAAAAACATCCAAATACCTCCATACTGCTCGTCTATAATGTTCATGCTGGTTTGAAGCCTCGACAAGAAGAATTGTTACGGAAAAACTTAAACAAGTCAATTATTTTACTCTCATTTGTGGCAGATGTTTAAATAATTACAAGTTTAGACAGTAGACTGTTCTCTCTGGAAGCTCTCGTGATATTTTTGGTTTATATCTTTTGATATTCTTTAAACTTCTGCTACAAACAAGATCAAAATAAAGACTTATTTTTTTCTGAACAATTCTTATGTCTAGGCTTCAATACAAAAGGGTCATTACAGACGAGCAGTATGGAGGTATTTGGATGTTTTTAATTGTCTTTTTAGACGAAGACAACTCTCCAATCGCTACATTAAAATGAAGAAACATTTTTGTCTATAACTCTAAAAAGGAACAGATTACTCTGAAAATAATCTGAACAATCCTGAGTAGAAAATGAGTGAAGTTCGAATTTTGGGTGAAGTATCACTTTAAGTCATTGATGAATGATGTATTTTATTTAAGGTCAGTGTTCCTACACCTTCATTGAAGGCCTGAGAATTATAATTAAAGTATGATAACTGATCAGAATCATCTGTCTCTATGCTGTCTGCTCTGGCATGTCGTAGAGTGGTTAGAGGGGGAGATTTAAATGGCAATAAACTAGAGATACGCTGTGGCTAGTTTCGTGGTATTGCCTTTATCGAGGCGCCATCAAGGCCTTTAAGTTGTCCTGCTGGAGTTGTTGCCGCTGACGACACATCCTTCTGGGTCAGCAGTTGATTCACAGTCAGCTCATGGGACAAGATGCTGGGGAACATTTGCTCGTTTCCGATGGTGATGGCTGATGTGAAGGCTCAGGTGCGGAGCTGACAATGTTAAGATGAAGTAAAAATCACAGTCTTTGTTCAGTCGCGGCATTAAGATACTGAAAAAGAGCTTTCATTTTAATATCTAGCCTGTTTAAACTATTTTTTTTCCTTTCTTGCCCCTTTAATTCAGTCATAAGAAATCCTTTGGGACATTTGAACATATCGGGATGTAGTTAAAGTTAAAGTTAAATATCCAAGAGATGTTTGTGCGATGATTGCAAAAGGAATGAATGAATAAATGGAGCCAATTTTTATGATTAAAGTGTCATTTTTACACCATTTTCTGTTAGGTTTTGCGAACACGGCCCATGTCAAACTTGAGTTTCTCTTTACGCTACATGATGTATCAGAGGGAAAAGTGCTGCATGTGCTCCGTGTGTTCCTGCCTCGGAGAGAAAATAGCAGCGATTCTGCTGACTGGCTGCTCCAGACATGCTGCAGGGCACAAAGTTTAAGTATATAGCTGCAAAGCTGGAGGTCGGCCAAGAATGTGAGCTCGTGAAAGAATCCAACAGAGACACTGACACGTCCTGTGCGAGTGTGTCAACAACCTGGATGTGTGCCACAGTGACTTTTCCTAACAATGGTACTGGGAAATCACCCCATTGTGTCTGAAAAGATTAATGATTATGTAAAGCACGCAGCTTTATCTAGTTAAACGCATTAAAGGGTTTTAAAATCTGGATTCATTTCCATATGGTTTACAAATAAATGGAAGTCAAGAAATGACGAGTAGGTGTTGGCATATGTGTGGATGAAGTGGGGAAGAGTGGGTGGCTGGCACAAACTTTGGAACTTCTCTCGAACCCTCCCGGCTTTCTAATTCTTATTCATTATTCTATTTATTAATTTCCCGGAGATAGAACTTTTGATCACCTCCATGGGGAAAAGTGAAGTTTGGCACGGTAACACAGTGTGCCTGGGAACCAAAATGGAAAGCCAATAATGCCAAGAGGAGCAAAGTTGGTTTACTGAGCGACGAGGGGAACATGGTGTCACTGAATTAGATTAACAAATGAGGACAGCAGAGAACTATTACAGGCTGAACACAGTGTTAAAGTTTTATCATCACTGCACGACGCTGCAAGAATCAAGCATTTATTTCAAAAACTGTTTGCAAATAATCGGGTATTCACATCACTGGCTGTACATTTAAAACCAGTGGTGAACTGGTTATTTTACAGACACCCAGACAGGCACAAATAGATGTGTGGGCTAACCTTTCTATGTGATTTGTTAAACCCATATAAGAAAAATAAATACAGTTTGGGTTCAAAATAAATAAACAAAAATATGAAATGAATTTATCTGCACTGGCTTGACAAAATTATAAACATCTTTTTCTACAGTTATGTCCTTCACAAATTCAACTCTCATATTTAAAAAAAACTTAAAGTAATAGTTCACCCAAAATTCAAACTTCACTCATTTTATTCTCACCCTCATGTCGACTAAGGGTTGGAACTATTTTCAGAGTAATCTGTTCCTTTTTAGAGTAATGGACAAAGTGTTTGTTCATTTTAATGTAGCGACTGGAGCTCAGTTGTCTTCGTCTTCATCTTCGTCCAAAAAGACAAACTTAAAATCATCCAAATACCTAAAATAAGTAAGTATTTAACCCCATTTGAAGCAGAAGTTTGAATAATAACAAGCGATCCAGACAGGAAGTGGGTAAACATCGTTTCCAGTGTAGACAATAGTATTAAAATGTTTTTAAGCGTCTTTTTTTGAAGAAGTTTGTCCACTGAGCTCCTATCTCTACATTCAAATACATTTTAGGTTACTATGAAAATAATCCCAACCCTTGGTCGACATGAGGGTGAGTAGAAAATGAGTGAAGTTTGGCTGAAGTATCACTTTAAACAATGTAGCTCTGACAGCTGTAGCGTCTAAAGTTGTAGTCACTAAAGGTTCCCTTTTCACACAACACATACTTCTTGTGAAATGTTCCTTTGATTCAGGACATCTGAACAAATAGATCTCATGTGCTTTTTTATACTGCGGGTTTTGAATGAACTTTTGGATTTTAGTTCATTTTGTTGTTAAATGGTGCTGGAGAACCACAAGTTTGGCTTTTTATATGACTTGTGGTTGGTTGTTTCCTAGACATATGACCCGTGAAAGCTGTTTAAAAAAAAAACTATACAGGAAGTCAAAGCTTAATATAAGTCAGAATATTGAGAGAACACATTTTTAAGAACTCTGCATAACATTTTCATATAATGTTTCTGGAGAAAAATAGAAAAAGAAAATACAAATAACCTCAAACAATATTGTATTTCAATGTTTCTATGAGAAGAAAATCTCATGAAATATTCCGCAAGTCAGTGTCCACCGTTATCTTGATCGTCCTCCCCAGTCACACCTGTCATCTTAATGTCCTCCTTCATCAAACATTTAAAAACTGTGTGTTTTCCTGTTCTTTTTCACTAAAAAAAATATAATGGTAGAATATACTCCTACAGTTTCTCCCCCTTAACTCTGCCTGCACTTTCCTCTTCGCCTTCCTTCCTCACCAGTAGTTAATAAAATGTAAGTATTTATATTCTTAATATCCTCATATTGAAAGTGTTATCTGGGGGTTTTGTTTTGTTGACTATTACTATATCCAAAGTGCTGCCAATAAAAGTTGAACTCTTGAAATGGTTTCAGCACTATTAGCATTTTTGGCCTCGGCACATTAGCATTTAGTCAGTATCTGTCCTGAGTGACTGCGGGGCAGTAAACTTGTTTGTCCTGGCTAATAAACTTGTGCACGCTTCGGAAAACACCAACTTTTAAAGTAGTTTTCCAGGCCGCAACGTGAACCCACATTTGCACACACACACACACACACACACACACACACACACACACACACACACACACACACACACACACACACACACACACACACACACACACACATGGACACACACAGATGAGATGTTGGAGGCAGACAGGGAGTTCAAGATGGTTGAGTTCACAGTAAAACACAACAGATGTCATATTTCCGCGAGATATTCGATATGAAAGATGCACAAAGGTCTCCCAAGACCTTCACAGACGTGTTGTTGTTTTCTCTCCTTAAACCATTTCTTTCTATATTGTCAGCGAGTCAATGCCGTTTAGCTTCTTCCCCTCTGACAAGTCTTTCTATATCGTCAAAACAATTTCCTGCCGACGCTAACCGAGGTATTTTTTTGTTGGCTCTGCTCTCTCCCCCCCCCACACAGACGGGGCTGCTGGTGGCGTGCTATCAAGGTTACGTGGACATCGTCATAGCTTTATCTCAGTGTCCGTATCTGGATGTCAACTGGCAGGACAGCGAGGGAAACACAGCCCTCATCACAGCTGCACAAGCAGGTACAACCTTTAGCAACAACTGTTTTTTAAAAAAAACATGCTCGTCCTTGACGTCATTGTAAATATCGTACGCTTCGTCCAAGTTCTATGTCATCGTCCAAGTCATCTAGGACTTGACTTTTGGAGGAGTGAGCATTTGTGGTTTGTAACGTCTTCAGGCGAAAACTCCCAAAACAGATTGACTGTGGGAGATGATGGAAAAACATATAGGAGAGAGAAACCCGAGGCAGTTGTATCGTCTGTCGACTTTAAGCAAGAAAGCAAAACAACATGTTCAAGAAGCCTTTTCCCCCTCAGTGGCACAAACTCTTGATAACTGTCGTCTTCTTGGGTCTCCTAAGGTCACATCACGATCACCAACTATCTGCTCAACTACTATCCCGGACTGGACATTGAGAGAAGGAACTGCCACGGGTTCACCGCTCTGATGAAGGCGGCCATGCAGGGTCGACTGGAGTGTGTCCGCTCACTTATGATGGCAGGTGGGCCGTTTTAATACAAAGTCGATCTTAGTCGAATACCTTTTAAATAATGTTTTCGTTCAGCCAAGATATGTTTCAAATCTTTACTGGATCTTTTGTTTTCGTGCTCTGAGAGTATAGAGTTTTGTGTTTTTACGTGTCAAACTTCAGTTCAAGGTAGACTAATCCATCCTATAGTTAAAGGTAGTGTAAGGGTTAGGAAAATTTTAAGGTTTAGAAAATAAATTAAATGTTGAACTATTTCAAAATAAATAAATTGAATAAATAATCAAAAAAGGATGGAAGATTCATTCATTCAGTTTCTGTGTTGCTTGTAGCTTATGTAAGTGAGGATGTGGAGTTGTGGGGGGCGGGGGGTCTATCGCAGTTTCTTCGGGTGAGAGGCGGGGGGACACCCAGGAAAGGACGCCAGTCTGTTTTAAGGCACACAAAGACACACCAACTCATAACCTAGGTTTAAATTTTGAAATAAATTCTAAAATATGTAAAGAAGATACTGAACTAAATCGTTGTTTAAGTTCAAGTATTTTTTCTATGAACAAGAATAAGGGTTTGTGTTCCTAATGATTGGTAGTGATGGTCTGGTGAAGCCTCATGAAGCAGTGTCATTCTCTTCAGAGTCCACTAGATGGCGGTCTTCGCATTATGTTTCTAATGAAACATCACATCATTTTTATACTAATGCTGCCAACTACTGGAATCTAAACAACATTACACTGTTTCGTGAACCTTCATCAGATTTTTGAATAGGCAACAAAAAAAAAGAATTAAATATAGAGTTGAATTATAAGTAATGAAATCAATTAATTAAATAAAATTTAAAAAAATGAAGAAGTCACTGAACATAACCACTATATATATATATATACTGTATATATATATGATATATAAATAGATATATATATATATATAGAGAGAGAGAGAGAGAGAAAGAGAAAGAGAGAGAGAGAGACATTAATGTTTCAAGGGTGTTTTTCTTTCTTTTATTTGCTCTAAAGTCCCTTGAACGCCAATGGTTTGTGATGATCTGTTGTTAATAAATTGCATACGTCTCTTCATCACATTTCCGTAGTGTTGCATCCAAAGAAAAAACTCTTCTTGTGTCTCAGGAGCAGCTCTCAATGCAAAAGACTGTGGTCGCCACCTGACTCCCCGGGAATGGGCCTTATTCACAGGGCGTTACGAGACGGCCTGGTTAATGACGCGGCTGATGGAAAGACCATGTCCTCTCCAATTATGCGACTCTTACAGGTACAAGAAAATATGTCATCAACCATCGCACTCATTTAATTTGTTTGTAAAAATGTTTTTAATAATATTGACAAACGCCTGCTTTGACTACTTTCTCTAATATTAAATGAGTTCAATTCATAAAGCAGTTAAACTTGGATTTGTCATTTATTCATGCGACCGTCTTGTTACCTTGAGTTTGACATCAAACCTTGTCTCAGCCTAGAGTGGCCGCCACTGGCGGGGCTGGTGGCGCGAGCCCAGGAGCCCCGCGGGTGTCTGAAGCGCCTCTCCGACACGGTGAGGAACGTCTTCAACATCGCCAACGTCACCAACCCGGAGGACGAAGGCGTGATCGACCACTTGGTGTCGGTCACCACCGCCATCAGGAGTCCCTTCATCGCGGTGGCGTGTCACACAGTGAGTGATCACAACGTACTGTGTGACAATTGTGAGTGACGGTCCCATGAAGCTTCATGAAGCAGTGTCATTATTTTCAGAGTCCACTAGATGGCGGTCTCTGCAATATTTTCCTTTATTTTGAACAACTGTTCTAATGAAACATCAATTTTAAAACTACTGGCGTCACCTACTGACCTCTAAACAACATGACACTGTTTCATGAAGCTTCATCAGACCATCACTAAGAATTGTCTTCTCTGTCTTTTCTACAATGATTCTTCACGACTACATCAAGAAACGCTGGTGAAACGAAAGAATTAAAAAAAATCTTCAATAACTCAATTTTTGTGTTGACTCGTGGCAAAATAAAAGAGGTAGTCCAGAGTATTTTTTTTTAAACTAGCAACCCCCAAAAAATTCAATCAACCCTTTGTGTTGGGTCAAGGTGAACCCAGAAATGAGGATACCAGAAACACATTTGTTTTCAGGCCTTCGGGTCATCTTGACCCAGAGACAACAAAAGTAACACCAGAAACACATTTGTTTTTCGGGCCTTCGGGTCACCTTGACCCTGAGATAACACAAGGGTTAAAAAAAAAATGTATCTGTATCTAGTCCATTTATAAACATTTCCTGAAAATTTTAGTTAAATGAAATCATAAGTTTATAAGTCATTTTGCGAGAAAGAAAAGTAAGTAAGTAAGTAAGTAATTTTTATTTATATAGTGCTTTTCCAGACCAGGGTCACAAAGCGCTTTAACAATCAAAACAATACTCAATAAAGTATATACTTTAAAGATCAAGATAATACTAATAACACAACAGGAGTTCCAGAAAATCAAGGAAAAGCCGGAACAAATAGAAACGTCTTGGCGTGGCTTTAAACTCTCCAGCTGATAGATTGATTGCTGAAGTGCTGCAGCAACAGGCGCTGTGTTTCTGAACAAAACTCAAGCAGAACGAACAGGAAGTGCGTGGATATAAATCACAAGACAGGACAAGGACACCATCAAAAATATGAGGATCTATTTCAGCTTCTATTATTAATACTTTATTTAACTGGAAATAAAAACTGATGCTGGTCTTGGTTCCAGGTGTGTCCTGACAGCCCTCCATGTGTTGGGAAACGTCACCAGGCGGTTCCGGAGATCATCCGCCAGCACCGTGCCAAGGAGCTCCGCGCCGGCCACCCCGAGCGCTTCGACGCTCACGTCAAACTCTTTCAGAACTCCAAGGTCACTTTAGTAGCGAAGCACCCGGACCGCCGGGCCAGCCTTCAGCCCCAAAGTCTGGTGACTCGGAATCGGAGCTCCAGCATGGGAGCTGTGGTCTTAAACGAAAACATGGAGGTGCGACGGACGAGCCTCCTCCCCATGCACATGATGCTGAGGAGGAGCAG
The DNA here is from genome assembly GCF_982586985.1 of Callionymus lyra. Lineage (NCBI taxonomy): Eukaryota > Metazoa > Chordata > Actinopteri > Syngnathiformes > Callionymidae > Callionymus > Callionymus lyra. Next base: position 20,536,622 of record NC_141821.1, on the reverse strand, counting down.
CGTCAGGCCGGGCTTCTGCATTCCCAAGGTCAGGGTCTCCAAAGCCCCCGCGCCCACCTACGCACCGGAGAAGATCCGGAGGAAGAGCAGTGCCAAAGACGGCGGCGGGAACCTTCTGCAGATTCCAAAGTGGCGCTACAAGGAGCTCAAGGAAGAGAGGAGGAAAGCCGAGGAGGTGGAGAGAAGAAGACTGGAAGCTCTGACCAAGAAACATCTCACTGCTGGCAAAAGGAAATAAAAGTCAACGTCCAAAATGATTTGACCTTGCCAGGACAACATGCTCAGGGTGGTCCAACGTTTTGTCTCAGTCGTACTTGCTTACGAAGCAGAAGATCTACTGTCAAATGTTCTTGAAGTGACGATAACTACACTGTGAGGCCGTGGATCTCCGGCTCGCTTCAGGAAACGTGTCCAAAGAAACTGTGTTTTTTTTTCACTACAAACTGGAGCAGGGTATTGAAAACTGTGATGTCGAGCTGTTGAAGTAAGACTAGAAAAATGTTTTATAGCGAGTTTATATTTTATTTATAACGAGTTGCAATAGCCAGGTTGAAACATTTGTAATGTGTATCATTGGTACATTCCCAGTTCAATCCATTCCAAATACGAGTTTATAAGCTTTAAATGTCGATACTGCTGTGAATGTACGTCGCTTAAAAGATATTTTATAATAGAGACCCCAGCGCTATATATTTTTGAAATATTAAAGTGATGTTTGATTCACATTGTAGTACTTTTAAGAAGGTCTGTTGTGTAATATGCTATTAAATTTCATACCAAAATTGAAAATAAAACATTTTTAAAAAAACACATCTGCAAGCGTTTTTCTACGGGTGTGTAGAAACTACAACGGGGTAAATAAAGTGTATGAAGAACTCAAAACGATACAAAGGCAAACTTTAGTTCTAATAAAGTTTTAGGTGCAGGACCAGCATCTTAAATTTGACATTTTTCAGTTTGACCGTCAAAAGTTTGCAGCAGTGTCTTTGATCACGGTCTCAGGCTTTGAGCCGTGACAGTGGAAGCAGTGGAAGGTCCTTCTTCAAGGTGGATGGACCTTCAGGTGAGGTTTAATCTTTGCTTCTCTGCATCAAGGGACGGCAGTTACAGTAGCTCTGGTCACACTCAGGTGGAGTCTTCAGGACAGATGCTGTAGAGTTCATGGCAGGAGTGGTTACACATTAGTATTGGACTAAATAAGCAGTTTTCTGAGAGGTACACTGTACAAACTTTGATCAGGAATTAATATTAACTAAATACAAAAACATTTCTTATACATCTTGACACAGAGACGACACAAGGGATACCACAAATACATTTGTTTTGGGCCTTTTGGTCACCTTGACCCAGAGACAACACATGGAATACCACAAACTCATTTGTTATCGGGCCTTCAGGTCATCTTGACTCAGAGACAACACAAGGGATACCACAAACTCATTTGTTATCGGGCCTTCAGGTCATCTTGACTCAGAGACAACACAAGGGATACCACAAACTCATTTGTTATCGGGCCTTCAGGTCATCTTGACTCAGAGACAACACATGGAATACCACAAACTCATTTGTTATCGGGCCTTCAGGTCATCTTGACTCAGAGACAACACAAGGGATACCACAAACTCATTTGTTATCGGGCCTTCAGGTCATCTTGACTCAGAGACAACACAAGGGATACCACAAACGCATTTGTTTTCGGGCCTTCAGGTCATCTTGACCCAGAGACAACACAAGGGATACCACAAACTCATTTGTTATCGGGCCTTCGGGTCATCTTGACCCAGAGACAACACAAGTGATACCACAAACACATTTTTTATCGGGCCTTCGGGTCATCTTGACCCAGAGACAACACAAGGGATACCACAAACACATTTTTTATCGGGCCTTCGGGTCATCTTGACCCAGAGACAACACAAGGGATACCACAAACGCATTTGTTTTCGGGCCTTCAGGTCATCTTGACCCAGAGACAACACAAGGGATACTACAAATACATTTGTTATCGGGCCTTCGGGTCGTCTTGACCAAGAGACAACACAAGGGATACCACAGACCCATTTGTTTTCGGCCTTTGGGTCGTCTTGATCCAGAGACAACACAAAGGATAACACAAAACACATTTGTTTTCGGGCCTTCGGGTCGTCTTGACCCAGAGACAACACAAGGGATACCTCAAACACATTTGTTTTCGGGCCTTCGGGTCTTCATGACTCAGAGACAACACAAGGGATACCACAAACACGTTTATTTATTGGCCTTTTGGTCACCATTAAACACTTCATTCAGGTTGAGTAGATGTTCGAGGCCCAACAGAGCCTCTGTGGATTGAAAAGGTTCAAGAAAGTCTCAGAGAAACTCATACGTTATTTATTTTCCACTGCATCAGTATCTTGTATGTTTTAAAGTCATGATTATTGTAACAATACTTCCTCATGTGATCAGTTCCTGGAGAACCATAGGAATGACCTGCTCTATGTCAGGAGCTCCTAACAAGATCTAGGAAGTCATTGGATTTAGTTCCAGGGAAGATTCCGAGAACTTATTAACTCCTATGGTGCGAGAGCAGCTGATCTCCAGCGTCAGATCTGAGTCTAGCACAGGGGTCGGCAACCCGCGATACGAAAATACATATTGGTAGAAATGTGGTTATTTTATTTAAATTTTTCGTTTTTTCAAATGATGCATGAAAAACTTTCAGTTCTTTAAAAATTTGTGCAGACCTAAAAAAAATAAACACCTGGTGAACTATAATTTCAGCCTACATAGAAAATATTTTATATTCATTAGCAAGTCAGTCAGTTACAAACGTGTACATTATTATAAATAAGATTAAGATTGATAGCAAATCATAGTACTAATGATGATACAATTATGATGTATATTAATGTGTATAGAAGCCTTCAGAGCCACATGGTGCTTTACATTAAAAGAGCTATAAACAAACATTAGTCAGTTCATCAGGACAAACTGCAGTAAATATACAGGAAAAAAAAAACATGGTTAAGATAATTATCAATGCTTAAAGTGATAGTTCACCTTAATTTCACTGATTTTCTACTCACCCTCATGTCGACTAAGAGTTGGGATTATTTTCAGAGTAATCTGTTCCTTTTTAGAGTTATAGACAAAAATGTTTGTTCATTTTATTGTAGTGACTGGAGCTCAGTCGTCTATTTTTTTGGGAACAATTCCGCATATTTGGATGTTTTCAAGTGTCTTTTTGGACAAAGATGAAAATAAAGACAACTGAGCTCCAGTCGCTACATTAAAATGAACAAACATTTTTGACTACAACTCTAAAAAAGAACAGATTACTCCCATTAATCCCAACCCTAAATCGACATGAGGGTGAGTAGAAAATGAGTGAAGTTTGAATTGTGTGTGAACTATCACCAACTAATGTTTTATTTATAGATTATTTATAAATAGCATGAAGGCAAACAAAGAAAGTGAATATTGTATGGATTTATATTTAATTTTCAGAATCAGCTTTATTTTCCAGTGATGTAAGAACAACACAGGGGTTTGTTGTGTTGAAGACCCGAAACGTTTTTAGGTATCCCTTGTGTTGTTTCTGGGTCATAGTGAGTCAAAGACCCGAAAACAAATGTGTTTGAGGTATTCCTTGTGTTGTCTCTGGGTCAAGGTGACCTGAAGACCCGAAAACGAATGTGTTTCAGGTATCCCTTGTGTTTTCTCTGGGTCATAGTGACCCGAAGACCCGAAAACAAATGTGTTTTATGTTTTTCTTGTGTTGTCTCTGGGTTAAGGTGACCTGAAGACCCGAAAACGAATGTGTTTCAGGTATCCCTTGTGTTGTCTCTGGGTCATAGTGACCCTAAGACCCGGAAACAAAAGTGTTTTATGTATCGTAACTGCTTTAATTTGTTTTTCAATAATTGTTCCTTGCGTTGTCGCTTGGTCAAGGTGACCCGAAGACCAGAGAAACAAATGTTTTTCAGGTATCCCTTGTGTTGTTTCTGGGTCATAGTGAGCCGAAGACCCGAAAACAAATGTGTTTTAGGTATCCCTCGTGTTGTCTCTGGGTCAAGGTCGACGACCTCCCCACCTTCGATTATTACATATACAGATACCGTGATTGTTTCCGGGACTTTGGGTCACCTTGACCCTGGGACAACACAAGGTTTACGACTTTGTCTCACCTTGACATGACTCTTTCTGCAGAAGCGTCTCCAGACGTCCCTGAAAGTGCACGTCAGTGACTGTTTCTTCTTCCGTGATTCAACGTTTCAACGGCAGGAAGGAGAGCGTCAGTTTAAACACTCGGAGTCGAGTGGAACGCAGTGAATTAACATTGTCTGGGACTTTCTCGCGGAACAATTTCACGGTCATAACTTCTCCCAGCGTTCGCAGCTTAAGTGCCTTCCAAGAGTGTGTGTCTAATATACATGGTGATTAGCTGCTGTCGGGTCACAGGGGTGCAGCGCCGCACAATTGTTACTGCAAATAAACTTCATCGTCTTCACAGCGCAATCTGCTTAGATACAGCTGAAGTCGTTTGAAGACCAGCACATTTATTGACTCTATTTGAGGAGAAAAGTGCTTATGGGATTAAAATTTTTTTAGTATTGAGTTTCGTCCCTTAAATCTGTCATTTATGTTTTTCCAGTCGTAATACTAACATTAAATGATCTATTTATTTTGTCAGTGAGTGACACAGACCTTTTAGTTTCCTGGTGGCTTCAGATGATATTCAGGTCATCATTGTGGCTGAAACAGATGTAGGCCGGGATTGTAACCTGAGATTATAAAAGGCTGCTGAGCACACCCTGCACACCCTGCACACCCTGCACACCTCCTCCGACCTAAATCCCTGGTGGACACACAGCAGTGGCTAAATAGCGGCGGCTGATAGCAGGACAGCTATTATGTCATCATGTAATGATGAGAGGATTTTCATTGCGTTCCATATGAGACGAATTCAGTCTCGTCATTTGCCCTCTGGTGGCCGGTTGTATATGACGGTTTTTTTTCATTTATTTAAAAAAATGATTCAATTAAAAAAAAGTTTTAATAAATAATTAAAAAAAATCGAATAAAGTTACTCCAATAAACGAAGGATTTTACAATAAAAATGCTGTGTTAACTAAAAACGTTTTAATAAAAAGAGTTTCTTGAATAAATAAAGTAACTTGAATAAAAGAGAATATTTAAACAAAAAAGTTACCTCATTGAAATAATAATATTTAAATAAAAATGTGGCTTCAATTAAAAAAAAAGAGTTGCATCAATAAAAAAGTTACCCCAATAAAAGAAGAATATTTGAATAAAATGTTGCTTCAATAAAATATGTTGCTTCAATAAAAAGGGAGTATTTCAATAAAAAAAAGTTACCTCATTAAAATAATAATATTTCAATAAATATGTGGCGTCAATTAAAAAAAAGAAGTTTTAATTAAAAAAAAGTTGCTTCAATAAAAAAAGTTATGCTAACAAAAAAATATTATTTAAATAAAAATGTTGCTTGGATAAAAAAAAGTGACTTCAGTAAAAGAATAATATTTGTATTACAAAAGTTACTTCAATAAAAAATGTTATCCCCAATAAAAAAATTACATTTTAATAAAAATGTTGCTTCGTTAAAAAATGTTACCCCAATAAAATAATATTTAATAAAAATGGTGCATCAAGAAAAAATGTTAATTCAATAAAAGAAGAATATATTAATAAAAATGTTAATTCAATAAAAGAAGAATATATTAATAAAAATGTTGCTTCATTAAAAAATATAAAAATAATAAAAAAGAAAGTTTCTTTAAAATATGTATTTTTACTGTATTGTTTATTTGAAGTAACATTTTTAGTGTTTAGTATTAGTGGATATGACATAATTATTCAACAGTTGTTTTAACACACTTGTGTTAGGGATACCACAAACACAATTTGTTTTCGGCCTTCGGGTCACCTTGACCCAGAGATAAAACAAGAGCTAATCAATCAACGTCTTTTTGTTTAATTGAAAATATTTTTTTGATAAATCAACTTGTTTTTAAATTGAAAAAAACAAACAAATCTAGCCGTAACACAGTTATTTACTTACACCTACTTTTTGGATATATTGGTTAAATAACTGGGGGTTTTTTTGGACTGAAAATGGTCAGGTTATGTGTGACTCATCGGGTGAATTCCACAGTAAAGAAATATGTGAAAATACAGAGAAAATCTCAGGGATTTTTTCTCTTCATACACACACTCCTGTGATGTCGACACATTTGGATCTGATTTAATACAAGACAGTTATATTTACTGTTTGAGCTGGAACACATTTTTATTTGCACTGGCTAAAACTATTTTCATAGTCCATCGATATTATTCACATTTGGAGGATTATTATATAAATATAGGCTGAAAAAAACCAAGTAAATCACAACAACTTAGAGTCACATGTTCAGTAGCATAAAGCTTTGTTCATTAAGCGACGTATCCATTCATTAATGAGTTAAAGTCACTTTCACAGCAGCACAATTCATGTTTAAGGTATAATCATCAACCGCTTCTTGAATAAGGACCAGCATAGCTTCAGTAAAAAAAACAACATTTCAATAAAACTATAGTAAGAAAAAGTAAAGCTAATGAGGTATTATTATGGGATGTTAATTATGGTCATTACTTGCGATCTAACCATGGGTTTCACAAAAGTAGTTCAAGTGAAATGTTTGAATTCTAATGAAAAGAACAAATCGTAGCATGTGTTTTTGACTCTCGGCTTCAATCTGTGCTGTAACTGAAAGTTGCCGGTGAGATTCCCTTCTGTTTGTCAGTGTCACTCGGTCATCATAACCCGGACTAGGGTTCAACAGAAGGCAAACACGAGCGGCTTCAGGATGGACTGTTGACTGACGTGCTGTCGAGGTGGAAGATTCTCAGGTTGGTTTGTTGGCGGTGCGACCGGTCACAACCAGATGAGTCCAGCTTGCGAGCCCCTTCGGTCCACATGGCGACAGCTGGTGGTGTTTGCTCAGTAATGATGTCATCCGCTGACTCTTAATGAAATTGACTTTTTTAACCTTGTGGGGGTTTTTTTTGGCTGGAAAAAAGTTATTTAAAGTGACTTTGACTTGCTGTCTCGATATAAAGTGACTTTTTATGGCATAATTAATGTACAGATATAGTCGTCTACAGCTCCTTTAACTTTTATAACTAGGATAACTTTCATCTACGACATTTAGCCGTTATTATGCCGTACATTTGTTTAATTTTATATTAATTACTGGTTGGTCATTTTGAGGATTGTGGGATCAATTTTACTACCAAAAAATGGAAAATAAATCATATCAAATTATGTGAACTTGACCTTGGCTCATGTCAGTGTGTTATTTGATGTAATTTCCTGCCTTTGATGGAACTGAAAGAAACAGTGTCTTTATAAAAGACGGATGACATGAAGTGTGACAGGGTGGTATGAAAACCAGTTAAACATGAATGAATCATATTTATATTGTTTTTAAATCAAGTTTTAAAAATAGGTTTATTGTTATTATTATATGTTTAAATAGAGTCTATCTACAGTGAGGCCAAATAGTATTTCGTCAGCCGACCGACCGACCTTTTCCACGTCCCCCTCAACAGTGGGCTTGTTTGTTCCTCATGTTGTTATCCTCCATCCGTCATTCCATGGGGCAGTACGACTGATCCGTGTAAAAGAAAGAACTAATGGGGCCATGTATCGTGAGATTTTGAGTAAAAAAAAACAACCCCTCCCACCAGCAAGGGCATTGAAGATGAAACGTGGCCGGGTCTTCCAGCATGACAATGATCCCTAACACACCGCCCGGGCAACGAAGCAGTGGCCAGCCTAGCCAGTCTCCAGATCTCAACCCCATTAAAAAAAACTTTGTTGGAAGTCCGTGTTGCCAAGCGACAACCCTTAAACTACCTCTGCTCTATAAGGAGATCTGGTGGAGGAATGGACCAAAATACAAGCAACATTGTGTGAAAACCTTGTGAAGACTTCACGTTTGACCTCTGACATTGCCAACAAAGGGTATATAACAAAGTATTGTGATGAACTTTTGCTATTGACCAACTACTTATTTTCCACCAAAATTTGCTAATAATAATAATAAAAATCTGGATTTTTTTCTTTCTCATTTTGTCTCTCATAGTTGAGGTTTATCTGTGATGAAAATTACAGGTAAACCTCAACTTTTTAAGTGGGAGAACTTGCACAACTGGGGACTGGCTATATTTTTGGCCTCCCTATATCCATCCATCCATCTATCATCCATCAATCTATCTATCAATCCATCCACCTATCCATCCATCCATCCATCCATCCATCCACCCATCCATCCATCCACTCATCCATCCATCCATCCATCCATCCACCTATCCATCCATCCATCCATCCATCCATCCATCCACCTATCCATCCATCCATCCATCCATCCATCCATCCATCCATCCATCCATCCATCCATCCACCCATCCACTCATCCATCCATCCATCCATCCATCCATCCATCCATCCATCCATCCATCCATCCATCCATCCACCTATCCATCCATCCATCCATCCATCATCCATCAATCTATCTATCAATCCATCCATCCATCCATCCACCTATCCATCCATCAATCTATCCATCCATCCATCCATCCATCCATCCATCCATCCATCCACCTATCCATCCATCCACTCATCCATCCATCCATCCATCCATCCACCTATCCAGCCACCTATCCATCCATCCATCCATCCATCCATCCATCCACCTATCCATCCATCCATCCATCCATCCATCCATCCATCCATCCATCCATCCATCCATCCATCCATCCATCCACCCATCCATCCACCTATCCGCCTATCTGCCTATCCATCCATCCACCTATCCATCCACCTATCCATCCATCCATCCATCCATCCATCCATCCATCCATCCATCCATCCATCCATCCATCCATCCATCCATCCATCCATCCATCCATCCATCCAAATCCAAAGTGTGTCGATTTATAGTTGAAATCATAATGATTATGTGATTTACAAAACTTAATTTATCGTTTCCTTTCAATAAAATTACAATTTCGAGAACTCGTATATTGACCGTATACAAAAAAGGTGCCAGTTTTTGTGGGTTGACCTTATCAATCGTTAAATATCTCTCTCAACAATCTTTATGTTGTTTTTTGATCCCTAAACATGACCCCTAGAAACATACACAACATATGTTCTGAATATGAATCCTAATTGGAAGTACGCTTGTCATGAATGCATGTTTTCTATCTCACACTTGGTCTGTGAAGTGAATTGATCGTTCAAAGCAGCGACGTCCACCGGAATCAAACGGATTTTTGAACAGATTTTTGTAAGAGTTTAAGTGGCGTGCCAAGCGAAATTTACATTTCTTTAAAAGTCTATCACTGGCACTCCTTCAACGAGAAATGTGAGCGGAGTAATCCCTCGATCACCAGACGCTCCTGCGAGAAGTGCAAATCTGCAAATCACAGATAACATGTTTTCACGTAACTTCGACCCACTTTGAAAGATTCCTCGACCGTTTAAACATTTCTCAGATGCTTGATGATGTAAACTTCTCATCACAGGCCTCTCTCTTGGGGTTCAGCTCGCCTGCTTTCCCTGTGACTCGCTGTGGAACACTGGGATACTCGGAAGTCAAAGGCCCTTTTCAGACGGAAATACATCTTTCCCTAAAGAATCCTCTTCTTGTTGACGGAAAATTTCTGAGGGAGTGTGTCGAGTGTCGTCAAACTTGCTCAACCACAGATATTAAAGAGCATCTTATGTGAAAAAATTGAACAACAGTGTAAAACACTAACAACAAGCTTTAACCCTCGTGTTTTCCCATGGTCAAGGTGACCAGGAGTACCTCAAACACATTTGTTTTCGCGCCTCTGGGTCAGCTTGACAAAACAAACAAAACACAACTACAAGTATTAAATATATTAAATAATTATTGAACAAGTGCAGACAACAGTAAACACACGTTTACTTTGCGTTAATTTTTCATTAACATGATACAGTGTTTCACGTTGAGTTTTAAATATCATACGTTCTTGAACAAACCATAGCATCCCATTGTCATTGAATGCATTATTGATGTAAATGAGATGCAAAGAAATTTAACAGACGTTGTGTTTCTTCCAGTCTTTACTTCATAAAGCATTTGTTGTTTTTTTTTATTTTTAAAAGATTAATACCATTAACTTCTAATAATAATTGTGTATAATTAAAAATAGCTTCTTGTAAAAAAAGAAAAAAATTCATTCGACGCAGGTCTCAAGCCGACCATCCTTCTAATTTCTTAGAAATCCCTGCAACAATTAAAGTATATTTTTTTGATAAAGTAATTAATTACAGAGCTTGTTACTGTAAAAACTTTTTTTTTCATAAATGTAGTTACTGTAATGTTTTACTTAATAACGCATTACTGGCAACACTGTTCATTCCACACCAGCTGTAATGCATTCCTGTGCCTTTCCTGTTGTGATCTTTATTCTTGTCTCTCTGATTATCTATAGCTAACCATGGAGTATAAAGATGCAACCGAAAAAGTTTTTACTTTAGAGTAAAATCAGACGTACAGAATGTGCTGTATTATTCTCTCCTTGTACAAGTAAAATTGTTGTAATCTCTGACCGGACCCAAGTGCTAATGCAACAACCAAACAACAAACAAAAATGGAAAGAATCAAAAATGTATAATCACAATAGTTATAAAAACAAAAGCTCTGGATAAAACGACAAAACGTAGGCTCAGGCACAAGGAGGAAAAAAACACTAAGAGCAAGAAAAAATGTGATCAAAGTGAGAGAGAATAGAGAACGTACTTACCAGGGAGTGATGATTATAATCTGACGCCTGTTGCTGCAGGAGGTGGTGATTGTTTGATGAGCTGCAGCTGCTGTGAGAGCAACAGGCGCCGTGGAACTCAGGAAACATAACAAACGAGTTTCAAAATAAAATCATGAGACAAGACATGACATGAACAAGCGAGCTTCAACAAGTCATCATTAGAATGAAATGTAATGTAATTTAAACAATTGCTGGAATTTAATTTATAATAAAGATCATTTACTACGAACGCATCGACACGTTTGCTTGTTTGCAAATGCGATTAGCCGAGTCATCCAGCAGGTCACAGACAACAGCAGAAAGAATTAACACTATCCTCAAGTGTAACATTAAAGCGTTTTTCTGTCGGAAGTTTGATGAAAGACGGCAGGAACCGAGAAGGTTGTCTGCTGCTATTTCGGGGGCGTTCACTGACTCCACGCTTTTTTGTCGCTAATAGGAGTCGACAGAACACCTGGTCGGGGCTGCTTGTGTAAAGATGGATTATATGTACCAACATGGTGTTCATGCAAGAAAAGACGCACCAGGGCAGGGCGGGGGGGCACACAGGAGACAACGCTCTGAGACATGCTCCAGTTTCATTTCCAAACACCACCTGAGCCTTGATCCCGCTCCACAAGACGTTCATTCACCCTGGGACTCTCAAGTAATGTTCCGTCATTAGCTTAAAGCCGCAGTCTTCATCCTGGTGAAAATAACGACTACAAATATAAAATGTTTTTTACCCGGCTTTGAACCCTTTTTATTTCTAATACTGGGTTACATTAAACAAGTTTACTCTCTTATCTATTTTTCTTTTAAGACCTTAAGCTACTTAAGGCTGGTGCAGCACACTTATGGTCGCTATGGTGATGACTAGGGAGTCAACATGTAGATTCTTGTTCTAGTCTGTGAGCAGTCTGGTTGGTTGTAAGAAGCAGAACTTTCTCCACGTCTTTGATACAAATGCAATTAATATTTTAGTGTTACGTGTTTTTTTTTGTGGGTTTCACTGTCAATTTGGCCTGATTTAATGTTTTTTTTTCTTAGAAAACGGTTCCATCTTAACTACTGTATATAGCAGAAGTGAGTTGTCATTATCTTTATTCCTTGATCATCTGACTTTGTACAAAAATGTAGACCTTAGAAATAAATAAATAATAAAGAGTATCATCTGGCGAATAGCATGTGAGTCATGTTTAAGACCTTTGATCTTGAATTAGGAACAGAGACCAAGCGAGGTGAAGAGGAGAGTGCAGGCAGGGTGGAGTTAAAGTAAGACTGTGTACCCTGTTATTCAGCATGCAAGGATTGAAGTACTGAAGTCCATCTGTTACTTTTTAGAGTTGTAGCCAAAAATGTTTGTTCATATTAATGTAGCGACTGGAGCTCAGTTGTCTTCATCTTCGTACAAAATCCACTTAAAAACATCCATGTAATGTAATGTCCATTTTGTATTGACGTCTTCACATGAGGAATTGTTCTGAAGAAACTTAAATAGGTTTAATTTTAAGATATTTTTTAGTGGACATTACAGATGAGCACCACCGAGGTATTTGGATGTTAAGGAGATACAGTATTTGAGCGTCTTTTTGGACGAAGATGAAGACAACTGATCTCCAGTCGCTACCTTAAAATGAATAAACAGTTTTGTCTAGAACTCTAAAAAGGAACAGATTACTCTGAAAATAATCCCAACCCTTAGTCGACATGAGGGTGAGTAGAAAATGAGTGAATTTTGTAAGAACTACCCTTTAAAATGATATGCAAGTAGGACAAAAAGGAACAAAAGCAAACATTTAATTATTAATCAAATTAAATTAATTAATAAAATAAGAAATAAATTAGCGATCAATACTGTAATATGTATATTCTTTTCAGGTTGAACTTAAAGGCTTTAAGAGCAAAAAGTTACATGTGGTAGAGTTGTGTAGAACAAGAAAATCATGTCCAAAATACTGGCAAGCAAATGATCTCAGGAGCTACGATGCAAGTTGCTCACATTAAACAAACAAAAACATAAGAATCGAATCAAGAGGTCAGATCTGATACTTTATATCTTTATTTATAAGACAACCACCCCCAATACCTACGTCCACTCAACGACTTAAGATTTATACAATCTGAACAATTTAACTTCAAAAAAAAAAAAAAGAACAGCGAACAAAGCAACACAAAATAAAAACTCTTAATTATATTAACACAGGAATTACTTCTTTATTGGTCGGATACTTTTGACTTTTCCGATGACCTGAAAGCTAGTGTTGCAACTGTTCCAGAGTAAGGGGTCAGGTGATTAAGGAGAAAGGTGCTGTATCGATATGCAATGATTATCTTTTTATCTTCTTTAAAAACTAGACTTTGGCTGCAAAAAACAATGATGCGTGAGAGTTTGGTAGAAAGTTTGTTTTTTTTTCAATTTAATTACAGTCCACAGCCCAAGTTCCCACTCAAACGAACCGACGCTGAGGTAAATATCCGCGCAAGCGAACAGATACATGGATGTCTGGAGGCACTGCTGGAATTCTCAACCGAGCCTTTTACATAAAACTTTGATAACACTGCCAGGAACAGATGAAATACAATGCAGCTGCTGCGAGCTAGAAAAATATACACTCTGGAGTAAAGTAGAAGGCCGAGACATGTTTGTGTGTTTGCTAGTTGTAACTATTTACGTCGCGTGTGGTGAGAAAGATTTCGGTTAAAGAAAAGCTTTCCACGAGGGGGAGAAAAAAATGCAAATTAAGTCTTAATCAGGTCTTAAATCGAAAAGGTTAATAAACCTTCAATTATGTTTTGTTTTTTAATATGTATAAGTAAATAAACAACAAAAAAACAATCAATTAAATAGATAATTCATTTTCAGTGGCAGGTTGTTTAACAAACACGTGTGGATGAGACTTTGAAAATGTGTCTTTGAAAAGCCCTTCAAAATAAGAGTCAAACTCAGAAATGTTACAAGCTTATGTTTTTCTTTTGGAAGGACCTTTAAGTGTCTATTATTGAGAGGAGACCTGAACTGTTAAACAGAAAATCTGCCTCCTGGTATCACTTCTGCGAATATATGTTCTATTCCAAACATTTCTGCTTTGAGATGTTTCTACAGGTTAATTCAGCCTAAATAAAGCGTCTTGAGATATGTTGCAATGTAACGGAATGCTTCTGCAGCACTGGGAGCTGTTAAGAAAGACTTCCCTTGATGACTTTTTTTTTTTTTAATTTTAGTATTACAACTGCATCCTCGCGTCCTGATTGGCTCTCTTGGTCTTTGAAGGTCATAGGTAGAAGGCTGGAGCTGGTTTGTGGCCGTTTTATGGTGACGTGTCAGGATGAGGCTTCGCCGGACAGACGCAGATCTTCAACTAATTCATTTCTCGACCTCGTTTTTTTTTTTAGATATCAGCCGATTGAGGCGACACTCGCCTTAAGACTCGACGGCCCTCGAAGGACCAAAAGTGCTGTTTTTCATTTTTTCCGCTGTGACAACTTTGGAATTAAGAGTTTGATAATGCTGAACGAAAATTAATTCTTGATTCTGCGGTTTCCGATCTGTGCCCGTTGAGGAGACATCAACACGTGCGTCGGGTTCAGGGAGGCCAGCAGGTGGAGGTCGCGCACAGTGTCCCGGATGGTTCACTTGCGGGGCTGATGGATGTGCTGGTTGAGGTGCTGGCTCGGGGGGAGTTTGGGGATCCCAGGCTGGGGCTTCTGATGGGCCACCTGAGCAGCAGCAGGAGGAAAGTCCCGATCACCCTAAGATAATGAAAGAGGTGGTGAATAAAATGCAAGGGGAGGTTAGTGGTTCTGACATCATCACTATGTAGTAGATACACTTGAATAAGTTTCACATATCCTGGTGTAATTCTTCAGAGAATATCAATGATGACAAGAAAAACTTTCTTCCACTCATTGTTAATGGTTGGCTGAAGCTATTTACTGGCAAACAACTGTGTTTACTGTGTTCAAATCAAAATGACAAAAGAAAGTACCCCAATAAAATACAATAACATACCCCAGTGGCTCTGACCTGATAACATGCACAAAAGTTGACACAAACCGGTTTGAATGGCTAATCCTCGCCTGTGACAGGTTTATTTGTGATTAGTGTGTGTGTGTGTGTGTGTATAAAAGGTCAGTGAGTTTCTGACAGACCATTGCATCTTTCATCTAGTGCTGCACAGACGTTTCTGGATTCTGAGACGTGGGGAAAGCAAAAGAATCGGCGAGAAAAGGCGATTGAACTGCATTGAACCGAAAAAAAGGGGTATAAAAATATATCTAAGGAAGTGAGAATGAACCATCAGCAGTGTTCAACGCTGATTAACTTCAGCCACAATTGCCAGGAAAATGGTTAGAATCAAAAAAACAACTTCAGCTGAAATACACAACTCTCTGAAAAATGACGGTGTGAGTGAGTGAGTGAGTGAGTGAGTGAGTGAGTGAGTGAGTGAGTGAGTGAGTGAGTGAGTGAGTGAGTGAGTACGGCACTTAAGAAAAAAATGGGCTGCATGTTCGAGTTGCCAGAAGTTAGCTATTTTTGCGCAAATGTCACAAAGTATTTCGCTTACATTTTTCGCCAATAAAAAGCCTTACTCAACCATTAACCATGAGTGGAAAAAAGGTTTTTGTGTTATCATTCATATTCTCTAAAGAAAGGTCAAGAAAACATAAATTAATTAAAGGTACAGTATCTGCTGAAATGTGAGGGGTGTACTCACTTTTGTGATACACTGAATGAAAATGAATACGCACAAGTGTAAATACATAGGGATGTGTATTGGCAAGAATATGGCGATACGATACAAATCGCAATTCATGGGCAACAATATATATGGCAAATACTGTAGAAATTGTAGTATTTTCCCAAGTACTTGACTCTGGTGTTGGTTAGATAGATAGACCACATGACTCTTGATAAACTCCTAACTGCTTTCATTTGTTTTAAAAATCAAAATATGCCCAAACATTAGCTGCTGGACTGTATCCTCTCGTACTCAGTCCCCATCAGGATCTCCCGGGTTCTATTTTTCCTTTAGGAGCGTAGGATATAATTAAGTAAAAAGTTCAACTGCAACACTAAAATGAAAGGATGTGAATATTTGCGTGTCAATTTGAAGTTAAAATTATTTTATACACAGTTTATTGGAATATAAACCATAAAAGAACTATGATAAAAATGACATAAAATGTATAAGCCAAAAATTAGACATTTGAATACAGTTCTGTTAAATACTGATACAGTAATGTGAAAAAGAAATAGCTTTATATCACTGTCTATCTATCCATCCATCCATCCATCTATCCATCCATCTATCCATCCATCTTCTTCTTTTTAAAAACCCATGTAAATAAAGGAGAAGGAATTATTTCAACAATTCAATTCTGGTGTCAAACTAGCGACACTTTTACAGGTTTGCTGAAACTGGTGAGACGTGATGATGGAACATGTTGTGATGGTTTATACAACAACACATTGTAGAGTTTAGGTACAACTGCTAGAGCCATTGACTTCCTCTACGTGCTGCTGTGCTGGTTAAAACACTTTCTGACAAATGGTTCCACACAAGAGAACACAATTCTTGAATTAGTGAAGACGTGTTTTTTTTTCCCCACACAGCAGAGGTCATGTACCATCAATATTGGGTTTTAAAGATATGATGCATGTAGATACTTTCAAATGGGACAATCGTCACTATTTTGTTGAGAAAAAATGTACTAGGGAGCAACTGAATTGCACATAAATATTGGCATTGATCAGAACCAGCGGAGGAACAGGTCAAGTATTTGACTGTTGGCAGCATCTGTGATGGAAGCACGTCTACACTGATGCCACGAAGGTGACCAAGAAAATCCCAACCATCTCAACCTCTCGCTGAACTGTTCCCCTAACGCTGTGACCCTAATCCTCCGTGCTTTTGTTTGTTACTGTACGTTTGTGCTGGCTCTCCTGCTAGCGAGTGTGTGTGTGTGTGTGTGTGTGTGTGTGGGTGACGCACAATGTCCACAGAGAATCTGTCACATAGTGTGAAAAGCAATGAATTGAGACCTCAATTCAGTTTACCACCATTTTTCTGCAGCACCGCCAGTGATGCAGCAGCGTGGAAATATTCTGCTTATATTAGATCCGTGTTGATTCACTTTCTGGCAATTTTAATAATAATTAGGTCCAGTCGCCACTGATGCCAAGCGAAGGCTTGTCGCTTTGGCAAAAGTAGGAACAGGTTGTGACTAAACACTTCTTATTATGGAAAATAAACCGACTAAATGGATTTAAACCACTAACACACAATGATGGCCTCACGAAATATTTGTGAATTTAAATATGAATTAAAATCCCAGCCAGTCTTTGCCCAAGACCATTAGAACATATTTTTAAAAGGGGAATTAAACTTTTTTTTTTTAATAATTTGGTTTGATGATACCTTTGTCCCTCTTATGCGTCGATATGATTGTTGAATTATTGACATCAACTTTATCTTTAACTTTTTAAATATGCATTACATTTATTACCTCCAAAGGGGCAAATTTTTCCTCGCTTAAGTTTGTTGCTCTAACTTTGATACAAAAAAAGAAATTAAGTCACTAATTAATAGGATTGTGAGGAAAAATACACAAATAAATATCAATTTCTTTTTTCACAATACTGCATCGATATTCAATAGCACTGTATTGATATTTTTTCTTGCATTATTTGGCTTTTAAATCACTTTACTATGGTAAACTACCATTGTATTTTCAATAAAGTGTGTATAAAATAAAATAAAAAATAACATAACAATTAACATGCAAATATTCATGGAGTTTCAGTCAGATGGCAGCAGTCATTAGATCTTCCTCAGGAACAAGGAGATCGCGCAAGATCCCTGGAAATGACTGAGGACGAGAGGATACAGTGACTCCAGCCGCTTTTAAAGCTGATGTTTGGACGTATTTTGGTTTCAAAACAATTGAATGCAGTTCGTCAAGAGTCATGTGTTCTGTAAATTTTGTAAACACCCGAGTCAAGTACTCGACAATACTACAAATATATCCTTGTTACTACAGCATCTCAATACATCGATTCATTGCCCCTGTATCGTGATACACATGGAATCGCCAGATTCTTTCCAATAGAAACCACTTCTAATCAAGCAGTGTGTGTTTTGAAATAAGTGAGTAAATGCAGGCAGATAAAGTACAGGGTTCGCTCCAAGCCTGGTTCAAACCTGAGGAATTAAACCACTACTTACTACGCCGCCTGCTTCTTAATAGTATCATCATGATTATTGTTTGGAATTGGCAAAGATCACTATCACTTTCTATTCACCGGGAGATTGATATCGAACCATCACGGTTCAAAAATATAGAAAACCTGTCTACAGGTATAAAAGATCCATTTATAAACAAATCCTCGAGTCAAAAGCTGACGCCACATCTGTAGACACTCCAGCTGAAGCATTTCACTTTCCTCTTTCTGGCTTTCCTGCCGCTTTGTGCAAAGCCAGCATCTGATGGAAGCGATAGTGGAAATTGGGAAATTCAAGAAAGCGGCGTGGATAAAAGGTGTGCCTGCCTCTGCCAGTTTTCACCACAATCTTCCACAAACATCTGCCTGACATTTGCGAGCACATGCACAGGAGCCAGCCAATGTCAAAGGATGGAGGAAATGTTTGTCAAGCAAACATGATATGATATTGTGTCAGATATTAACTTTTAACGGAGTTAGATCACAATATTGCGTTGAGCAACTGCCTTTGATGAAATGTATCTGCTTCCAATTTAAAATATATCTGGAAACATTCCAGTTTGAGTAGGATGTCTTCGATAACGGAATTTACGCCTGTGAAAAAATATACACTTAAATATCAATTTCTTTTCACAATACTATATCGGTATTCTAGAGCACTGTATGGATATGGAAATTTAGTTTTTTTCTTGTATTATTTGGTTTTCAAATCACTTGACTATGGTAAACTACTATCATATTTTCAATAAAGTGTGTATATATATATATATATAAAAAAAAAAAAACACTACAATTGACAAGCAAATATTCATGCAGCCAGATGGCAGCAGTTATTACACCTCCCTGATCCCGCAAGATCCTAGTAATGACTGAGGACAAGAGGATACAGTCGACCCAAGCAGCTTTTAGAGCTGATGTTTGGACATATTTTGGTTTCAAAACACATATACTTGTTCCTACAGTATAGCAATATATCGATTAATCGGCCCTGTATCGTGATACACATCAAATCGCCAGATTCTTTCCAATACAAATAGCTTCAAGTTAAGCCGAGTATTTTTTTGATGAGGTTTTGTGTCAAGAGTGTTAAGTTTTAACAGAGCTAGATCAAAAAAAATCACTTTGAGCAACTGCCTTTGACTAAATGTATCTGCTTCCCATTTAAAATGATAACAGAATTTACGACTGTGTTTCCCAGCAACGTTAGAGCCAATCTTTTGATTTTGTTCTGCATGCGTTTTGGTTTGTATCCGTGTGTTAAAGCAGCTACTTTAAAGTACAATTTGTGCAGAAACTTACCTTTGTCACCACTCCAGATACGATCACAGGGGCCTTCGGCGGACTACAAATAGAGGTGGAAGACAATTAGGATTTATTAGGAAGATGCAAAAAGAATAATCAATTTATTTGTGTCGTGAACATCATCCCTCGTTATTCATTCACCTCGTTGCAACATTGAAAGTGAAATCCTGAAAAAAAATCTATACTTGCAGAATCAAAGTACAAAGACTTCTAAGTTATCGTCACGTATAACACCCACGGTTGCACCCGCTCTGGCATCACACAAACACACACACAAATACACACACACACACACGGGATGAACCTGCCAGCAGTTTAAATAGCTCCCATTCATCCTGGGCAAACATCGGGCTGAAAGCCTGTGAAAACGAGGAAGAGAGGAAAGAGAAGACAGAAAAGTAATAGAGGAGGAGGACCACAAAGGAAGAAGCTTAACAGAGTGGGAAAGCAAAAAGGAAGATGGGGAATGAGGGGTGAGAACAGGTCAGGACATATGGAGGAGGATTGAGGGGGGGTGGGCAAAGGTGGGGCGAGTCGGGTAAGGGAAGCACATAGAGCAACACCCGTATAATAATAATAGACCGTTGGAGGAGAAAAGGGGTGAAAAGATGGAGGGGAGGAGAAGAAGGCGAGGGCTCACTCAGACATAAAAAAAAAAGAGGGAAAGGACGGAGGCGAAAGGAAAGATGAGGAGGAGGAATGCGGAACCCGAGGTAAGTATCGACCTTGACATGACAAACGAGCGCCGTCTAATTTCACGCCACTGCCCTCACAGCCAAAGTGTACAGTTGTGGCGAGCCACCTTCAAACTCCACTCAAAGACTTGAGAATTTAAAAATTTAAAAGTCATTAACGCCGTGTTTCGTACACATGATGTGACGGTGATCTGCCTTTCAATTGATTCCTAACGGTCAATAAATCAATGACTTTTAAAAGATCAAATCAAAAATTCTTCTTCATTCTTTCTCTTCTTGGTGAACAACAGTGTCTCATTATAGTATTATGCCTTATTATGGCATGAGAAGTGACAGCTGCTTAATGGATTGTTACCGTCTCGTTTTCCTGACACGAGACTAGAAAAAAACGTGACAACGTCCAATATTAATTTCTTAGAACATTACTAAAGCTAATGGCTACAGACAGTTGCTTCCAGTAACAAAAACAAGACTATTAAGAGGAAATGTCGTTTTAAGACCCTTTAGGCGTCGCAGAATGGCCGCTTTGGTGCTTGGTTCTGTTTTTCTTTTGCTTATTTTGTGTGTTATCTTTTTTCATTCTTTTACTCTGTTCTTACAGCAGCAGGAAAAAAATCCTATGTTGTGTTTACAACACTGGCAATACAAGTTTCTCTTAAGATTTAACACAAACTCTCTCTCCGTCTGCGATCGCCAATCGCTTTGCTTTCTCTTTCTTCTTTAAAACGATCAAATGGAGTTTATTTTATAACTTAATTTTGAACGGAACCCTTTAAACTTTCCTGAAAACACAACTTGCATGAATCATGTTCGACAATCTTTATTTCTTTGTGTTCTTTCGAAAAAAGCTGTTCAAATGAAATGCATCATTAGTTCTAATAGTAACTGTTAATGATTGCTAGAGTTTGATCATTTTATATAAATAGTTTTTCCTCAAACAAAAAAAGCTTAATCAATATACAGTATTTTCTGTCCTTATTTAACATTAATATTTTGAGGGGGGGGAAGAGCAGGAATTAAACCGGGTACGAGCGACCAAAATGAGGTGGTCTTGGCTACAATGAGAAGTGTGGCCACCTGGGAGAGACTCCGAGTAGAGCTGAGAGGAAAGTGTGTCCCTCCTTGATGACATCACAGCATGACAAGGACGAGTCTCCATTTTCCCACCAGTCACTAAAATCTATTCAACTACATGATTAAATGGAAGCAAGGACAGGATATTACTTCTCAGAGGCCATGAATCATGTCATGTCGATGAAAGCTTTTAGTCACAATCATCATCAGACAATCCTTCATAAGTTTGAATCCAGGATTAGAACGATTGCCTTCATTCCAGATACCACACAAGAGATTAGACCATTAACACAGTTGTGGTCGGATCTGTGCGGGAGCAGGAATGAGGTTACAGTCAGAGGAGAGAAGTAATATCCTTGACGCTGAGACTTATTCAGCGCCTGCAGGGGGCAGTAAAGAGCTGCGTCCAAAAGGAGGACTTGCTTGGTGACTTTAACAAAAAAAAGAGAAAAATCAGTGCAGAAGGGATGCAGAGAATAATAAGTTCATCAATAAAGTGAACTGTAAATATTTTCAAACACATCCAGACGTAAAATAATAACTCATTAGACCACACTTCTCATCCCATATTGAAGCAGGGTCGCCACCGGAAAAAGGTTGCTATAGTAACCAGACTGGTTTGTTTCTTCCTCACTCTTGGTAAGTTATGTAGGGTGAGCTGTCAAATATATTCTACTGACATACTAATAACCATATTTATATAGCAGTTCTTATTCTGCAGGGAACTGGCATCAGTTTTCACTGACCGTTACAGTCAAGCTCATCAACTCAAACTAATGATTAGCACCAGAATTGGGTAATTTTTCAGCCATTTTTTAAAATCCATCAGACATATATAAACACATTTCTATTCATTTTTACCTTAAAAAAATATTTCCTTTACGTCATCTGAAATGGTAAAAGATAATTATTCCGTCTGTTCGTCATCTCTATATTGAGATTGCAACATCTATCTATCCATCCATCCATCCATCCATCCATCCATCCATCCATGTTTGGAGAGAAGACCAAGGACTCTCTAAACGCTGGACAAAAAAATCTTCTCTAGCATCCTGGATCTAGGATACTAATGGTTCTTGGGTCAAAAGCTCTATGGCTTGTAATCAATGCTTAAAGGGCAACTTCTGTATGTGAAAACCCAACTTTCCTGACTCACTCACATGTTGAAGTCTTCCTCTCCAAGTCCCTCATCATGACGATTTTTTTTAACTTATTACTTTATAAATTAATGAAATCTGGGCGAACAAGAGGTTACGAGAGCAGAGTTTATTATGCAGAAATAATGCCTTCACTCTTCCTCCAGCAAGATGTAATCACTCCCCACTTTCTTTGGACAACGAGTCCCTTGGAGGTGGAGTCTTCCTGGATTGATGACACGCAATGACAAACCTCCATGCTTGACCAATCACGGCAGAGTGGGCGTGGTTATGGTAAACAAGATTTAATCTCCAGAAGTGTTTTCAGTGGGCGGGGTTTTAGATTATTTTCTAATGTCAATATTTCAATGATTTCCAATTTGCCACAAAATCTTTTCTTTTTTTAATAAACATTAATGGGTAACCCAAGTCTGATAGTATGGAACACCTTTAAGAGCCTAAAAAAGCCATTCCCCTTCAGGTGAGAAGACCCCATTAACCCTTTATTTCTGGATGATGAAATGATCCGTCCAGGATCTACATCTTCCCTGGTCTGGGGAGTCCTGAACTAGATCGGTTGAAGCAGCTGTTCAACACATGACAACGCTTCACTGGCCGCCACTGATATCAGATTCACCCTCTGGCCACCTGCTAGATGCATGTCAGCTTTACACCCATTTTGGGGGGGTGAAATGGGAAATTAAATATGAAAATAAACATGTTTTTCTATTTCCACCCAAACCAGTTCGTCAAAAAAATCCCTACAGAAGACTTTGGCAAATGTCTGCCTCGGTTTCCTTTATGGGACCAGAATAATAAGCGTGTGCTTCTATAACTGCACATGTGATAATTCCCCTCACCTATCAGAAGTGTAGGTGTGAGAGATAACACGTAAGATGCATGTATGCTCGCAGGGATGAGCTCAACAAACAAGACTAGATTCTCTTTCCCATAAGCACATAAAAAAAGTGTTCAAAGGACATGCAAAGGAAGTGTGTTGACAGTTGGCAATCCTGCTCAGTGTTGTGCGCGGCCCGTCAACTCCCATTTATCACCTCTCATTAGCACAGCGATACGTGATGGGAATACACCACCTGTACCTTTACACGCGTCGCTGAGGGCTCTGGTGAATATCAAGTCGACAAGCGTAGGAGTGTTCGCTGCTGCACACACTGAAGGAACCTGAGAGGTGAGCATTGGCTTCACCAGTGAAAAGGAGTAAACCGAATATAAACTCATATTTAGAGCTACGGCAAATTAGCGAATTAACTGTTTGATCGCACATTTGAACAAAGTAATTAAAAAGGAAACACAAGTTACAATTCTTGGACAACGTTATACATCGAGATGGGAAGAGTCGAAGCAAAAATATGTCCAAAAAAAGTTTAATAATTTTCAAAAAAATAGATTTTTCTGTAAATAATCTGTTTGTGCTTAATGTTGTCAATTGTAACAAACAGAGTAACATTCTGTCAGTATAATTTGAGGGCTTAATTACCCCTTTTTTTTAAAAAAAAACATGTCCAATGTTTGTATTTTAGAAATAAACTTTTAATAAGGGAAGGTGACATTAAAACAAAGTGAGGCTCCAAAAATTCTCTTTACTTTACCGTCTTGTTACTCCAGTTTATGTCGACGCCCATTACAAACGTTAGAGCGGCGTTCACAGTAAAATACAGAAAGAATGAAAAAACACAAGAAAAGAAATCCTAATTAGCTTATAATATTTACCTTTACGTACCTTTTTAAAAGAGGTAGGTTTCTTGGTAAAAAAATAACAAACAAAAGGTATGTAGAATGAAAATAAAGACATTTTATTTCACATTACTAGAACATTATTATAATATACTCATTTTAAAGGAAGAAGATTGAAGCTCCGAATTCTACGATGATAACACCTTTAATCGACGTCTTCTGTGATGATGAACAAGTGTTCGACACGGCGGGACCGTGTTGCTTGACGTTTGACAGGCAGACAGACGGCATATCAGAGAGTGAATCATCCCCGTCCATCAATGCCAAGAATCATAGTTCACCCTTTTCACCGTTGAATAAACAAAAGACTGCTTAAGCTCAGGTTTTAGACTTGTGTGTTTCTTCCTACAGATGTCTTTAGTTCCTGTGCACTTTTAAAACTTATTTGTGTGACCTCGCAGGTGTATCTTAAGTGTGTCTCCCTTTACTCGGCCTTCCATTTCAAGTGTGCATACCTTCACCAAGATGTGTGTGCTTTATTTTTTCCCGGTTCTGACTGGCTGGTTGTTCTAAATGTGACACACACTGCACATGCAAGCCAGGTGTGAGTCGAGATGCTTATATGCCAGAAAACGTGTGCGTCTGTGCACGCGTCCTACAGTCCTCGTGTGTTTACGGGCCTCACCTGCTGCTCTCGTACTCCTCTTCGTCCTCTTTCTGTGGCGGTTCTGGCACCGGAGTCGGCTGATGCTTCTGCACTATCCTCATGCCTCCGGCCTTCACTGGAAACACATCGTTCGTGGTCAAATATAAACACATACTTGAAACAGACACGAATAACCAGCTGAAATTTGACGGTTTTATTTATCGAGCAGAATCATTTAAATATTATTATCAAGTGTGATACTTTCACGATAACATGAATTAGTTGTCATACACACTAACTAGTACAGCGGTCACTGTGCTCCTCTTCAACTTTATAGCCCTGCTGCAGCTATTTTTGTCGATAAAAGACAGAAAAAAATAAAAATAAATTCCTCTCTCCAGCAACACAAATTTAAAAAAGTGACCGACACGGCTGTTTTTTAATCTGCATTAAAAATTTTACTTATGGTAAAGATGAGAAAATTTTGGGCTATATTATATATATATATATATATATATATATATATATATATAGTGAATCATAAAAAAAGGTCCTGAAACTTTCCAACGAAATTGCTTACTCATTTACATCCAACTCATGACCACTTTATATGAGAAGTCTTACTTCTCATGATTTTAATCATGTAGTTAATCATTAGTTAAAACCAAAGAAAAGGCCCACACAGTTGAAAAACACTAACACAATAGAAAACAAATGTATGGGTTACAAAAAAAGTGAGTGATTATTTATTTACCAAAAAGTGAAATCATGACTAATTTAATATTCTAAATATACAATACATAATATACTGTTATAGTTTTATTCAACAAAAGAAATGAAAAATGGTTAAATGTAGATTATGAAATACATTAACTTCACTTTAATTCTTGATAATAAAAAAACAAAGTATGCAATTTAGTCAATCACATTTAGCCTCTTTTCTCTACTCAAAAAAAATGTATTCCATGGATCTATCCATGAAACAATAGTGACTGGCAGTACATTTTTTGCAGGCCTTCACCGTTTCCTACTCAAATTTATAAAAGCCTTAAAAACAAATTTGACACTCTTTCCACAGGACGTTTGCTACCTCAAAACAATTAATGCATCTAGTTCTACTGCAAATAAAACCAAAATACTTTGTCAGAGGTTCAAAAGCAAATCAGTGCATAAGTAAGTAAGTAAGTAATATTTATTTATATAGCGCATTTCTAGACCAGGGTCACAAAGCGCTTAAACAATCAAAACAATACTCAAAAAAGTACATACTTTAAAGATCAAGATAATACTGAGAACAACACAGGAGTTCCAGAAAATCAAGGAAAAGCCTGAACAAATAGAAACGTCTTAAGATGCAAAATACTGTAGATTTTTTTGTATAATATACTGAATATACAATATATAATCTACTTAGATAGTGCTGAAACAATGAGGATAAACTATACATTTTTGTTTAATAGAATGAAAGAAAAATGTCAATACAGTTCATCTAGAAAAAGCCTAAACATAGAATAAGAAAGAAAAGAAAAAAGTCATGACAGCGATTCAAAGAGTAAAAAACAACGATTCCAGTGGATTGAACTTGACAGAAATGACCTTTAGAAGGACCTGTCAGGGTTCAGGGTTCGATTCTTATCTGTCCTATAGTCGTGCAGCTGTTGAGGCCCTGACGCTTTTCCACGCTGCACATTTGTCCACGTACACCTTGTCCACATCCACGCCGCTGCCCATGACGTCACCACAACCAAAAAACGTCATATATATATATTTATTTAACGCACAGTTACTGCTAATAATCGACACAATGGATGGTGACGCGTGTTATTGTTGTTGTTAATGCGGAAGTGAAAACACACAAGAAAAGTAAAAATCTGTGCGTGAAGAAACACACGCACTCGAGTCTCATCCTGAGCTTGTATTTGTTTTGTTTTTTTAAACAGAAAAAAGCCTCAAGGGAGAGCTTGTTGTTGTTTTTTCATCCCAGCAGTGGAAACAGATGTTACCTGCGGGAGGATGTCCTCCTTTCGTTTCCATTTTCTCCTTCGGCGGTGAAGACATGGCGTCGCTGCTGCTGCTCCACAGTCTCCGTGCACAGTCGCGATATTTATCGACGTCCACACGCACGGATTTCGATGCTTTATTCTGGACGAGAGAGACTCTCAGGACTGACACGTCAACGTGGCTTTTCTAACCCCGAGTATTGTTTGTGGGGGGAACAAGTTGCGTCGTGACGTCACACGCACTCCCACCAGCGTACGGAGCGCGATGACGTCATATAACGGAAGCCATATGAAGACGTGTTTTTTCCTATTTTTGGGATTCGGGGAAAAAATGAATCGACAAAGAGGATGAAACAATGTAAATGGAAATTCACAGACAGAAATAATAAAAACTAATCTATTATAAATCCTAAAAAAAAGAATCCTATAACTTGTGTCATGTACAGTTTTTGTTTTTACAAACCTTTTAAACAAATACTTCTGACACATTTTCAAAACTATCACACAGTTTGCACAACAATGATCGAAAGAGTTCTTTTTTTTTAGTTCATATTATTTTACAAACAACCTCTACTATGGCCAAAATAATTTCGATTAAATCCCAAATTAACCTTTTTTTTTTTTTTTTTACAAATGATCTCAGAAGAGATCAAAATGTTTTATAAATGCAACAATATGGTAATTTTGAAGTGAACAGTGGTTAGATTAGAAAGACTTTATTTATCCCTCTGGAGATCTTTGGGAAATTAGTTCATATTATAGACTAGATTAACTCTATTTTTACTGAAATTAATAAAAGAACAGCATATTGAAGTTTATGAATTTAGTATTAAAAAGTGAATAATTTTTTACATTTATTTATTTTTTATATTATTTATTTATTACATTTAAGCTCTTTTTTTCCCTTTTACTGTATTGTATGAAACATGTTGCAGTTTCTGCATCTCCAACGTGTGTCAGTGTTTTTGACGACAGTATCTGAATGATGGTTTCTGATGGATAGAATAGGTTTGTGTGTTCGGTAGATCTGGTGTATAGTGTGAATTAACTCTTAATAAATGTTGATTCTACCTTTTGAATGAGTAATTACTTGTTTCCTATGATAGTGAAGTTGAATTAATTTTTTTGCATTTGTTATATATTTGTGTTTTTACTTTCCCAATCCTCATCATATATTTATAATTCAAACCGTCTTACATTTTCTTTAAACTAAAATATAGTGTAGAAGTGCCAATATTTTCAATATCATTTAGATATATTAAATTAAAACCTATTTTCTCTTTCTGAGTTTTTATTCGATGGAGAACTGTCCTTAATGGCACGTCTAAGGTTGCTCAGCTGGTCTAGCATGCAGACTACTGACCTCGCAGTGAAGATTCTAGTGGGAGGAAAAAGCCGATCAGAACTCAATGAATATTAAAAAAAAAAAAAGAATTAGATTACATTTAAAACATGTATTTTATACAAGACATATTTCCAGGATCTCAGTTAATTTGGTTTACTGTAAGGGGGAACAAGAGGCAGAAGAAAATTCAAATAGTTCGATTTCAATTTAATGTACACCATATTTAACACATAATAGATAAGTATGATTTGTTTTATTAGATCTCTGTTCCGCAATATTAAGGCATATTATCTGCCTGATATAACTCTCTTCTCTCCTTCCTCCTCTCTCCTCTTTTTTGTTTGTTTGGTTTTCAAAAAACTGAACATTTTGACCCGGGGAGTGAGATGGTCGTTATGAACGAAGTCGCTTATGACCCCTAATGTTTTTGTAGTTTACCATAAAACAATGAAAATAATTTAAAATTGACAAATACCGCATTCCTTCTCCTTATCTTGCATTATATTTGGTTCCTGATTCAAACCAAATGAACCCGAATAAATGTATTTTGAACGACTGTAGGGAAATCGCAAAGCCTTGGAAGATGGACAGATATACTTAAATAAGGCAGGAGAAAAAAAACACTGAAGAGAGCAAGACAACAGTCAAGTGCTGTTATTTTAATGGTGTCATACTTCTTCTGAGCAGCTCTTCACCTTCACAGCCTTTCAGCCTCTTTAGCTCATAATGTGCCAAAGCAAACAGAGACATAGAGAAAACAACAACGTGGGAAAACAAAGAGGCAGTAGAGAGGTATGTGTTTGTGTACGTGTTGACCACAGCGAGCAATAACTTGTTTCTTACACACTTATTCCACGACGGTACATTAATTGGCGAACATTACAGTGATCTCGGTCGGACTTGCAAGCGTATCTTGTAGATAACGGCTCTAGCTGCAGTTGGTCTGGGTTTAAATATTGACATTAAATTGAGGATTTTTATTTTGTAACTGAAATGTTTTGAAATAAATCTACTATTTGTGTCTCAAATATAATACGTACTTTCCAAATGTGTCATATGTAATGAGGCCACTATGATTATTGTTGATTTTCCCAGTATAGTATAACACACATAAGTGTGTATATACACACTTGGCGTTACAGTAGGCAGTTGTTTAAACTTGTGGACCGCCAGGGGGCGCTAGAGGGTCCTCGGAAAGTTTGAGGGAAGTGAAGGATAGAATTCAATTTAGTATTATATGATATAATGTAAAACAAAATAAAATGGATTTTTAAACCATTTCCCCTGAACATACAACAAGCAAACAACCTTGGTCTTTGGATTCTCAATTTTTTGATAACCTAAACTAACGGAAAAATCCTCAACCTGGCTCTTTGTGCCTGTTACCAAGTAGCTTGTAGCTAGCTGATAGGCTAATTCTGTCCTGTTATTCTGTTTAAAGTTTGTTGAACATTTATTTATTTGAAATATACTCGTATCGTCTTAAAGAGAAAAAGGCTAAAGATTCATGGCACATTTTTAAGAAACTTTGGCGACATTCCTCGACCACCCACTGAAAAAGTTAGTTAATACCTTCTAAAATTCGATGTTTCTTTAATTATTTTGAATAATTATATATACTAATAATAATAATAATAATAACAAGGGTTACAAGGGCCTGTCATAGGCTAATGGGGAGGTTTGGGAACCTCTAAAATGTGAGAGCTTGAATAGACAGATTGGAGTCGTCTGACCACTAGATGGAAGGATGAAGCTTAGCTGATCACAGAACAGTCTCCAGATGTGAAAGTGGGAGTGAGTGTCCAGTACAATTCATCATCACTGTCACTCTAACTCAAACCAGCCAGTGAGAAAATTTGTGACATCCTTTCGCACAACTTCGGAGCAAGGCTCAACATTCACCATTAAAAAAAAAAGAAAAAAAAAGATTTTCTCCCGATCAAGCTTCTTCCGTGTCACTCTTTCCTCTTCTCTGTTCTCTCTTCTCAGACGAGCTCGAGCCCTCGCTCATTAATCAAGGAGCAAAAAAAAACAAAACATGGCTCCTGTTGAAGCTCTCTTCAGAAGCCAGTGATCTCAACACCTGCACCGCGGCTGATACGACTGCATGGCTTTACATAGAGACAGAATGAGGACGTCACAGGTGGATGAATCTACCCAGACTGACAGGTGAATCGCACACGCATGCACCCGCTCACATACATGACGGACACACACACACACACACACACACACACACACACACACACACACACACATGCACACGGACACTCTGCGGGAGGCAGCTGTGTCCTCTGCACCGTCACACATGAATAACTCTGCTCCACCGCGCAATATTGGCCGACGGTGAACCCCCCCGGGGGCACTCGTGCATTTAAAGCATCTCTATATTCAGCGGAATCAATTCCAAATGAGAGAAAAGTAATCAGCCATCAATATCCTGATGTCTCCCTGATGATCACACTCTTCTTGCAGCATTTCGGAGCTAAAGTTCAGTCTGCGTACCGTGGATTTCGGACCAGATTTCACCCCCAGCATGTACACGGTACTTCCAGAGGTCAAATGGTAACGGATGCGCCTCAATGCTATTCTTTTAACAGAGGCACATTATTGAATCAGAAATAGTTTATCAATCCCCAAGGGTGTTAGCTCTTTGGCTACAGGTCACACTGTAGAAGACAGTGGGTTAAAAAAAGGTCACCATAATTGCTAGTAGACAAAAATCTCCAAGTATCAAAATCAGCAAATACATTCTTTGTAAAACCATTTGTAGATATAGATATAGATATGTACTCCACATTCCACTGTAATCAATCAGGGTTATATCATCACAGATGAATTATTGCACCAGTTGAATGTGGAATCTAAAGAGTTCCAAGTGTTAAATACTGTATATTAAAAGTCCCCCAAGTGACATTCACAGTAAGGTACAATTTTAGTGGCGCTCAGTGGTGCATTTCAGTGAAATGAGTCTGCAACCGAATGTGTTTCTCTTGGTTTCCATGTCGTCATGGAGTAACTGGGACTCATTATCCAACATGGCCCCGCACCTTGGACAGAATCCTTCTCTCGGAAACCTCCGTCAGGGAGTTGAACTTATTGTGCGTCACATCAGCGTGCCACACTTACCTTCTGTCTTCAAATTGAATCAATATTTGAGCAGGTTTTTCTTGAATGCGTGATTTGGTTTTACTGGCCACTGAGGTTGACCTGAATCGTGTGAGGGGGCTCATGCTGTGGCAACCTGCAGAGCATCCTGGGAACCTTGTACTTTCATTTCCACATGCAAGACAAGTCACTGTGTTTAATCACTTCCCCTGTACCCGTCGGTGCCTCGCGCAGTTAAAATCCTGCACCTTCAATTATTTATTAAAAAGATTAAGTGCTCAGAAGTTATGCCTTCAGCCAACTCAGGTTCCATTATTTTTAAAATAAGAATTCATCAGTCCAAATAAC
The DNA here is from genome assembly GCF_982586985.1 of Callionymus lyra. Classification (NCBI taxonomy): domain Eukaryota; kingdom Metazoa; phylum Chordata; class Actinopteri; order Syngnathiformes; family Callionymidae; genus Callionymus; species Callionymus lyra. The sequence continues at coordinate 20,505,227 of NC_141821.1, read as the reverse complement.
TGGATGTGTTGGATTGAGAACGGTTTACTGGCTCCTCTCCTCACATTTTTGACTCTCCCATACTTTTCCCCTTAATCCAGCCATCCGTCCGACCTTGTCTGTTTTGTGAAATCACACCCTTCTGTCTCCTTCAGCAGGCCGTTAATTCCTCAAGGTGTTTCTGACGTAGGACATCACAACCCTTTTAACACGTCAAGTCTGGATGTCTGAGCTTCTTTTCTCCTTCTGCACCTTTTAAATCAACTATTTTATTCTGAGCCAAGATGACTGACAACCAGCGCATACAATCTATTGCTTCACTTTAATTCCACATGGACGTGTGCAATTTTTTTCACAAAAACGACTTTTTAAATAGAGAGATTCAGCTCAAACACTCTTCTCCGATTACCTTTACCCAAGACAGCCAAAGTTAAGAGCTGCTGCTGTCTCCATCATGGCAGCCTTCAAGGTACATCTTCATTTCCAGAAGCACTGACTCCTCAACAAGGTTGTTGCATTTAAGTCTTCCAGGTTCCTACTTCAATTTTTTTTGGACCACATCTAGGAACTTGTTATGTCTCGTGTGTCTTTCTTGGTGTTTCCTGTTTTTATTTTGAAACCTGCTCCCTTCTGTGTCTGTGAGTTTCCTTTCCGGTCCCTCCCCCTGCTGATTGTTATTGTCTCCACCTGTCTTGTGTTCTGTAGCTACCAGTGATTGCTGACAGCCTACATATTCTTCTCACTCTCTCTGTCTTTGTCAGTTCGTCACACTTGTTCGTGTACGTGTTCGTCTAGTTCGTGTTTCAAGTTTCAGACTTTCAATTCGAGATTGTTTTGCCTTCCCGGTTTTGACCTCTGGTACGTTTTCTCGTTTTTCTGCCTGCCTGTGCCCTTGACCTGTTTATCTGGATATCTTACCCGTTTGTTGTTTATTCCTGGACTACCTGTGACGATCCCTTTGCCTGCTCCAAATAAATCTGTCAAGTTTGACAAACGGACACTTTCTGCGCCTGGGTTTCCTTCCGCACCCTGACAGAACCCTAATAATAATGTCAGTAATGTGATTAAAAGACTTTCAAATAAGTAAGTAATATTTATTTATATAGTGCTTTTCCAGACCAGGGTCACAAAGCGCTTTAACAATCAAAACAATACTCAAAAAAGTATATACTTTAAAGATCAAGATAATACTGAGAACAACACAGGAGTTCCAGAAAATCAAGGAAAAGCCTGAACAAATAGAAACGTCTTGAGATGTTTCTTAAAGGAGTCAGTAGACTCCATCAAGCGCAAAGAGAGAGGAAGATTGTTCCGAAGCTTAGGAGCAACAGCCTGAAAAGATTTCTCTCCTCTGGTCCTGAGCTGTGTGCGTGGAACCATAAGTAGATTCTGATCCACAGACCTCAGAGCCCGAGCTGGTGTGTAAGGCTGGATCAGATCAGTGATGTAAGGAGGAGCCTGACCATGAATAGATCTGAAAGTAAGAACCAGAATTTTAAAGTTGATCCTGAAAGAAACTGGAAGCCAGTGAAGAGTTTTAAGGATCGGAGAAACGTGAGTTCTTCTACTTGAGCGGGTTTAGAATTCTCGCTGCAGAATTCTGAATCAACTGCAGGCGAGAAATAAACTGCTAACTGAAAATTTCCTTAGGGAAATTGTGTAGCCTATGGTTTCTAGGGGACAACAAATAATGTAGGCTATGAGTATCTGAGTACTCACCTCATTCTTTCTTAAATTGTCAAATTATTAGTTATCAAGAAACTTTTGGCAACAGTGGTGAGGAAAAAAAACCTCAAGCAAACTAGCCTTAGCGAAAATACCACATACATCTCACCTGCACACATACCTTCAGATAACCTGGATTCTAGACCTATCATGGGAGGGAACACAAGAAATTACAGAATGAGGGGTAGGCAATATGAAAACCTCCTATTATCATGGACATGGTTTTATTTCATGATAACGAATGAAAAATATGACAATATATATGGTACGGACATTTGGAATCCAAAGAATTTTCAACTTCGAATCTGAATGGAATCAATGAGCCACGGTGCCCTGATTTTCCCTCAATTGTATAAGCCATCTATAATAAGAAGTCAGTCGACTTGTGTTTGGTACCGACGGTACCACAAAAAGCTGTATATCTTGTTTGTACACAATTGAAACCAAAGTGCTGGTGAGACGATGGAATGGAGATCATGCGATGTATATTTTTCTACCATCCCTATATATATAATCAAATCATCCATCACTACAGGGAACAGATGGAGCTATTTTTTGTAGTTGAAGCACTGAATTCCTTCCATTTTTTTCCTCATTTGTAGAGACATACAGCTGAAGCACAGATCAGCACAGAGAGTGATAGACGGCCTGAGGCGTCTGAAGGTGGATCAGGACGTCTTCTAAAAAAAAGAAAAAAGAAAAAGGCAAATTGAGGAGCTATTTTCATGCCACATAAAGCTGCAGCAGCCTTCCTGTGGGAGTGTAGGGTCGGACCGTTTCTATTGTGGAGTCTAATAATGAATTCAATGAAGATATTACTCAACACTCCATTTCACAGGTTGAACGTGGTCGGCTTCAAAGGAGGGCGGGAGACGGGATTGAAGCTGGAAAGACAGTGGGTTGCAACGAACGAACCACTTCAATTTGGATTTCCAGATGAACAGGTTGTGACGGCAAAAATGATGGATGGGGAAACCCTCGTCACTGAATCTCTTACGTCTGTCCACTGTCTTTACAGAGCTATGTTTAAATGTCATTATCACTGTTGTAGTGAGCGTCACATCAGAGGGAAATATAGCCAGGATGATACACACTCGTCACTGTTATCAAATAAAAATGCATTAACCGTGAGGCGTCTCAAAAGGGTCATTGTCAGTGAAAATAGTTGATATCGCAGACTTTATCACATGGCATGTCCCCACTTGCCTGTCACTCACGTCTCACATGAATATGTTTGAGGAACAGATGATCCCGGTGCTGGCAGTCGGTACTACTTAAGTGTGCGCGCTAAAGCGGTTGTCAAAGTGTCTGTCATCTCCGAGCTCTACACGCTCATGAAGATGTCATTTCTGACTTGACTTTTGATCATGTGATTCATGTTTTGTTTCTTATCTAACAGCACAAGCAACAACAACGCACCTACAATATCAAACTAAAGAGATGGTTAACCGTCCTTCCTTAACTCGACTCCAGTCCAGTCGCTTCGCTTTGGAACCTTTTTGGATAACCATGACCTGGATAGTGAGGACCTACATGGACATCACTATGTATAGTGTATTGTAAGGGTTAACAAATCATTAATTCAATTAAATATTATTTGTTATTATTTTAAAGTGTCTTATCGTAACAACGTTATCTCAAGACACTTCACGGTTCAAGTAGGACTATATTACAGAAAAGAAAAACAGAAACTGAACAGTCATTGAATCACAGCTCGGCAGCGGTGAGGAAAAAACTTCCTTTTAGAAGGCAGAAACCTCGAGCAGAACCAGGCTCAGTGTTGACGGCCTCCTGCTGCGCCCGGCATGGAAGGGACGGGTTTGAAGGGGGACAGAGAAACTAGAGAAGGGAGGATAAAGTAAGAGAATACAGGAGAGTGTAAAATAGGGCAGCAGAGTCCAGGGAGGGTCATGGAGAGGAATCTGGATGTGTTGACTTTGTCGAGGTCCTGGATCCAGCAGCAGTTCTGGAGGTGGAACCCTGGAGCTCCGGGAGAGAAGAAAAGTGTGGGTTTGAACTACGCAGGTGATGAATGTAATGCGGAAAAAGTAGGATGTATAAAATGAGCTCAAGAGATCTGAGAGACTTTTTAGAACATCCTGACAGAGAGTTACAGTAGTCCAGTCTGGAGGTAACAAAAGGATAAGCTTCCCAGCAGCGTCTAAAGGAAGGAAGTGCCTGATTTCTAAAATTTTACAAAGGTGAAATTTGTTTTATGTGAGAGTAAAACGATAAGTACTCGTCAAAGCAAACAGCAAGATTCTTTACAGTGGTGCTAGCAGCAGGAGCACGTCCATTCTGATCTAGATAATATTAGTATAGTGATTGTCTGAGATGTTAGTAGAACCTCGGTTTTGTCCGAGTTCAGTAAAAATAAGTTTTGGGTCATCCAGGACTTGATATCTGTAATACAAGACTGTAGTTGTGTGAGCGGATTTCTTTCATCTGGCTTCATTGACAAATACAGTTAAGTGTCATCAGCACAACAGCGAAAGTTTATAGAGTGTCTTCGGATCAAGTCCCCTAGTGGAAGCATATAGATTGTGAATAGGATTGGACCAAGAACAGAACCTTGTGGGACACTATTGTTGACCTTAGTGTGTGTCGATGAGAGGTGGTTGACGTGTACGTAATGCTTTCTATCTAATATATAAGATTCGAACCAGTTTAGAGCATTTCCACAAGCAATTTGGTGTAACAGTAAGTATATAAGTAATTTACAGTTATTTGTAAAGCACCTTTCTACGGTGTCAAGTGCAGCACTGAGGTCCACAAGTAATGAAAACCTCTAATGGAACACTGTTTTGTTTGTTTCAGCATCAGCCTCCAATTATTACACCACATTGCGTTGTCATGAAATATAGACTCTCTATTTACACACGTAAACCCTCGATAAACTCTCAATTCCAACTCAATAGACGCCCACGTCAACTACCGGCTAACCATCTCAACAACAAGCCAAGAGAACTCACTTCAATCATGACTTCCATAACTTTCTGTGACCTTAACAACTTAAGTTCTAAAGTGATCAGAGGAGGAAGGTTTATTCTGAAAACTTTTTCTTTTATTTCATGGAGTTGTTTACACTGCGCCAAGCAGAGTGGAAAAAAAACTTTCAATGATGTCGTGCTTTTAACTCTGCCAGATCTTCAAAGTATAAAACACATTCCAACTAGAAAAAAAAAACCTTTTAGATGCTTTCCTCCAACACATCAAAGCAGTTCTTTTAATCCACTTGCATGCCCAACACAATTAGCTTGGTGGAGACAAGCTCTTGATAAAGTTTGTGGGACAGAGAACTCTAGAAGTCATTGGACTTCCCTTAACTAACCTCATCTTCAACTGATTGATCTCAGAAGTAGTGTTTACCAACCTAAAAAAAACCCAGTAACCTTTAAGAGGTTACAATCTAAACACTTAAATCTGCTTGCACAGTGACTCCATGCTCTATAATGGTTCATTCTGCATTATTTTAGTATCACTTGAAATAAATACATTTGACAAGTCAAGGAGCTAACATAAGTGCACACGAGTGATTCTGATTCCTTCTCAAGGCACTTCACGTTTGCTGTGCTCCAACGTTATTCTTGAACCGCGGATCTTGTTCCTAGATTGTGATTTTATAAAGCCATGTGAAATAAATGTAAAAAACATTGCTTTTCAACTGTTAATTCCGATTTTGTCCTCCACATGAAAAACTAAGCATTCAACTATATTTTATTTCTGAATCCAAGAGCTGCCTTACTCAACGTTTGTTGACGACGGATGAATTGTGCAATAGAGCAATTATGATGGCGTAAAAAAACAAGCAACTCTCTGGGCTTTCTTGAGTTCTATAATGTTTGTTTTGTAAATCTTTCAGCAGGATGGTAAACGGCTCAACAATAAGTTTGAAAATGTATCGAAAAACTAGTCAAAGGATGTGTCTAGAATGAAAGTACTTCGAGAGGGGTCCGGTTGCACAGCTGTAATCTCGGGCTCCTCCCTATATATATATATATATATATATATATATATATATACTACACATATATATATAAATAGTAGCTGGTGTATATATATATATGCATTTCTTTTTGGGGGGCGGAGTGGTCCTCCCATTACACCCTAGACATTAGTAACATACAATGTAGGAGTGGTAACATTTGAGAAAGCAGAAAGGGGCTTGCTAGAGCGGCAGGAAAGGGCTTGACAGAGCGGGTGGAGGGGCCTCATAATGCAGCTGTGCGACAAGACTGTTTTGAATACTACACCGCAGCATAGTAGAGAATTTATAAGTGATTCAGCAAGCCAGGGGCGCAGGCTTTAATTCAGTTTAAGGCAACTTTACTTCGTGTTTAAATGTTCCCTCCCTGGTTTGTTACCCTTAGGTTATGACTACGAGGTTACTTTCTGCTGAATGTCAAAAACAGAAGGAAGTACAATTTATATTAAAATATAGTAGAAATGGGAGAGAAAACCAAAAATAAAACAAAGCAGGAATATAATACAACACAATAAGATAATTCTTAATGTAAGAAAAGTGTAACAGTGTTTGTGCTCTTGTGTATGAGTTGACCCACACGTCTCCTGGTTGGGTCAACTGTAGCAGAAAAAAAAAGACAGTGTATGATTGCAAAGAGTCTTTTTATTTTTCTTGTGTTCAAGTACGGTCCTCTCTCAGCAGGGTCATCTAAGAAGCATGGACACACAATTACACACAACTCACACTAGAGCCTGAGCATCTGCGGGTGGATTTTTATCTTTAATTGGGTGGTCAGAGTGAGGGGGGGGGGGCCCGATCAGCAGTTTCCACATTGAAATCAAGTAAACAAGAGTCCTGTTGTCGCTCAGCACGTTGTCTCTGCTTGCGTTTAGTGACATTGACATCTGCACATAAAAATTATATATATTTATATTCATATATTTATAGATTTGTCATCCTATATCAACAATTCAGTCTAGTTAGTTTTATCTTTGTTAAAATTCTCGTCAGTAGGAATGCCATGACTGGACATCGATTTATACAGGAACGCAGACCCACACATACACACAACGGAGGCATACGCACACTACTACACACATGCATGCATAAATACATTCGCTCACAATTATGTTCACGCACACGCTCTCACACACACACTCACACACACTACGCCAGCCTACACAGGACAGGCAGGTCAGTACTGTACATCTATGGGAGGCAATTTTACCCATAATCCCCATTAATCTAACCAGAACTGATTTTAAATCAAAGTTACAAACAGCTGAGGGAGTCATGTGGTCTGTAAACTTTGACAGAACGTCCCTTAATCGTCCTCCAGGACTGGTACAGTCAAAGTTTGGCACAAAGTCTTTGATTGGAATCGGTTTCACTTCCGCACTTGTTGAATATTCGCTCGACTCCTGCTGCTTGTTTTCTCATTATACGTCAGTCGTCCAGGTCACCGTGTCTTGAATAGTTGTCTCTTATTTTTATTCAAGCTCTCCAAGATGTCTCACCTTCTCTCCAGCAGGGTTTCAATCAGTTCAGGCTTTAACTAGGTGTGGAAAAGTTCAACACAAAACATATTTTTGTAAAGAGAAATAGCAGAAAATAAACATGTATTTAGGTTGATGGTTTTTGGACTTTTCGCAGGTTATTTGTTGGTAAATAATCATTTTTGTGTAGCATTTTATTAATTGCTTGCCAAAGAGGTGTGGTGGGGATTAAGGGTGCTCCAGTAAGAAGTGTTGCATTAGCTAAATCTCCTTCTTTGTCTATGAGAAGATGATTTTCAAGACAAATACTCACTGGCTACTTCAACTACATATCTCACGCTGACTTGCTGACTCATGAAAAAAACCAACAAATGCAGATATTTAGTTATAAATATATCCTGTGATGAATCGTTTCTCCTTCTCCTGGCAACTTTAACAAGACGCTAAAGTATCCATTTACTGTTTGGCCCTGTATTTTTTTCAGATGTTCATTTCTGGTCTTCACAAGAACTGAGAAACCCTTGTAGGATAAAGGTGAACCATCTTGAAGAACTCCACCAGTGTGTGCTTTGAACAGATGTGTTCTTCAGGCAGTGATGATGATGATGATGGTGGTGATGGTGGTGCTGCAGCATCAATCGGGAAATGCTTTTCACAATATTCACAAGAAAAAAACCCCATCAAAAAAATTCTTTCAAAATGAGGGAAGTGGGAAGAACGTTCACTAAAATTCATCCTGGTGCTGTTGGCTGTTGCGTCTCCCACATTTTGTTGCTTTGTTTTTTCGTCCCAGTAAGTCAGTTGGTGAGAAACAATCACAAGTGTAATATACACAATCAGCGTAATCTCCTTTAAACAGTGTACAGAAAAATAACAATGAGTTCTTTTTTTAGGTTTTAGAAAAAGTAAAAAAATAAAAGTGATGCAAAAAAATGACGCCAGTCTCTGATGACATTCCTCGGAAAAAAACGACTACAGGCAGCGACTTACAAAAAGGGGGCGAGGTTATCGAAGCGGTGCTACGTTTTTAGGTGAAACGGTAAAAAAAGATCAACTTGATGTGCTTTCATCTTCCACTGTGCTTTTGCTCTCTCCCTCTCCAGAACTGTCAAGCCATCTTTGTCTCACTTTCTCCAACTAAAGGTCAGGTCACTTACCCCGGCTTCAGATTCAAGAGCTCTCGCTCTTCCACTTCCTCGCCATTCCTTGATCTCGCCACTCTCTTATCTCTCTCTCTCTCTCTCTCTCTTTTAATTTCTCTTGTCGAGTCCCTTGTGCTTCCTACCTTTCACCGCTGCAACGAAGCTGAGAATGATACGGCGCTAAAGAGAAAGAAAATGTCGGCATGCACATGCACCGTCTCCGCTGGGTTTTTAAAATCCTCGTCTCGCTCAGTTTGCATGTGCAAAGGGACTCACCCAAACTTTTCTCTTCATCTACCAAGGAGCGATTTAGGGATGACCAGGAGTGTCACAACTTAGAGATAAAAGTAGATGGAATACAGGGAAATTGAAGTGATTATCAATACTTCCTGCTAAACCACAATGTATATCCTCTTTTTTCCCCTTATTTATTCTCCACTTTACTTCCAAATGATGGCACTCCTGCTGTTCCATGGTATAAAGCTGTCGACTAATAAATAATATCACTATTTACATACATGAATATCTCTAGCCGTGTGGAATATTTCATTAATCAAGGATTCTATAGTATCAATAAAAAAAAGTAGAGTTCCAAAGGAATGCTTGTGCTCAACTTCTTCTGTGGGTCTCGGATCTGAGAAACATGATTGATATTTCAGATAATCGTTAAGAGGGAACGTAAGACCATGATCTGATGCTGATCACCCCTAAAGCATTCTAAAAGGACCAAAAAGTCTACACACACACACACACACCTCACCTCTGGGCGGCTCCAAGACAAATTTTAAAATCTGGACCGAATTGAGACGTGGACCAGGTCCCGGAACAACACGAATGATCCTGCCATGTGATTTGAAGACACCTTAAATATCAAGTCACCTGGTCGGTCTGATGTTGGTTGGTTACTAAACAATTCTGCACACACAAAGACCCCTCCCCAGTCAGAGTAGTCCGATTAAACCCAGGAGTCGGGCGAGGCCGGGTAGTGGCTGGTCTCGTAGTTGAGTTCACTGTATGGCCTCGATGCTGAGTAAAAGTCCACGTAGTTGCCTGTGGATTTGAGACCCAGGTGCATGCGCAGGTCTTCTCGGGGGTCCCGCGGTGGTCCGGTTGTGCTCGGAGGCTGCTGTGGTTGGGCCTGAGGTTGGGCCTGGACCTGCGGCTGAGGCTGAGACGGAGGCGGCGGGGGTCCCTGGTCCTCGTAGTAGACATCGTCGAAGCTCCGGCTCTGGCTGTGAGGTGGCGGCTGTGGGGGCAGTGGCTGGGGAAAGGAAGGGGGCGGGGGATAGGGGTCGTAGTCTTTTAGAATCGCTGTGGATGGGATGTCCTGCTGAGGCTGAGGGGGCACGATACAAGGCTGGACTGGAGCCTGGGGGGGTCAAGGAGGTGAAGGGAGTGATGATAAAGTGGTGGGATGGATGTGAAGGACAAGGGGGTGAGTGACAGGTGAAGGGGGTCACAGGGGAGAATATTGTGAGATGCTAGCACATTTGGGGTGAACAGGGTCATGCAGTTCAGAAAATTTGACATTTTCTACATAATTATCAGTATTTTAATAAATGTTAGAAAATATATTTAGATAAAGTTGTAAAAAATAGGATTTTTTGACAAGTTACCACAATTTACATTATTGTCCAGCATTAAACATCAATAAAGCTCTTGTCCCAGCTAGTAAGGGCACATTTCAGGGCCTCATCGTGCAGCCACAGAATATTTGAATAATAAGGCATCATGCATTTAACACTTTAACACATGCATGTTTAGAAGATGGAACACAAGTCATTGAAGTTATAATCCATATCCATGAAGCGAAACAAGTCTCTAAATGTTCTAATTGAATCTTGGATGTGTTCAGTAACTGCCGCCCCCACGATCATGATGATGATGAAAGATATGATATCCGACTGTGAGAGTATTATTGAAGTTTAACAGTGCAATCATATATTGAATTTAAGATTTCAAATGTTAAAACTTTTGGTTGACATGTTTCTAAGCATCTCTTTTAAAACAATTTATTTAAAAAGCTTTTATATTGAATTATTTTTATTTTCACATATATTTTGATATTCTGAGTTCTTCTTCTTCTTCTTATATATATATTAATACAAGTCTTTGTGGTATTCAGTATGTGTGAATGGCTGTCAAAGCGCTTTGTGACCCTGGTCTAGAAAGGCGCTATATAAATAGAGATTATTATTATTATTATTATTCATTATATGCATGCTGGTATAATAGTGCCACCATTTTATATTTTGTAATAATGTAAAAAGTATACCAAACTAAAGATATTGAATCTAGAAAAGATATTCCTTCTTCGTCATTCATTTTGAAATTTTATATATATATATATATATTTTGTATATATATTTAATATAGAAATTATTGAATAAAACTATTTAAAAAATACTAAACAATGCCTTAAAAAACCAACTGTATGTGTGTCCATAACTCACCTGATTTGGCTTCAGCTCATCACTGGCAGTCATGTAAGAATTTCGGAATAACGTGGAAGTCCCACAGGAAACTTGAACTGCATTGACAAACACACGGAGTTAAAACACGGACTAGCAAAACAAACGTGTGGGCGTGTCTCTAGGTTAAGGCGATTTAAACAAGGTGATCGATTGGTATTTCACACAACAAAGAACACGAGCAACTAGTTGAGAAACACACAAATCAAGCCCAACCTAATCTAGTTTTATTGGAGGTCTGGTGATTAGCTTTTCAGTCGGCGCCCCGAAGAAACAAGAGTCAAGCGAGGAATCAATGGAAGAGAGAACAGAAGGAGATGGAGATGAAAGAGAAGGATCAAGTATCGGGAAAATAGAAGCGCAGAGATGAAAAGGACAAGTATAATCATTTAATTCCTAACTATCTGTTGTCACACAAACCTGCCATGCCGTCTTTTCGGGATGTGTGCTCTCCTTTGTTGCTATGGAAACCAGCGTTGGTTGCCGTGGAATCATAGTCTATCTTGCGTTCCTTTAGACTCATCATCTCACGGGGAGAAGCTGGGGCGCTCGCTACGAAAAAAAGATGTACCAAAATAATCAGGGCGATGTGTGTGAAGCTGTGTGTGTGTGTGTGTGTGTTTGTGTGAGTGAGTCTTCCATGGTGCAGAGTCATTATTCCTGATTTGCTTGTCAGCATACAAACTCATAACTAGTTTCAAAGGCTTCTCTGCAAATAAGACATTCGTTTCTTCTCGGAATATTTCTTTCAAATGAGGCGAGCTCGGTTGAATCAACTGATCTTTCCAAATTATATTTGCTGTTCTAGTCAACACTGAATCAAAGACAAAATTTAGCGGGATTTTAAACCAACAATATATTTCGATCTTTTTCACCGGAAGATTAAAAACGAAATAACTTGATTTTAATCTTTTTTTTTTTGTCTTTTTCGGTTTTTCATCAGTGTTTCCCTCCTTAACATTAGCCTCCTTAGAACAACCTCTATAGTCACAGCTTCATGGCTTCATCCACTGTTTTGAAACTAGGATTTAAACACTTTTAATCGTTGAATATTAAACAAAAGCCTTTATTTAGTAGATGAAATGCGATCGATCCGAGCAATAAAACATAATTTAATTGATAATATGGAATTTATTTATTAATCAACATTAATATAATATACTTAAATATAAATATACATATATAACTGTAATTTAAATTGTATTGAAATGTGGTCAATCTTTCTTCAATTATCTAAAACGGTTTCACAAAAGTATTATTCAACTGAAAAACACTTTAGTTACATTTACTGAAGTAAAGACCAAAGCATTGATACCAAATTAATAAAATTGAGTACATCTATTAAAAGGCTCTAGTTCAGAATAATTTTCAACCACTAACAGGTTAAATGTTGTCCAATGAATTCTTGAAAATGATTATTATTAAGAAAGTTACTCTTGAGACTGTACAATGTTTTACACTTGATTCTCAGCAGTTTCTACATCAAAATCTTCCAGTCCTCCACATCCCCCCTCACCATGTCTTAATGTAATACCCTCACAGCAGAGCTAAAGTGCTTACTCAGTTTCTCTTATCTTGACATACTGAATTCTCAAAATCCTTTCAACCTAAGCATCCGGCGCAACTGTACGCCGGCTGCACAGTTATTTTGAGAGCTGAATGTGAAGTTGTGCTCCTACTGCCGTCACAAAAGGTAAATGTCTTGCCATTAGCTGCCATCAGCAATGAACAAATATGAATGGAGTTTCACCTCTCATGGAAGAGTTCCTGAACAAAACTTCTTGTGACTGAAGAAACTTCTGTCTTTACTAGGACTCTACAAATTCCATTTGATTTTAAACCCCTTCGATATATACTGTATCGTATAGTGGTATGTATTGTATCGGCAGAATCTTGAAAAAAGACAAGATACTATAAGCCAAAAAAATATTTAAGGTATTAAGTGGCTGATGTTGACTAGGAGGAGAAGTTATTTATTTAAAAAGTAGGTTGGTTTGCAGTGCACGGTTTCATGAGCAAACAGAGAGACAACACCCCGAGTGAGCTCAGCAGAGGAGAGCTAGACATGAAACTGTGACAGTGCAAAGAGATAAACTGTCGCTCTATTGTCGACTTCAGGCTCAGCTAAGTAGGGATTGATTGGTGCAAAAGTACACGTAATGTTCCGCTGATGGAAGAAAATCTCTACTTCACACGTTTGACATTTGATATCTCATTTCTAACGCCTGACAGCTTGCCCGGAGAAATGATTAAAATGGATGCTCAGATCTGTCAAACACCCATTGTGACACAGCCGCCACTTCTGGTTTCGGTTACCGTGGGGATTGGACTTGTAGCTGCTGGATGCATTGATGTATGTATGACATGTTAAAATACTGAATTTAAATAAGGACCACATTGGAAAAAGTCTGATTTTGACAATGACTACTACAAATAACTATGAATATCCATCAAAATTATTATACATTTGAAAGCAAAAAGTGGGAAATAAATATCCAATTACATTATTATTAAAGAACATAAAAACAAAATTGAAAATGTTATATTGAAAAAAATACGCATTTATTGTGAAAAAAGGGTAAATCTTTCTAAAAATGTCTAAAGGAAAGGTCGAAAATACTATCTTCAAGTAGATATAAACGTAACTTAGCGACAAGTGGAGTTGGTTTATTTCAACACATCCTCAGAATAATGTGTCTGTAAACTGTACATTTTCAATGTCACTGGTCAAAGTTAAATCCAAATCCTGCCTCTCCGCTGCATTTAACACCTTCCAATCCCTAATTCTTTGTGCCTCCTCAATTTCTCTCGTCACCTCGGTATCTCTCTCTCCGTTTGTTTCATCCCTCTCTTTATTTGTCCCCTCCACACACACACACACACAGGTGCACACAAACCCACGCTCACACTCACAGGCACTTACACACGCCCACACGCACACACGCACACACACACACACACTCACACACACTCACACACACACACACACACACACACACACACACACACACACACACACACACACACACACACACACACACACACACACACACACACACACACACACACACACACACACACACACACACACACACACACACACACACACACACACACACACACACACACACACACACACACACACACACCAAGGTCCTTGAAGACTGCACTAAGCCGGCAGCAAGGAAAAGTACTTTTCTGCCTCATCAGCCTGCTAAGCTCAGTGTGGAGAAAGAACAGCTAAAGGCTCTTCAACGACTGATGCTAACAGCTAATGCTAATGTAACCTTTGCTAAGCTTGAAGGCCAGGGGGTGACAGCCCCGGGACAAAGATAACGATAGATCCGGCGTGACACTCAATGGGGGGGTTTCTAACGTATGCTAATGTGAATGTAAAATACCCTTGTAAGGAAATGAAGAGCAATGAAAGTCTGAAACTACTCTGAGGAACATGTACTCATCGACAACTATGCAAGCAGTTGATTAGGGAAAGGGCCTTAATTTAACCCTTGGGGGACACCACACATTAAGGCTGATGAACTTTCCATGTCTGGCAAACTAAGTGTAACCTCTAAGGAAGAAAAAGCTTTTCAAAATGTCATTAAAAATGAATAGCAAACGCCACATTAGGCAACATAAAACCTGTCTCAGGCATTGCCATAACAACAGGAATTGCACATATAGACATTTGAAGTGTTTGGAGAATTTTTTTTTTTTTAAATATACTTACTCTACCTTTGAGTCATCAAGGACAAAGATGTCTCCTAAACTACTGTTGCCAGCTAAGAAAAGGATTCAACAATTTGAGGATTTCAAATGTATTGGTTAGTTCCAGCGGCTGTTGAGTTAAATGCAGTGAATATTGAGTGCAGATTTGATTTGATTTGTCTTACCTGAGCGATTATTTGGCGATGTCCTGACTGGTGAGACGGAGGGCGTTCGCGAGGACGAGTAGGGTCTCTGTCTGTCTCGCTCTATGGTTGATGCAGACCCAACAAAGTGATACTGAGCGTAGCCATCCTGGAACAAAGAGGCAAGAATCCACGTTACTCTATGCTGATGACACGCTAACATATAAACCAAAAAAAACAACTAAAATATTAGGATATAGCCACAAATTGTTTATATATGTATACAGTGTTACCAGTTTGTTTACATTTCCTTCATATTCAGCGTATTTTTTTTCTTTTTTGACATGTTGGGCTGAAAAAAAGCTTCATTGGGTCTTAGTGTTAACTCTTCCGTACAACAGTGGTTTTGTTTGGAATTGTTTCTGGGTCTTATGATGACAGAGTAAGACTTTTATTAGTCTCAGTATTTTCTCATTTATAAATGTTAAATTTAAGGTTCAACGTAGATCCTATTTCAATTTTGCTCTCTGCAACTAATGTGATGATTTGATTGTCTCTTAAGTTAATCAAAAAACTCTCATTTAATAAAAATATTTACATTAGAAAATGTGCTCCGTCTACTGAAAACGCTTTTTTCTGGCAATGAAATCTTGTTTACCATAACCACACCCACTCTGCTGTTATTGGTCAAACATCAAGGTTTGTCTCGGTGCGTCATCAATCCCAGAAGTCTCCACCTCCAAGGGACTCATTGTATAAACAAAACGGGTGTGATTACAACCGGCTGGAGGAGGAGTGAAGCCATTATTACATCATAATGGACTCCGCTCTCGTAACCTCTCGTTCGCCCAGATTTACGACGGAGGAGCATTTTAACAAGAAAACAGCGCATTGTAACTATTGAGCTTAAATCTCTATAAATTATTTTAACTAAGATATTTTGAAACCATACTTTAAAAAATAGAATAAGACTATCCATGTTAGTAATGCATTTCAGTTCCATATATACTTTTCCCATAAATATGTGGTAATCAAGAAGATTTTTTTTATATATTCCTTTTAAATAGTCTGCCTTGGAATCAGCAGGGTAATAATGTGATGTATTTCAATGTTTAAATATACAGGAATCAAACCTTTGAGTAATTACTTTAATGAGTTTTTCTGACAAATCATTATTTGGGAATCCAAGCGCGAAGCAGCTGTGCTGGAGGCATAAATATCCAAGAAAATCATCGCTTTCTAGGTGAGACTGGTTAATGAAAGATGAAGACTAACAGTGTCTTTCATGGGAAGTCGACATTTGACACACGTCAAGCTCATCATCAATTTTCTGTGTAAAAAAAAAGCCATCCACTCTTACTACACACACTCACGCACTTAAAAACATAATCTCACTGAACAACTGAATACAGAAACAGCTTTGCTGTCACAGCAGACTGTGGGGATAGGAGACAATTGAGATTCCTGGACATGGTCTTGATGTCCGTGGCGAGCAAGCAGGTGGTGTTACTCGAACTAACTGTCCCCTGGGAAGATCGAACGGAGGAACCAGAGGCAAGGAGGAGCGCCATGTACGCTGATCTGGTAGCCGAGTGTCGAAGGAATGGGTGAAGGGCTCACCATAAGCCAGTTAGAGTGGGCTGCAGGGGCTTCGCAGACAAGTCCCTACAGGACTCATGGAGATTTGAGGACTGCACAGGCCAAGAGCCATTAAGAACATCTTGTAGGCTGCTGAGAGTGCTTCAAGGTTGCTCTTGTTGGGGGGAAACCATGGCGTAGAGCGCTACCTGGACACATATGGGGGCCTGTTATCCCCGGCTAGGAACCGGGGTGACTGATGTAAGACCTTAAACACCCGAGGAACCCAGGAACATCACAGACGAAGTGTCCAGGTTACATCACTACAAGGTGTACAACTACATAGACCACATTCATTATTTTGTCCAAAGAACCGACCAGCGTCTGCCTTAGAGTATTTACAGGATTGAAGGTGTTTGCAGAAGATCCTCATTAGTTTTTCCCATGTCAGGTATCACACCCCACGTCTCCATTCCAGTTCAGTGCGTTTTCTTTTCTTGTTTTTCAATGTCACTACCAGCCCAGTGGTTGAGGGTTCTGAAAGCTTAAAAATAGAAGCCCTACCAACACATTAAGTTGATAATGAAATCCTTAATTCAACCAGAAAAGCCCCCAAGATAGTGCAAACCTGCCCCAAGCTACTCATTTCCACCCTTGTTGAGATATTGTTCTTTACCAATATATCATTTATCTACATTTTACTTCTAATTAATTTTAGCATTTGAAACATTGTTGAGAGCTATTAGCTCAAAGAATAGTTCTCACTATTACTAACTAACTAATATAAAAAAACTCTCCAAGATGCAGTAAGTCCTTCTTAATGACCATGTTTTGAAATGATAACTTTATAGAGTTCTCCCCTCAGACTCTGGTTTATAACGTTGGGTATTTCTGAAGCCACTTCGATGAAAGTAAAAAGTGGCAAAAAAGGACAAAATTTGCTGGTTATTTTCACCTTTTGAATACTGATATGGAAATTGAGTGAAGACTGAATCATCAATGAATTTTTTTTCCCTGGGGTTTGCTTATTTGCTTGTTAGTCGTTGTGAAAATTGCATCTTGGTTTAATTTTGGGACGAAGGATTGTCGGTTATCCTGCACAAAAGAGACATAAACACAGCAGACTACAAACGAAGCCTCCGCATCAGACTGTTGTCTCTCTGACTCCGCTTTTCTAACACAGCTCGAGGTCAGCTGGCAGTCGACGGAAAAGATGGTCACGGCAGTTAACTTTTACCGATGGTTGCGGGAAAGGAAAAATAAGTGGAAATTCTTAACCAAAGAAGTCGACGGTACATTCAGGTTTTTCAATCTGATTGTGCTTCTAAGGTCACATTGACTGTACCTGTAGTTATTTGTAAAAATAAATTGTTCATTCATCAGTAAAATTCATTGTTGTAAGCATGAGATGGTAGATGCTGACTTTATATCCTGGTAAATTTTATGAGCATCCATTAACGGAAAATAAAATGACAACAACTTGTACATTTAAGGGTTTTTAATTAACATTTCCATGTTATCTAAATACAGATCTACATTTTTATGGTCATTTTTAATCAACAAATTTCTCATTTTTTATGTTTTGGAAAAGAAGCCCATATAATTATCATTTAGCAGGATTATTGAACATTTCTATGAATTCAATTTGTATAATTATGGGTACATGTTTATGTTTATTTTTAATAAAAAAAAAAAGTAGTAATTCTTTTGAAAAGGTCCATGGGCTATTCTTTCGGTGTCTCTGGGGCTTTTATGACCCCTGATATAGATAATATACTTGCTAGCTTAACTTGCTGTTAAAGGTGTAAAACTCAAGTCTTCCGAGATTAGTTTGGTATATTTTAGAGGTAAAAAAAAAGAAGATGTCAATCTCAAATTAAACAGGAGCCATTAATTTTCAAATTGGAACAATGTAATGGATGGAAATTGAAAATCAGATATTTCGAAATGACCTAATTCATTATGTATTATGGGTGCTGGAGATTAAAATGTTTAGCGTCGTTACAATATGAAGTAAAATATTAAAAGGTATCATATTTCATGGTAGAAATACATGTTTTCTGTTTTAATTAACAAAGACAGCTGGACTTTAAACATGATCTGCACACTTGGCATCAATTCAAGTATTAATATTTATCACAAGTACAACTTTTTCAAAGTGAAGTTTGCTTCAGGTCACAAACCACAGCTCTTGGTTTCACCAAATCGATGGCTGCCTCAAGCTAGACTGGAGCTGTGAGTGCAATAACTAGATACCTGGACATCATTCTGACGTTTATCAAACTGATCTACTTTAATGTTTCGTGCAATAGTTCAGGTCCAGATTCTGATCCAAGTATGTATGACTAAATACATGCCGTCAGGTTTTCTCACTGAGCTACACATATTTTGGTTTATTTCTGACTCCAGCATCACTGATCTTTCATCATCTCAAATGTGATTTTCATAAAGCTTCTGTTTCATCCTTGTGCCTTTAACTTGTATTGTTCTTGCTTTATGGTGCATTCAGGAAAACAAGCAAAGAGTTTAACCGTGGATTTTTTTTCTTCCGGCAAATGTATTGGATGTGATTAGCTCTCCTTGACACGGTGAAAGTTGCACAAAACATCTCTGAGTGTGTTTCACAACGCTCTCATTCACCGAGGGAATCTTTTCAACTGGGAAATCAATTCATCGTCAACCTTGCACTTCTACTCCACACCTACTTACAACATAAAACTTTGCTTTCACCCCTTTCACTCTCACTGCTGCTTTTGTTGTTTCTGTTTGACGTCAAGAAGCTTGTTACAAGCCTGTTGCATCTGACATTTCACATCTGTAAAGGTTTACGACACCCAGAAAGTTTAAAATACAACTGAAATAGCAGAGAAGAAGAGGTTGCACTTATACTGTCAATAAATTGAATTCCAAACTTTCAATTTGATTAATGAGCCTCGTCCTAAAAAGTCTGGTCCTGAAAACTATCTCACCAAAAACAAAAACAGTTTTTAGAGAATTTGAATGGTTGATAGTTCCTATTGTGAGCATAATATTATCAGACTAATGTATGTGAGTTTTTATCTTTGGTCACTAAATCCACAACCTTTTTGTTTCTGTGTTTCATAGTCTGTTTTAAAGATTTTTTTCGAAAACACACAAAAAAAGAATAGGTGGATATTGAGGTGGGAACGATACTAAAACAATGAATATCAGAATTCTTAACCGTTGTGTCGTCTCTGGGTCAAGATAAACGACCTCACTGGTTAACTTTGACCCAGAGACAACACAAGGGATACCATAAACACATTTGTTATCGATCCTTCTGGTCATCTTGACCATGCATTAACACAAGGGTAAAGATAGTTGGACAACTATCTCAGCAAAACTAAAATTTAAAGTTTTAAAGTGATTCTATGTGATTTTTAGTCGAGCGACGCCAGTGGACTACAGTGGTAGTGTTTAGCCCGATGGAAGACCACATTTCCCATGAGCACTCCCGGTTTGCAGCAGTTGGATGAATTTTCTGTTTCCAGACTTCCATTGTCTGAACGAAGGATGGATACCGATGCGGTAATGAATCAGATTGTGGATAATGAAATATGATATGCGTTATGACGGCTTTGTAAATAACATAACTTTAACTTTGTTTTTGTACCGTAATTCGCCGCCCCTCCACCCCCCACCACAACTAGCTCGATATGTAGCATGTTCACACCATCTACAATAACTTTTACAGTAAAAATAAACTAGTTTTAAGTAGACGTGTCATCACAAGTTTTATGAAAATATTTTAGTACAAAAATTTTAAGATACCTAAAACTACCCAGAGCTGCTTTAAAAGAATGGACGATTTCAACGATTGACAGTTCATTTTATGAGCAGAATATTATCCGATTAAAGGATGTGAGTTTTTATCTTTGGTCACTATGTCCCCAACTTTGTTTTGGGGTGTTTCCTAGTCTGCTTTGAAGATATTTTTTCCAACTTCAAAAAAAGAATAGGTGGACATTGAGTTGGAAACAGCACTAAAAACTATGAATATCAGAATTCTTTATAGAATTGAAGACGGAAAAACCATCCATTGATTAAATGAAAAAGAACAACTTAACATTCAGTAATGCACAGAAGATTCTTCTTTGATGCTAACCAATGAAGTACATTTGAATTTTTGCCAGACAGATTAATACTATCCAGAAGCGATGATTACAGACTTGTGACTCAAAGATCCTCCTTTTTTTTTTCTCTGTGCGACTGAAGCTAAGAGGATGAATGAGGAGTGGGGGGACACTCTGCTGCCGAAGGGGGAACCCCTGTCCTGACGTGGCCTCAACACCAGAAAAACTTGAGATCTAATCAGACACAAAACCAAAAACAACTGGTATCTGTGTTTGACAGGAGCATCTACTTTAACCAAGACGGAAGCTTTACATACATATATATATATATATATATATATATATATATATATATATATATATATAAAAAGTTTATGGCACTTTGCTAAGAATCATTCGGGCCCAGTAGGCACTACACAAATGTATTTAGATTTATACATACTGGGTAGCTATACAAATACCTTAAGTATATTCCAAGAGATTTTACACAATGTAAAAAGAAATAAAAATAACTATAAACATTAAAAAAAAAAGAAGAAAATATGATTGTAGTAAAAACGATGAGAGACATAATAAAAGACAAAAACCTCTTCATGTAGAATATTAATGTAAAGTGTGATTATGTAACAGAATGATTAAATGATTATTTTAATTATTCTGACTGTATTAAGTATACAATTTATCCAAATCGCTTCATTACATATAAACAAATATTCAGCAAAAGTAATGTGTAAAAATTATTTTTAGCTTAAATGAACTAACTTAACTTAAAATGAACCTTAAATGTATTTTAAATCAGTTTAAACTATTTGTTGTATGTTCTTTTCTAACAGACAGACACCTACGATAGAGAGAAAATGTAGAAAATCATGGATGAAAGTATAGAAAAAACAGTCTCACTCCCGCTAATTTGGCTCGATCCCATGCGTGGGTTGTTGAAACCACCGACTCCACTGTGGTCAGAAAACATGTCTGAAAGTCTGAATGCTTTAATTTTGAACAAGAACCTGAGAAGATTCCTCTGTGATTTCATACAAACCTAATTAAAGTTCTGCCGGGAGTCATGGAATTGGTCACGCTCATCTTTGCAGTTAATATGATATATCGTTTGTTGTATTTCTTTTTAGCATCGACCAGTTAAAGCGATTAGGAACTCGAGTAGGAGGATATTAAAAAACCTACACAGCAAAGAAAGTAAGCAAAGAGATGTAATCGATAAATATCGACAGACTTTCTTAACAATAGCTCCATTTTCAATCTTTTTTTTTTGTACAAACACATATGTCTAAGGTTTTCTCCAGTATATAGAAAAGGATTCAAGTGGAGTTTGATACTTTGAATGTCAGTCACTGTCATCGCTACGTAACCAAAACAATGAATAGAATTTATATTAACCCTCTACATTAAAAGCTTTTAAAGTTCTATCAAGGTGAAGAGAAGGAAAACCTTGGCATCCAACTTTTTTCCGAGTCTGAATGTGGCGGATTTGAAAAGAAACAATAGAGCGAAAGAGAAATTGTGTTGGTTTGAGTAAAGCAGTAGGTAGAAGTTGTAGAAGTGCCTTTACAAGGTTTTTACCTTTTGTCGAGGGAATTCTTTGTGAGCTGGGAACAAGCCATCATTAACCGGCTAGAGCCTCATGTCGGTCAGACACACAATAGTTTAGTAATGTGTGTGTGTGTGTGTGTGTGTGTGTGATTCTGAATGGAAAGCCAGGAGTGACATAAGTATTTAAAAAATCAATTGGATTGAGATATGATTAAAGTGATAAAAATACAATTATTTATATGACAAAGGAGAAATAAACACACATAAAACATGTTAGAATGAACAAGGAAATTTGCATATCCAATTTTCTTTCTTCAGGTTGTTAATATATAAAAAAGGAAGAGGGTGGGGACACAGCGTGATCAGAGGAGCTGTAATGTACTTCACGGTGGGAATATACATCAACAACTTCATGTTATTAAAATGATAAAGGGATTTTATAGACAGTTTGGGAAAGGGTTATAAAGAGTGCAAGGAAGGATTTTGAGGCCTTAACATGTATTTGAGTATTGAAAAAACTAAACAGTCACTTTTCCGTAGATTTTATTTAACGCAGGGTTTTTTTTTGTATTTCGATATATATGTCCTATATATACAGTGTATTTGTAGTATGGCCAGAGTACAGAATTTACAGAACGCATGACTCGAGATAAAGTTGTAACTGCTGTTTTAAAACAGAAATATGTCCAAACATCAGCTTTAAAAGCTGCTGGAGTCAACTGTATCCTCTTAACCTCAGTCTTCGCCAGGATCTCGCGGGATTTCAATGTTCATTTAGCTGCAGAGGACATAATGACTGCTGCCATCTAGCGGCCGGAAGTTTAATCTCAACAGAAAAATGAAACAAACGTTGTGAATATTTGCATATTAATAATATATATAATATACAGTATAATATAATATAAAAAAGGGATGGTAACACACAAAATATAATTTGTGAGCCAAAATTTTAAATGTAAATCAAACACTTTTTGTTGGCAACTTTTGAATGAATCATTAGTCTTTTTATATGTTCTGTATGTATTAATTGTAATTGTGTAATTATTTGATTGTATTTATCTATTTATTTGATTGTTTTTACATGTATTCATGGATGTTTGTATGGATGGATGTATTATTGCTTAATTATTAAGTCTTACTCTCCAAGATGCAGTAAGTCCATCTTCATGACCATGTTTTGAGGTTTTTGTCTTGTATAAAGTTGGTCTGTAAACAGGTTACGAGTCTCTTGGAGGTTGAGACTTCCTGGATTGATGATATGCAGTGACAAACCTTGATTCTTGACTAACCACCGCAGTGTTTTCATTAAATATTTCAATGAAAAGAGTTTTGTTCAAACAGACACCTACAGATGAGCACAACATATCTATTCAAGACACTCTTAAATCAACACAGTAGTTGAACTTAAATGTGTGATTGCCAATGAAAGGACCGTTGCTACGGCGTGTCAACGCATATAGTACGCAGTTAAAACCACCCCAAAGTAAAAAAAAAAAAAAAAATCTTAATAACATGCATACATTCACACACATCACCATGGCAACACTTCTGCAGGAGAGCACACTAAAGAGTACAGCAGGTGCAAGAAAAGCATTAAAAAAAAGGGTTGAAAAGAGTGCAGCAGTTGGGTTCAGCTTCTGCTGCTGGCAGCTCATTTGACCTTGATTTCGCATCTCTCTTAAACGAAATTCAAATCAAAATACAGAAGTTCTGAGGTGATTTTGTCAGGTACAGAATCACTTTTAGCTCAAACATATTTTAAAACCATATAAACCCCCCCAAAGTCAACACATGATACATTGTGATTCAGAACTTTTTTCCATGACCAAAACTATTAAAAAACACAGTTTGTACAGAATGAAGCACCGATTGATCATGTTTTCAAGTTTAAAGCTGAAGGGTGTGTTCGTACCTTCTTGTAGAGGGAGCGCAGGTCTCTGTACTGCCACATGCTGCTGAGGACCTGAGATGCAGCTTTCACCACTTTAGCTGAGTGTCTGCAGGGAAGCACAGAGGCGGTTATTTCTCGACAGGCTGTCTTCCACAGCTGTGAGAGTTGACCACACACACTTGAGATGACTTTATGGCTAGAAGAGCCATTTGTCTCTGCAGCGAAGAATAGTTTTCCTCTCACAGTACCGCGGTGCTGCAGTGAAGAGCCACTCTGCCATGCAAAACTCCTGCGTCCCCCGCCACTTGGAAGAAAAACGACTCTCGCAGGAGTCGCTTTATAGGTCCTGATCTTTTCACGGCTAAAATTGGAAGCCGAGCAGATGCATATTCATCATCTGCTCCACAGGATAAAGCTGTTCAAGATATATGTTCATTTAAAAGCCTGGTCTAGACTGTGCATGTTATACACACGTTGTTGTGAAATAATTATTTGTTTAAAAACAAAAATTCAAGCAGCAAATTGATTTTTATTAATATCCCTTCTAAGCAAATTTTTCCTTTGATTGGAAACTTTTGGTGTTTTTGACTGCCATTATATGACCGTCCATGTGGAGATCTGCTCTGAATTTTCAGTGATTCTAATTCGATACATTTAAGTTTTCAAAGTTTCAGTGAATAATGTCTTTACTAGTGACTTTCTGATGAAGCTTCATGAAGCAGTGTCTGCACTAGTTTTCATTGTTGTGAACAACTTTTCTCATGAAACATCACATCATTTTTATACTAATGGCACCACCTACTGACCTCTAAACAACATGACACTGCTTCATGAAGCTTCATCAGGCCATTACTTGTCTAAACCATTGTGTTATCTCAGGGTCGAGGTGACTTGAAAGCCAGAAAACCAAAGTGTTTGTGGTATCCCTTGTGTAAAGGACGTCCACCACTGCATATGTATTTATGGACACCGAAGACAACACAAGGGATACTGATGTATTTATTTTAACACAACAGAGCAGTTACACTCTTTTCTTTGCAATTAAAAAAATCCCAGACCAAGGACTCTCTTGAGATCTACTGAGGAGGATATTTACACAATAAAGACTTTAATGTAGTTTGAAAATGCCATTTTTTCCCCAAATGTTTTGATTTTTTTTTTTTTTTTTTACAGTATTTGAAGTTGGCGATGTTGTGCAAGTTTTTGTTCTTAGTTGTTTTATCAAATCAAGGCAATGCTCATTTTAGATAAGAGTTATTTAAAACACCTTGTGTGTGTGAGAAGTGCTATATAAATAAAGATAATATTTGCCTTGTGTGTGTTAGTCACAAAAAGGGTTAATAAAAACCTTTATTTTCAGGTTAGAGATATATGCAAAATAATTGGTTTCTTAGAGCGCTGTCCGCTGAAGCCTCAGGGACGAGAACTCATATATATACAGCCCAGCAAGACATAGCACTACTAACATCATTAAATCATTGTAGAGTAAACACAACAAAAACGACACCTGTGTCGACTCTGCTTTAATACCCTGTGGACATGTCAAATGCTAGTAATTGTCATTTTATTAGTATGTATGTGACTTGACACTTAGGCATTAAGAAAAAATGAAAATCTCTTTTCTATCGTTACTAGAATAATTATTTTGTATACATCATCGTGCTAATGAAGGAGATTCGAGAGGCAGCCAAGCAGCCTCTCAGCAGGCGAGTGGTTGCTTGTTCAAAAATAATGAGTAGAAGCTATTTTTATTGTGAAAAATGCAGTATTTCCGTAGTACCAATATTGATACAACTGTTAGTCTATGAAATATTTTTAAATACAAAACTCGCAGCAAGCATAGTAATCGCTGGAAAAAAATCTGCAGGATTTTATGACATTTGGATGTTAACAATGGATTATATGTGATTCAAGAGCCAGATGCGTCTTCTCTACCGGCATGATAAGAGGCATTTTCCAATCACAGAAGAGCGTAATTGTTTGATTGTAGCGCCAGATGCACCTGCTGATAAGGAGCATTTATCCACTGAGCACAGAAGATGAAGATACTCATCACTAACCGTCATATTTTAACGTACAGCGATTTCTCACCTTCCCAGACAACACCCTCGAAAAAACAGACAAGATTTCTGAGATCTCAAGCTTTTAACCTCGGCTTGATGGCAAATCAGTAGCCTCTCACCTACTTGTTAGCATGGCTCCCGGGAGGAGACGCTGACACAGAACCTGATCTCTTTTTAAAAGGGTTTTGAGCGGCCTAGTTTTGGGGTCTGGTTCACAAAAGAGTGTGAGATCGCCGCATAGTTCATAGTTGTGTCTTCATTGATCACGACGTGTCTTGAGTTTCCTGGATGTCCTGTGCTGTGTCTCTCATCGTGAACTGTCCTACTGGATTTTATTTACACCAACAGAAGACTAAAGAATATGGTAGGTAACTTATGGAGATTTGATCTGTGAAGTTACCATTATTTTACTGAACCACAGTTTAAAGCCAATCATGGGAAAAAAAGGTTCCAGGCAGGTTAGATTATGATTGGCAGATTAAACAATGGCTATTTAGTTGAGGCTGCAATCGCTAATACAGTCAATCCAAACCTGACAAGATTCAGAAAAAAAGGCTAAACGCAATATGGTGAAAATGTAAAGGAAAGCGCTCAACGAAACGGCTTAAAAATCAGTTTATGGACTACTGACCTTTCAATAAAGGTTTTAGTTGAGAGGGTAAGTCAATCAGGTGGAGGGAAAGCGGGCCCAAGGGAGGTAAAAATGCCCCCCATTAAGTTTTGTAAATGTCCAATTTCAACTAAATAAAAACCATTTGATGTCATCATATGAAAAGCAGATTTCCAGAATTCCAACTTATTTTGTTAATTGTAAAGGGGTGGAAAAATTCCATGAAAATTAAAATACATGTTATCGCGGTGTACGGACGATAGTCAACAAGTACTCGTTTTATTATTGGCATATGATTAAAAATGGCATGAAGTTATTTTTTTTATCCTGTTGAGTGGATGGATGGATGGATAGAAGGATGGATGGATTGATAGTAGGATGGATAGTAGGATAGAAGGATGGATGGATTGATAGTAGGATGGATAGTAGGATAGAAGGATGGATGGATAGAAGGATGGATGTATAGAAGTTTGGATTGATGATAGTAGGATGGATGGATGGATAGAAGGATGGTTGGATGGATAGTAGGATATAAGGATGGATGGATAGAAGGATGGATGGATAGATAGTAGGATGGATGGATAGAAGGATGGATGTATAGAAGATTGGATGGATGGAAAGTAGGATGAATGGATGGATAGAAGGATGGATGGATAGAAGGATGGATGGATGGATAGAAGGATGGATGGATGGATAGTAGGATGGATGGATGGATAGAGGGATGGATGGATGGATAGTAGGATGGATGGATAGAAGGATGGATGGAAGGATTGGAGGATGGATCGATAGATGGATGGATTTTTTGATAATGAAATTATTTCTTTTCTTGAAATGGTAAAAAGTAAGTGAATTTAAATCAAACGAAAATAACATTTTACATAAAGTCAGGTTCTGTGTCTCAAATCGCATACTTCTCTTAGTTACTATGCACCATAATCATTTTCGTACTAACTAGTACGCAAATTCTCCACAGATAGTATTTCTCAAATCAAACACTGCCGCGTTGCACTAACTGGAAATTATGCGACAGCTTCTTCTTCTACTACTATTTAACAATGGTTGCAACCAGCTGTAGGAACACTATCGACACCTGCTGGTAGCACGTTTTGCAAGTCAATTTAGTGTGCATGGCAAACTACATTTTGCATACTAAGAAATGAGAGGCATTTATGCACTAAAAATACTAAGTTTAAGTATGCGAGTATGCTATTTGAGACACAGCTAGGGTCAAAAAGAAAATGATAGGTTTACATCTCGAGGCCTTGTTACTCATTTTAAGGACAGATTTCTTTTTAAGGAGGGAAAACGTCTAGTGGATAAATTCGAAAGGGGGACACTCGTGAGTAAATCAAAGCATCCCAGCACCAGCAGCAAGAATGATTTTGCACTAGTAAAAAAAATAAAAAAGAAAGCTGAGCCAGAAGCTAAAGCTCTCCATTCATTATTGATTTCAGATTCCCAGCACACCGATGGCCTTTAGGGACACTTAAAGGACTGAGACGGTTTCCATGATCAAGTGGCTGAAGTCTTCAATATAGAGCGAGGATCCTCTCGTAGACACTTGAAGTAGATTCACTCAGACAGTAGCATAATGTTATTAGATGTCTAATGACTGACTTATTAGACCTCAGACCATAAAACGCCTTCACCACAAGGTGTCCGCAAAATCATTGTGTTATTATTCTGCTATTCCTCACCATTCCAAGTCACGTTAAATCCATAAAAAAGAGGGGATTGAAAAACAGGGGCAGTATTGTTCAAACGCTTTACACAATTTCACCCACAATTGATTTTCTGTTCCAGGATTTGAGCCCACTCACTTGTCTCCTTTGCTGCGAGCAATCCCGATGAGTTTTTCGATGCCGCCGGCGTCACGGAGAGCTTTGGCGTTTTCCATGTTCTTGGTGATAACTTCGTGAAGAGCGCAGCAAATGGCGGTGACCGTATCATCAGACATGGCCTTGCTGGGTGGTCCGGTGTTCCCACTGCTGGTGGCGTTGTTGTTGCTGCTGCTGCTGCCTGGTAACCGGTGGATCAGATCCCTCATTGCATATTTACCTGGAGAGAACAGAGAGAATAAATGAATCTTATTTGAAGACCGGATTAATCATGGAGATTAGAATAAATGCAGGGATTGCAAAATTATAATGTGATGATGCAAAGATTTGTTTAAGCATCTGATATGCAGATGCATGATATCGGACTAAATAAAATGAACCTTATAGTAGAATTTGACTTGGAAAACATCAAATAAAATGCCTTTAAAACCATTAACTACCTAATTTAAATGGCTTTTATTCAATTTACTGTCTACTTAATACGAATCCTTCTAGTTTGTTTACAACACCTCGGAGTCATAACAGCAGTTGTGGGGTTGACTTCCACCGGCGGGATTTGATTGTCAAAGAAAAGAAAAAAAAAAAATGCTTCAATGCCACAAAGGAAATTAATTCCTGACAAGTGAACGGGAGACAGCAACAACTACCAAACCCGAACACAGGGAGACACGAGGGAGCAAATTATCTGTCGAGCAGGAATTGTCTGTGTCACACATGAGGAGTTCAGCGTGAAAAAAATAAAACACAAGAGAGAGTTATTCTGAACTCAGTGTGAGGAGAGATGCTGAAGTCAATGTGAGAGCTCAACCATATTAATTTAATTGTTGGCATCACATTTATTTTTTAACGATTTTATCTTTTGAAAACACAGCATTTTTGCAACAAACAAAAATAATAATGGGACATTACACTATGACTATATGAAATTCATTATAATTTGACTGTTGAATGGATGTGAATAAATATACTATAAATTCTGATGCTCTATACTATTTTATTTTCAGCACTTAAAATATTTGCATTGACGAAGGAGGAAACCAAACAATTTTCTGTGGTTTATATCGTAATATTCAATCATTGTGGATAAATGTTGACTAATGTTGACAATGGTCAAACCATCGTTGTCCCCACCAGGTTCAGCTTTCACTTTATATCAGGCCCCCCAAAAACCTCTGCAGTAGGAACACTCAAACACAGAGCAGATTCAGCAGCAAGTTCATAAGGATTTATCAAAATGTTTATCATCTCAGTTTGCTTATTCATGTCATTTTACAGTTCTTATTATTTTATTATTTGGAAGAAAAAAAATCCAGTTTAAATTTTAGTCACAGTTACATAGAACAACTCTTGGTTTAAGAGTAATGCCACGTTTCAATGGGTTTGTAGATCAGAACCAAATATTAACATGCAGAGTGCCATCTTGTGGCAAATCCAAGAATGACATCAAGAGTGGGGTGTCAAGTGTCGTGCCAGTTCATGAACTAGTTCATATTTAAATGAACGTGAACTGAATGTAGTTCATTAATGCCTGATGGACGCTTCCGTTCATTCTGGTGTCTGGGAACGTCACATTATCTTCGTTCATCTTCGTCTAGCAGGTCTCCAGATTTCTGCAGCGATCCCTTGTGTTGTCTCTGGGTCAAGGGCACCCGAAGGATCAAGAAACAAACGTGTTTGTGGTATCCCTTGTGTTGTCTCATGTTCGAGGTGAACGACCTCCCTGGCTTTCATAAATACAAATGCAGTGGTGGATGTCATTAACCTTGACCCAGAGACAACACAAGGGATACCACAAACACATTTGTTTTCAGGCCTCTCTTCACTTTGACCCTAAGATAAGGGTTAAGATGCAGCAGTGAACTGGTGTCGGGGGTGGTACATTCAACCACTCGCTCAAGATAATGTAGCCTTCTTAAGCAGCTTTAAATCATCGCTGACAGGCCCGGTTCAAAAACACACAGAGTCAGAAAAGGGCCAGACTTCAATGAGATCAGCGAAATCAAACAATAAAAAGATGATGAATCGAGGGGGCTGAAGACAGATTGAGAAAAGAACAGATAAAAAGCAGCAAATTGTGCTGACACAGGTTTCTTGTCAGGGAGATTCATGAATCATGAGCAGCAGTCGAGGGGGCAAGAAGAGTCTCCACCATCAAGTACTGTCAATTATACTTAAACCATCTGGTCTTCCAGGGAAAAACCCCACGAGTCATGTTTAAGGTGAGGTGTTTTTTGTTCGTCTCCAGGTGATGGTTGAATAATGTACCCTGGTGATAAAACGATTTACAAAGGCTCGTCTGGACTGGGAGGAGATTGAAAATCGACCTGATTGAATGTCTGAGTTTCATAGTTCTATCTTATGCCAAATGACTGGATCAGATCATCACTAGTGACCCTGGACAACTAACTAAACGTAACTTCAAACAGTAGTAGGAGCTTGTACTAAATAAGTAAAAGCAGATGTATTGTAGTGGAACACATACAGACTAAAGTCATGCAATTTATTTTCCACAAATGTAGAATAAAATCAGCTTCATTCGTAAAACCAAAAAATAATTCAATAAAGATTTCAATGTGTTGATTCAAGTGTGTCTTAAATTGATCCTTGACCTCTATCTTACTCATAAGTATGTCTGTTTGTACAAAACTATATTTTCGTTGAAATATTGACATCAGAAAATGATCTTAAGCCCCGCCCACTAAAAACACTTTTTTTCTGGAGATGAAATTTAATATAACCACACCCACTCTGCTGTGATTGGTCAAAAATCAGGGTTTGTCATCGCGCTTCATAAATGCCGGGAGTCTCCGCCTCTAAAGGACTCGTTGTATAAACAAAGCGGGTGTGATTACATCTTGCTGGAGGAGGAGTGAAGCCATTATTACGTCATAATGGACTCCACTCTTGTAACCTCTAGTTCGCCCAGATTTCAGACGGGGGAGAACTTTCTGAGTAATAAGCTCAAAACATGGTCATGATGAGAGACTTACTGGAGAGGATGACTTCAACATCTGGAACATGTGAGTGAGTCAGGAGAGTTGGGTTTTTCACATTAGTTGCTCTTTAAATCAGTGGTGTTCTGGCATCCATTGCAGATTGGCCTGTTTCATGTAATACATCAAGTTTCGTAACGTTACCTCACACTGCTGCATGGAATTATATGGATACAATTGACTGTATGTCATGGAACTACTATTGGGTAAGGAAATAAATACGGTATATATGAGCTTTGCGCTTATTTGAGTTTCCTAACCCATTCTTCACTAAGTCACGTCTTCAGCCTGAGTGAGGATTGACAGTGTTACTGACGTGATAATTCTTGATGGCTTAGTTTAGAGACTGACCTTCATTTACACACAGACCTGAGAGCTTTCCAAATGACTGACATGTTGTTGAATGGTTGATTCATTCACTTAATAACTTCAGTTTTAAAAACCTGATTGTCACGAGATAACCAAAGAAATAAAGTTAATATTGAAGACAAATCAAGCACATTCATATCGTCTTGTTTGTTGCATTAGTGTGTGAATTCCTCAGGTGGTTTCAAAAATGTATAAATACAATGTTATAATTCTACTAAAAAACTGAGTATCAACAGATTCTTATCTGTTATCAGTTATTTCCCAAAAGTTTGACTTAAACATGCCTTGTTAGAAGTGACAGTAAGAGTATGGAGACAGCTCATTATCCAAATTTTTCAGCATCTGTCTCCAGGCATTAGACAGGTAAACTCGGCAGGAAGACAGACACTTCAGTATTTTCTGTTGTGATCTATTTTCTTGACTAGATTCCTTCTGTATCCATCTCCACGTATATTTCCATCCTCGTCGCTACCATCACATCTATGTTTTACTGAAGTGCATGTATTGTTTATCTTGCTTTACACTCCCTCCACAACATGTCAAAAACGTCTTATAATGCAATTAATTTTGACTCTGCTGACGACAGTTTCAGAGCAAACCGCAGAGTTTGGTCGCTCCCCATTCAAAAGTTTTCACTACTCTAACAAAGTCAAGGTTTTGTGTCAAATATTAACAATTCAGTCCATTCTAATCACCCAACACTCTTCAATCTGCAGTAATGAGTTCACTGAGAGGGAGTGAGACGAAGAGACTCTTCAGGAGAGAAGACTGGTTGGAAAAATTTATCAATTGTTAATGTTTCAAGTCAACACCAGCTAAACTGTGTAGAAAAAAAAATGTTTTCACAAAATTATATTAAAATATAAATTTTCTTATTTACGTTATTTCAGAAAACATGGGAAAATGTTGAAAACCTGACTTGTGTTTCCTATTTTTTTTAACTGCTATTATAGAAAAATTAGAACATTTTTTCTTTATAGTTAAACCGGTTTGTTGTTGTGGCCATCAAAAGGTTAAAGAGGTATTTAGCATTAATGGTCTGATGAAGCTTCATGAAGCAGTGTCATTATGTTCAGAGTCCACTAGATGGCATCTCTGCACCATTTTCCTTTGTTTTGAACAACTGTTCAAATGAAACATCACATCATTTTTAAACTAAAGGCGCCACCTACTGACCTCTAAACAACATGACACTGCTTGATGAAGCTTCACCAGCACATCACTAGTATTTAGCCGTTTCACAAGACAACACACAATTCTATTTACAGAATTAACTTTGGTGTAAAAAAGTTTGTTGTTGTATGGTGAGAAAAACAGAGGATAATTCAAGATGGTCAGATCTGGTTTTAAGAGGATTAAGGCTCATGTTGCATAGCTTGATGCTAATCTGAGAATTGCAGCAGGTTGAGGTCTGCGTTTTTTTACTTAACATCTGTACTAAGATGTCAAGTTCCTGACTGGTCCAGACCTCACCTCCTCCGGCCAGTGAAGCCAGTGATCTCAGAGGAAGAACCAAATAACCCCGAAGACCCTTAAGTTCTATTCATCGCCCTATGTCGGGTGTCCCTGAACGCAGCGTGTGACATGACCTGCAGTCACAAGACAAGTTGCCGAGTGTAATAAACCGCTCCAACACAAGCCTTCTCAGACTCTGGCATCTTCACCTGGGAGGCAAAGATTGTAATAAACTCGTGTATCAGTGCGTCCCTCAGTGCAGGCCAAGCTTCATCAGAACCATAATGGCTGATTTGATTTAAAAAGATCCAATTACCCTCAACCACGGACTGATCTGATTGTTTACTGATGGGAGGGAGAGAATGTTATTGAAGTAAAATTGGAGATAATTGTCTCGGGGAGATCTTGAGGAAAGATTAGACTGCTTGATTGGTGTTGGTGTCGGACAGTCAGAGAATAAAGAACACTTAAGACGCAGTTACCTAGACCGGGTCCCTGTGGTCGGCTGCCGAACGCTCTCTATTATCAAAAGCTTCTTAATGCGTCAAAAAACCCTTCTGTGGGCTTACAGAAGAAAAGGTGTAGCTTACAATGCAGGCTTAGCGACTTAATAAACGGAAAACATCAAGTGAATTAACTCTCATTTGTTTCAAACAAGAACTGACATCATCTTAAGGTATAAATAAAACTTCCTTTAAAGGAAAATATTTCTTCTGGATGCTGCCTAGTGGAAGAAGAGGTAACAAATATATTTTACTCAGTTAAGTAGTTGTGTTGTAATACAACATTGGAATATAACACTGCACACTACTAGAAAAGTAGCGTATAAGTATTTGCAGTAAAATCTCACCATGTTGTCGAATGACTCACCAGTCAATGCTTATGGAACGTTTCAGAGACATCGTCACAACCAGTGCCAGCTCTGCTAATGAAGTCACAATGAAAAGATTACTCATCAACAGTTTGTTAGTCTGTAATTGTACTCTATTATATATACATATATATGCTTATTCCCACTGTCAACATTAGAATTCTGTCCATTCATTTATGAGTTATTTTGGTGGCAGACAGTTCAATTTAAAGTAAATATACATAGAAACAGATGATAAAATGTGTTTTTTGGATCCACATATCTTGCAATATGTTGCAAAAGAAACCCATCGCTATCACTGATATGCCAATTATGTTGAGCAAAATAAAAACCGTGCAAAAGGGCCAGTTTGGCAGAGATCAATACAATTCAAGTCTTCTTTAAAGATTTTACCGTGATCATTATTATTGGTATTATTATTTATTATGAGTAGTAATAGTTGTATTAGTAGTATGGCTGTGTATTGGCAAGAATCTGTTACAATAGTGTAGTATTGTCGAGTACTTGACTCTGGTGTTGTAGAATTTACAGACCACATGACTCTCGATGGAGTCGTAACTTTTTTTTAAACCAAACATCAACTTTAAAAGCTGCTGGAGTCGACCGTATCCTCTCGTCCTCAGTCGCCGCCGGGATTTCGCAGCATTACCATGTTCGTTTAGCTGCGGAGGACGTAATAACTGCTGCCATCTAGCGGCCGTTAAGTTGCAATTGCAAGAGACAAATAAACGAACGGCGTGAATATTCCAATGATGACAAAAGATAGAATTACTTTATTTAACACGCACACTATTGAACTATAAACCGTGAATAACTATGGTAATGCATAATAAAATATTTGCAATCAAATTTAAAATAGATACAGTGGTAATTAGTAGTAGTAGAGTTAAATTATTTAATATAGTTGAGAATCATTTAAAATATTCATTTAAAATATATAACATTGAAGTGAATTACATTTTCTTTACCTTCATATATTTTTTTCATACACCTATCCCTCTCTCAGAGATACGTCTGCTATATTCACAAGACACCCCGTGGCAAGCTATGCTTCCCTCCTGAGATAAACGGGTCCACTAAAAAGTGGCCTCACAGGAAGGGGCACAAAAGGGCGACGCAACATGATCACCCATCACTGCTAACTATCCTGCTTGGAAAATGACAGTGTCATGGGTCGACAGTTATACACTTATAAATGCAGTTTGCTCACACAGTTGGTTGTCTATGTTTTTGACTTCTTCCATTCTTCCACTAAATGTTCCACAGAAAAGCAAGTTTGCATCTTTTTTTTTTTTTTAACCTCAAAATCTGACCTCAAATCCTCACAATGAGTTTGCAATCAAACAATTTAACAAGATCCCTGCGGAGCACTCGGTGGTTGCCGCGGCAACACTCCCCTGCACCGATGCCATCAACAGCAGTCACGCAGAGATGTTCCAAGTATGAGGTCATGTCGGGAAGAGAGGAGCGCTAGCAGGGAAGTAATTGTAGGGCCAGGACTAATGGTGAAGAGGGAAGGATTGACAGGGAGGCTAAAGACAAAAGGAAGTGTTTTTTTTGATTGATGAAAGATTTTGGGACAGATGTTGACGGTTATATTGCACATTTGATTCACTGTCGCTCTGATTGATTATATTTCTGGCATGTCAACCGAGTCTTGGCTTCAGTTGTGAAGTGCTTTTTTATGCCTGATTTTTTTATCAGTTAGAAAATGATTAGCGTCACACCAAGACTCAATATTAATGAAATACTGTCAAAATACATAATCAGAAAACAAACTGAAAGCAGAGACTAAATCAAATAATTAAAAATTAACCACTTCTTAAAGGGCAACTAATGTAAAACTTCAACTCTCCTGATTCACATGTTTCAAATGTTGAAGTTTTCCTCTCCCCTTTTTAATTTTCTTACTTTATAAAGTTCTCCCCCGTCTGAAATCTGGGCGAACGAGAGATTACGAGAGTGAATCCCATTCCCATCCCATTATGTAATCACGTTCCGCTTTGTTTATACAACGAGTCCTTCGTAGGTAGGGACTTCCTGGGTGGATGACGCGCAGTGACAAACCTGGATGCTTGACCAATCACAGCAGAGTGGGTGTGGTTATGGTAAACAAGATTTAATCTCCCAAAAAACTAAATGTTTTCAGTGGGCGGGGCTTAAAATAATTTTCTAATGTAAATATTTCAATTAAAAGAGAGTTTTTTTCATTACAGACACATACTGATGATACAACAGAGATCTAAGATCAACAACCCTTAAGCTATAATGAACAAAAAAAAAAAAATATATATATATATATATACAGTATATGTATATATATATATAAATAAATATCCACTATTAAATATGTTTTAAAATGTTATATGTGGAGATTTTCCGTTCAATTGGCGAGTATGTTGCTTAAATAAATTCCAAAAACAAAGACATTTTGAATTAAAAGAGTAACTTTTATAATTATATAATACAAACCCTTGTGTTATCTCGGGGTCTCCTCAGCCACAGCTTATGTATTTATTGAAGCCACAAAGGCTGTTCACCTTGACCCAGAGACAACACAAGGGATACCACAAATGCATTTGTTTTCGGGCCTTCGGGACCCTGAAATAACACAAGGGTTTAAGTCTGTACAGATACAGTCACAGGGCCACACATCGCTGCAGGTCTGAGTATAAAACGTGAATTCAATATTTTAAAATAACTATTGTGCCAATCATTTCCATGTAAATGAAATGACTCATTTGACTGTTAAATTTGCACGAATCCATTTTTTTGTTCAACTAAAAGGGATTAAACTTCGGTTTGCCAGCGCGGTTTGGGTTCATCACACTCACGGTAAACAGCCGCTGCCTTTAAAATAACATTGTGCGTCTCCGGCATTCATGGGCTGCTCCCGATTCATGTGTGTCAAATTACCCCCGGTAAGCAAAGCAGGGAAGGAGAATGGTGCAGACAGAAGCCGCAGCCGTGAACAGGATTCATTTATGGCTACACCGGCTTACAGTGTATTATGCAAATCAATAACTGGGAGGGAGGTAAAAAAAATAGGGGGGAGACAAAGAGATGTCAGATGAGGAGAATGATTGTAGGTGACAGTGATACAGGCCATGAAATCACACTTAAGAGGTGGCAAGAAAAACATGTCGTCGTGGCTGACACTCTTTATAGCTGCATTTTCTTCTTAGTCTGCTGTTGTATCCCGTGAGCAGCCAGTTTTGAAAGTCATCGCTGCGTTGTTTCGATCTACAGGAGGAGCGACCGGACTCAAGAGGCTACAAGCTGGGATAAGAAGGAGGGAGATCTTTCAGTGGAGGTTCAGAGATGGTGGAGGAACGATTTAAGCTTTAGGTGGTGGACGTGAAGCGACTTTTAGCCGACCCACCAACAACCACACCTGGGCTCTCTCTCTGTCCCCGAACAGAAAGACAGAAAGCTTGTTTACACAAGAGTAGACGCCGAATCACAAACTGCACTCCATCGCCTCTTTGAAGGAGAAATGTTTTGGCCTCAGAGGTGAAGTCACTGTGCTGGATCAAACTAGTGAACAAGTGCCAAATGAAGCTTCTCCCCTCGGAGTGTCTGGCGTCTATCTTTCCGCTGTCAGCTCAAATCTACTCACGCCAGGAGCTTCTCTGGCTGGTATATTGGACCACTCCTCTGGACTCCTCTGTCCCTCCATCTTTGGTTCTTTATTGCAGTTTTGTAAAATAACTGAGAACAAGTATTTTTAATTTACCTTTTATCCACTAGTAAAACAACCACTATAGTTCTTACCAGGCGAGGATTATCAAACCAAACACTGAAACAAAGATAATTTCTAGCTTTCGATCCACCTCTAAGATTTAAAAGATAAGATCCATTCATCCATCCATGTATCTATTTATCGATCCAACGGCCATCTATCCATCTAAGCATCCATCCATCTATTGATCCTAGCATCCATCCATTCATCTAAGCATCCATGTATCGATCCATGCCTCCATCGATCCATACATTTATCGATCCAAGCATCCATCCATGTATCAATTCATGCATTTATCAGTCCATCCATGTATTGATCCAAGCTTCCATTCATTTATCGATCCTAGCATCCATCCATCTAAGTATCCAGCCATCTATCTATTGATCCATGCCTATATCGATCCATGCATCTATGGATCCATCCACTTATCAGTCCATCCATGTATTGATCCATGCATCCATTCATTTATCGATCCTAGCCTCCATCCATCCATCTAAGTATCCATCCATCTTTCTATTGATCCATGCCTATATCGATCTATGCATCTATGGATCCATCCATTTATCAGTCCATCCATGTATCAATTCATTAATTTATCAGTCCATCCAATACATACATCCATTCATTTATCGATCCAAGCATCCATCCATGCATTTATCAGTCCATCCATTTATTGATCCCTGCATCCATTCATTTATCGATCCAAGCATCCATCCATGCATTTATCAGTCCATCCATTTATTGATCCCTGCATCCATTCATTTATCGTTCCAAGCATCCATCCATCCATCTAAGTATCCAGCCATCTATCTATTGATCCATGCCTGTATCAATCCATGCATCCATTCATTTATTGATCCTAGCATCCATCTATCCATCTAAGTGTCCAGCCATCTATATATTGATCCAGGCCTATATCGACCCATGCATCTATAGATCCATTCATTTATCGAACCACGCATACATCCATCCATTCAAGCATCCGTCCATCTAAGCATCCATCCATCCATGTATTGATCCATCCATTCATCAATCCAAGCATCCATACATCTTTGCATCTATCAATCCATCCAATTTTCGATCCCAAGCATCCATCCATACATCTATCCATCGATGTATCCATCCATGCGTCCATTTATCCAAATATTGATCTATACATCCAACTATCAATCCACTTACAAACACAATATCATACCATCGTCTTACATGTGTGACCAGTCTATGCATTCAACACATTCATCATTTCTTCTGTGTCATTCTGCATTTATCATCAGAGGTTGCAACAGCATCTCATCCAGTCCTACACCTTCCCTCTCCTCACTTATCCTCTCTGGTAACACCTATCGTCATTGTTGTCTTTCTCGATACATTCAGGCACAAAAGGCCCATCATCCGTCACACATCCATCTTGCTATCCATCCAGCCATCAACCATCTATACATTTCCTTTTTTTTTACTCTAATCTTCAATCCATTATCACATTTTCTTGAGGCTCCTTCGTTATCCATCATCAGAACAGGCTTTTATACAAACCTCTGTGCTGAAAAAACAAGATCTAGTGTCATTGATGTTCTGGTCATATAATTTGACAGATATTTAGCACAACGAAAATACTTTAAACTTCATCCCTCTTATGAAAAATAAAAATGATATAGAATTAACTAATTTAAAAAGGATTATGGGAAATAAAAGGCTCAGAAAACCCTAATTGTTGAACATTCAGTGTTAAAAATGTCTGTCTCCACTCACACACATCACCCATCACTGTCTGCATTTTAAATAACACAAAGAGGCCTAATCACATTGAAAGCAAATTAAACGAATAAGTCAAGCATGAAGTCAATTGAGAATGGAAAACAAATTCACCATTAATTTTTTCCAGTTACATTTCTAGGTAATTACTTTAATTAATCAGCCAGCGTCTCTTTTTCGTGCTTTCACTTCAGCTTTTCCAAATTGTCATGAAACGCACGTGTATAGTTAAACAAAAACAATTGATTTAAACTGGTATATACGGCAATGTAAATGATTAAAATGATCAATAATTTGATTAGATTTATTTCAATGAATCCTTATAATGCTGGAAAAGCTTATTGGGATGAGAACACATAACAAACCTGGGCAATTTATACTCCCTAGGGGCCGCAAGATACACAGTGACTGCTTTTGGTGGCCGTCCAGCCAAAATAAAAATACACAAAGGAATATGGTAGCATGGTATATTGTGGATTAAAGATAAAATCAATACATAAATAATACGTTGTTTTTTAACATTAGTAACAAAACAATAAAGCCTTTATTTTATTTCAATTTATTTCGAGGGATTAAATTAATGATCTGATGGGAAAATTAAAGTATATAATAAATAGAGTCCTAGAACCAGATCTTTAACAAGTTACCAAACCATTTACCTATTAAACAATTCCTAACGTACCAAATTCCGACGAAAATCAGTTGATTCCAATGAACACAAAAAAGCAGCGAAACAAAGAGAAAGAACCAGAAAACCCTTCCTCGGCGTGAGGGATTCATGGTTCCCATAGCAACCAGAGAGCCCATGAGAAGCTGCGATAATTAGAGATAACCATGATAGAAAAGATGTGACATCATGCTTCACACACAAAGCAAAATAGTTTCACGTGTGTTCATCTGAAATCTCTGGATCTTACTGATCTTTGCAAAGGTTTATTTTGTTTTGAGCTTCCGCAGATTTCAGCAGCACTCTCTCCTAAAAAAAAAACTAACACCCTGCCCTCATTATTTAGCATAAGAAACCACCACAGAGACGTGAACTCACTCAGCCCTTATTATCTCAGGCAACATATAAACACATTTGATTAAATAATTTAACAGACAGTGCCTGAACCATCGCAATAGTATATGTTTAATTTAAAGCATTTACATCAAGGAAAGCGCGGCACATCAACTCATGTTTTCATCTCAACCCTCACGAGTTGACACAACAACGTACAGATTCTACGTGATTATGCTTGAGTACTAATCTATTTTCTCTCTCTCTCTGTGCATCTTTTTACTCCAAGTTTCAAACAAACAGGAGAAGATGGCAGAGAAACTGGGCTTGTTATGGTAGAGCTTAAAATAAATTCACATTTCAACAGAAAACACCTTGAATAAACCAGACTGCAGAGCAAGACTATGTAGATGAGATGCAGACGAGTGGTATGAGAATGTTGCAATAGGTTATTGGTTCAACTTCACTAAGCCAGTCAGCTTCCAGGACACTGAACAATGTGATTAGTAAAAATAAAAGATGAAATACACATTGAATAGTTTTAAATAGCGAAATAATTTTGCAAAGTTGATGGATTGCTATGCGCTGAAGTTGCCAGATTGAAATATTAACAAAGAATGTTCTGAATTGATGCATTTCTCTTTCTTCTTTTCCAACACACAAATACAGCAGATCCACTGCATTTGCATGGACTCGTAATGTTCATTTATTAATTTTCTGTGCCCTTTGATCTCTTATGGGTGTGACGGGGGGGTGGAGCCTGTACCAGTTTCTTTGGTGCGAGAAGCGGGGGACACCCTGGACAGGATGCCAGTCAGTCGCAAGACACACTAAGACAGACAACCACGTACACACACATTCTTTCCTATTACGAGTTCATTGTATAATAATCCATGTATCAAGATTCTATAGCAATGACTAATAAATATACTGTATATATATTATACACCTTCATATAAACTGTGAACATATCCATGCATCTATAGATGAAGTTGTATATAAATAATCATCATTATCCTCAAACTTGCACACAGGAATATGGGAAGTTTTGCTGGCAAAGTTTGAGAAAAACAAATCCTGAACACAGTTATTTTTAGCGCGTCTCTCAGCCGTGTCAAGGGCCGCCTCTTCCATATGTCTGACATGCCTTCGCTTGAAAAAACTCCAACGGATGTGCTGCCATTCACTGACTCACAGAAACATTATAATTATAGTCATTATTATCTATTATTGTTATTAGGATAATTCATATTATTATAGTCAAATGTTATATGTTACTAGCAAAAATAGTTTTGGTTCACTGCTAGTGTATAGAATGAATCATTCAATTAGTGTTGCATGTAGATTGTAGATTTTAGGATTTAATTCAATTTTCCAAATTCAGTCTCTGATTGCTGACAGTCTTTAAAATGTAAATGATATGTTTCTTTTCTTTCACTGACCACTTGGATAAGGTTAGGTAAGGTAGAACTTTATTGATCCCTCAGGAGGTCTCCTGAGGGAAATTGTTTTTTTCCAATAGCCACAGCAAATACAGCAATTTTTCATAAAAAAAAAAAATCAAAATAAAATAAGAACAAGAACAAAGAGAAATAAAGAGAAAGAACAAGATGATACAATCTAAGTCTAAAGATAAAGATACATTTAAACATGACAAAACTGAACTAGAATATTCAGAATGAATAGCAACAATGCTTATTTAATGTGTTGAAGCTACAAAAAAAGCATAATAAATCAAATAAACAACTATGATTTATAGTCACAAACCAACTGTAACAGATCTCCAACACCATTGAACTCCGTGACGGCCGGTCTACTTCCCAAAACACCCGATCCCCATTTCACCTCACGATAATAAACGTGATAATAAGCAGCGAATTGTAGCCTTAACTCACCGATGAGCTCTTTGTTCCTGATGTCCAGCGCCATGTTTCGGAGGGCAGTAGCCACTGCACAGACCACCTTGTCGTTGTCTATCCTCAGCAACTCCACCAGGATGGGAAGGCCTTTCTCTTTACGCACGGCCGCCCGGATATACACCGACCACTGGAAGAGAGGAGCAGTGAGTTCACCTGATACATCAAATGCTACAGCTTCATCAACAGGTTCTTCTTTTTTATATTTTTCCACCTGCACATGGGTGGTTTCGGTCAAATTCAGAGGTGACGAGGGAGTTGTCCAGGGTCAAAAATAAAAGTGGATGAAGCATTTCAGAGCTGTTATATGAACTGGAGAGCGCAGGTCTGAGCTCAGAGACCACTCCGACATCCCTCAACAGCTATCACGATCCACTTAAATGGACTCTTCCAACAGATAATGCTCAGAGTCCGGAAATGTCCAACAACAACTGATTCAAGTAATAACAAATGTTCTTTTATTCCATTTGTTTGAACGATAGCGTTATA
Organism: Callionymus lyra; assembly: GCF_982586985.1. NCBI lineage: Eukaryota > Metazoa > Chordata > Actinopteri > Syngnathiformes > Callionymidae > Callionymus > Callionymus lyra. Next base: position 20,462,390 of record NC_141821.1, on the reverse strand, counting down.
AATTACAAAAAAAACTGCACCAATTTAGAGAAATGGGGACGGCTACATTTGGCAAGAGGATTTCTGTGATGAAGAAATGATCATTTATCTTCACCAGCTAGTACACCAGGCAGCACACACAGACACAGGCTCAAACAATGCAGTTAAGCTTCATAATAGAAAATGAGATTTTCAAAAAACCACCTGATGCCCATTCCTTCAACTTTCCCCTCCTTTGTCATCTCTCGATTTCATCGCTTTCTTTCATTTCACATGTTGGATGAAAGACTCCTCTTTCAATGTTTGCCTTTGTCACCATATAACATCCCATACTATGTAGAATATCATCTTTTTTTCCATACATTTCTTAAATAGAAAACATTGATTTGATGATAACAGGGCGATAACGTGTCTTTTGTTATAAAAGAACCTCTTCCCTTCTTTTAATGTAAACTGGCAGCAATAAAAAATATATACAACTATTAATGCAAATGAATATGTAACATACATACACTTAATTTGTCTATTTCTGAAACTTTATTTGCTGATTTTTCCATTTATTTTTGTCAAATAAATCATTGCTATGTGACATTGTTGTTGTATAACATCCTAGCAATGGGGTTCCTTTAATAGAAATACAATTAAGATTTTTTCTTTTAGATATTAATAATTTACTGGCTTAAAATGTGAAATAATTTATTTAAGTAGAACTCACTTGTTCTTTTCTATTCATCATAATTAAAGCTTGAGTGAATACATCACCCATCACTGTGTGCATTTAAATAACACAAAGAGGCTTAAATATTAACTGCAGGCGAGACACCTACTTCTTGTTAAGACACCAAAATAAACTGTTACAACAGTCCAAACAAGACACAAACGCACGGATTAGAAGCTCCAGATCTTGTTGTTGACAGATTTATTTGTACATGCGTAGATACCAATCGCTCATAATTGAGCAACAAATATTGCTTTTGATATTTATTCCAGACACTTTAATTCATCTTTCTAATATATTTGTATTTCGGCCATATTTCCACATGTTCCTTTTTCTCCAAAAGACAATTTTCTTTAATTCTGTGGAAAACTGCTGATATATGTTGTATACAATTCTTACTGTACTGCAGCAGCCCTGATATATTCATGACTGTTTTCCTAGAATTCATTTTTGAAAAACACTTTCAAATCTGCTCTTCATCCAATTTGCTCATGTTAACTTGGAAACAGGCTGTAATTCTTCAGTTATTTAAAGAGTCAGAGGCTGTGTTTCTATTTGTTCCTTTACTTTAGAGCAGAATATTTCTTATAAACCAAAAGAAAAGAAGATGCAAATAATATTCGGTTCATGCTGCTGCACTAGAGTGAATCCTTACCTACGGATATTCATACAAGGCCAGACTGTTGAGTTGATATAAATACATAAAAAACTTTCTAACATAAGAACAATGTGTTCTTGTGGGTTGTGTTTTTGTTCTTAAACATGCCACAAGTAATAGTTTCATTCAAATTCCGCAGAAAGAGAAAATAATGACAAGATTGTTGTACTTGTATTGTTCGAAAACCCCTTTTGTGAACAACCACCATGAAATTCAACACAAGAAGCCACATTCATCACATTCTTCCTCCATCTAATTTAAATAATTGCTGCGTAAATAAAACGTTTTAAAAAAACATTGATAAATGAAACACTTTACCCTGTAAACACAATATTTTCCTACAATTTCTAAATGCATTTACCAAAATAAAAGGAAGGAAAATGTGGAAGTTTTAATTCATAGAACAAAGAACATCATAAATACTCATCATGGACAGTCGTTATGAGCCGACGCTGCGCAGAAGTGCCATTATTTGGAAATGAAAACCATAAATTAACATATTGCATTGAAGATAAAAAAAAAGGTTATAGTATGTGTTTTTCCCACAATATGACTTTGCAGGCTTACCTTCCAGCTGCCGGCCGCCAGGTTCTGCAGAGCTCCGGCGGCTCCCTCCAGGGTGTCGGAGTTGGAGCACTCCGACAGCAGGGTCAGGTAGGGCTTGACGATGGTGGGGTGCCAGAGCATTTGAACCCCTTTTGGGGGCTCGGCCGTGTCTGGGAAAGGACCCACGCCGTCCCACTAAACAAGATGAAGCAGAAACGTGTTAAAAAGTGTCTCCTTTTTCTTAAACATTTGAAATCTGGACCTTTAAAAAGATGTGTATATAGGTAAACGTTAGTTAAAGTGACTGATCCACTATAATTCTACATCAACCTTAACCCTTGTTTTATCTCAGGGTCAAAGTGACCCCGAAGCTCTGAAAAAAAAGGGTTTGTGGTATCCCTTGTGTTACCTCGGGGTCAAGCTGAACGACCTCCTTGGTTTCCATAAATACATAAGCAGTGGTGGAGGTCGTTAAGAGACAACACAAGGGATACCTCAAACACATTTGTTTTCTTGCCTTGGGGTCACCTTGACCCTGAGATAACACAAGGGTTAAAAAAAGCGTTTGGTAGCCTGCTTGAGATGAGCCCATTTCTTCTGAGGCGACTAAAAAATGAAACTCAAAATGTATTTTTCATTTGTGTAAATTAATTGCGGACAAAACATTTTGTGCTTCTTTCAACCTGATTTTTGTTATACTCATTATGTGTTTTATTCATTTCTAAGTTAGTCCAAATACAAGAGTCCGCCCTTCACGATTGAAAAAACAAAACAATGGTAATAATACAAAATACTATTTCATGATTAAAGTCAACAAATAAATCTAATTAATAACCAAAGTCTATATTTTCCTTTTTAAATCACAGAAATCACAGAAAACTGTCTTTCCACCTCTGAGAAACAACCCGACTTATTAGAAAAACTCCACGATATATTGAGTAAATCTCCCTCTTGCTCTGACGCAGGAGAGAATATTTTGCACGTGGAGGAAAAGGGCAGAAAGTCTGAAAAAAAAGGGGAGGCGGAGAGAGCATTTCACTCCGTCTTCTGCTTTGAGCAATAAAGCTGGAGGCCTTTCTTACCCTTTTATTTCTCGCTAAAACAAAATCCCTTGATGCTTAAACCTTTGAGTGACGTCCCCAAAAAACTTCCACCAGACATGGAGCGCGAACCCATGCCCACGTAGCACCGTGAAGGTTTCTCTCCTCGGGTCGTTGTTTTATTACCTTTTCCCCTCTTTTGCACTTGACTCTCCAGCTTCAGTTTTCATTATCACCCTTCAGGGATGTCTCGTTTAAAGCTGGTGTTTGTGGTTTATTTCAGTCACATCTCATTACTTTGAGACACATTTTCATTGTCACATAATCAGCTAAAGGAGATTCTTCAGAAAGTAAAAGGAACGGTTATTTTCATTTTGTTTATAAATAATATTTTTGCTATTATCTTCTTTTTTTGAATGTAGATATATAGATACAAATGTGGATTAAAGAATGGAAGAAAAAAGTGTTTGTGTTAAAAGTGCATAACCTGTGTAACACTTTTTTTTTTTAATTTCATTAAAGAAAATATATAAAAATAAAATCTAGTTCAGTCATAGAATGAGTAAAAAGCCATTTCTTTTATGTATAAATCTGGGAATAAAAGAATTATATTAGAAAACATCATCAAAAATCCCAAATATTTACATTTTATGCTCATTTATGTCACATGTTTATTTCTTTACTTATAATTAATGAATGGCTTTTGATTGAAACCTAAAAAAAAACTAAAAACCTTATCTTCTATTATACTTATTTATTTAGAATTAGAATTTGCTTTATATACACGTATTGCAAATCCAAACTCAAATTCATTTTTGTTTTTAAAGTAAAAGTTTCTTTCGACCTAAAATTTAAATCAAGTACAGCATAGATTAAACCGCATATTTTCAGAGTCTCTTTTTTTTTGTCTATAGATAGCATCTCTGATCGCAAAAATCAAAGCCTTCCTATATTTCCAAGAGTGCCGAGGAAGTGAAAGGAGAGAAACCCTTCCTGTTGCCTGGAGACAGCCTCCATAAATAAGAATGTGTAATGTTCATTTGCCAGTTCATAATTCTCCCTAGATTCAATACTTTCAGAAGATATTTCACTCTGATCCAGAAGCAGACACTTGAAGGTGGATTCATTTTTAGGGAACATCCATCTTAACAAGCCTGGTACAGAGTTCAAGACACTCCCGGAAAAATCTACAGAGAGTCGGAACAGGTAGTTCAGTCGCAGCTGTACTTATGACATTGCCAGGAACGTAAATTATGCATCAGTGATCCATAGTGAGAAGCCCTGAGGAGACGTATTATACATAGTCGAGCGCCATTTTTCATCAAAACTGCAATGATGTACCATTTGAATTTGGTTTTCAGAGCTCGGTGCAGCGACCATATCTTTCTTTCCTCTGCAAACATCTACTATAAATTAATCACATCGTCAAACTCAAATCAAATCATTTTTTATTTTTAGAGAATTTCCATTAAAACTAAACTTCAATTTCAACAGGACTATCATGTCTTTTAAATTTCCATATTTCAAATAGATCCTTATTTGTTCCCTATTTGCGAGGTGTCTTTGAACGCAACACGGTTGTTATTCACACTTAACATAGTACATTTTCTTGCGTATACCATTGATAGAATCAGTGGAAAATTGTAACTTAAATAACATGTAGAAATCAAGACTTTGAAAGTCAATGATGAATATTAATGTGTATTGTGCTCATTATTTAGATACAAATTAAAACACATTTTAATTATACCGTGACATACATGGTACAGAATAGACAAAAATATTTAAAAACATAAAGGAAAACAACCTGTCCTCTGCACCAGAACATCAGAGATACTTTAACCCACTTATCACAAATACACGGTAAAAAAAAAAAAATTCAAGTAAAGTTAAAATGTCAAGAGACTTAAGAATCAAAACGTGAATCAATGCAAATATAGTTTATCAGTGGAAAGAGTTCTACAGAAAAAAATCATCACTGTTGACCATCATTTTCAAACTAAAAAAATAATAAATAAGGAAGAAAAATTCAAATATAAAAAGAAGAAGAAATAAAAAACACAGCAAAAGCGGCGGGAGGACAGCGCCCCAGCGCCCTCTATAGGCCAGTCGTCAACGTTAACATTGTTACTTCACGATGTTTCAATTAAAGAAATTGTATGAAAATTCAAAAGTATTTCTTGCTTAGAATGAAACACATGTTTTACGTGCCAAAAACGGCGGTAAAAACATTTTGGTTAAGCTACGTTGGTTCGTGCTCAAGCTAAACACAGTAAATAGTATAAATATAAAGCTAGGCTAAGCTAGTTCATGATTATATTTCTGTGTGAAATTTCAAAACCTGTAACACTTTTTTTAAAATGTGAAATATAATGTTTATATTTGTTACCACAGTTCAACCTGTACCTGGTCAGCTCCCTTCTTTTTCTTCTTCTTCTTTCCCCAGCATCCCGAACTCTCTCCGTCGTGTCCATTGGCGTCGCAGAGCAAGCCGTCCAGCTCCTCCAGCCCCACCTGCTGGCCGTGCGACGTCTCTGCGGCCAGGCGGTACGACAAGTTCCGCAAGATACAAACGCAGTTCTCCACCGTCTGGAAAACAAAAAGCAAGGGTTTACATCAGTTTGAAACGACGCTGGGGAATCGTTCAAAGTGTTTCTATTAAACCACTGAAGAGAAAGAACAACATGAAAGTAAAGGATTGTTAATAAAAAAGGCCTATAATGTTGCTTTTTATACATTCATCCGTTCAGTCAGGGGAGAGTCTCTGCCTCGATCTGGGTTTTGTTGTCTTTGACTTTGAAATTAGATCAAAAGAAACTTGGGTAAATGAGAAATGATGACATGCCAAATATATCGGATCACACCCCATTAGACACCGAGCTCAGAGAAACAAGCACAACCACCGTGTGTGTGAATCCGTGATAATGCTTGTGTGTTTATATCTCAGACTAAAGGGAGTGATCGGAGCAACCGAGTGGAAATTAACAAAGACAAATCATCAATCTTCCTTTTGTCTGACCGCTGGTTTACACAAGAACGAGTCAGGACTGTAATTGAACAGCCTCTCGAGACGCAACAAACAAAAACAAGGTTTCACTCCGACGAGCCGCGGTCGCGTCAGGATTTCCATTCCATTACGGGCAGGAGAACTTACATATGATTTCCAATTTCATCTGACATTTCAGACTTTCGATCTGTTATTTCTCTGTGGTACATTGCTTCTTCCCCCACCACCCCTCACGGTTCAGAGACTAATCGAGGGTTTTAATAGAACCATAGTTTACGTGCCTGCGCAGTGAGGTCAGAGGTCAGCTGCAAAACAAGCACTTTACAATTGGGAGGCTTTTAGGTAAAATGCCACCACATGACTCGACGCCAATTTGGTCCATTATTTAATTTATGCATTTGATGCAGTGAAGTGGTTTTTCACCAATGATGCTTAAAACCATTGATTATAATTTACATATTTTAAACAGGTTTTAAATATTTAATTTATTTAACTATTTGAAACATTTAAACTTGATATAAAGTGCTTCATGAGAGCAAGTTCTTCAAAATACATTTCAATGTGCGACACATTATTTTTCACTCCTGATCGTTTACTTAATAATAATAATATAATATATAATGTTTAAAACCTGTTGCTTTGTTCCTTTAATGAGCTGTGGTGATAATTGTCTTAAACTGGTTTTATTTTTGTAAAGTTCCAGTATTTCTCCTTTAACCAAATCACATTTACCCGTTTTATTTATTTATTATGACCTTTCTAGATCTTTTTATATTATAAAAAAACATATAGTGTGATGTCATAAATAGTCATCAACAATTAAACATATTTTGTACAATATTTACTATATTATAAAAACATAACTTGTGTTCCGGGGTGCGTTAATCCTTGTGTTATCTCAGGGTCAAGGTGACCCGAAGGACCAGAGGCAACACAAGGGATAAAACAATTACATCGGGTCACCTTGACCCTGAGATAACGCAAAGATTATTGGCATGTCAAATTTTTTCAATGGTGGAGATTAATTTGACGCTGTGAATGATTTACAAGCTATTTAAATGACAAACTAAAAACTCATTTCTTTACATCCTCAAAAAAAAGATGAGTTCATTTGTCCTCAGCTTTTCTTTATCCTGACTTTCCCTTTCATCGCCCTTTCAATCGTCTGTCTGGATGATGCTTTGTGAATAACACACACATCACATTCCTTGTGAAAATGAGAAGAAAAAAGCCTCTCTACATCGAAGACGTTAACTTTTACGGAGACAATTCTTCTGTGTTCACATGTTGTCCTTCGCGGAGACACAGAAGGTGCCGCTGACGTTATTCGTTTCGCTCATGTCGGATGTTAATATCCTTGTTTCTCTTCGGGCATCGCAGAGAAAGTGGAGGAGCTGTTGACAGAAGCTGGTTGTGTGTCGGGGGCGCAGCTGGACAGTGTCGAGGTCGAAACAAAGAGGAGAATGAGATGGAAGCTGAAGGCGATCGCAGACAATTCTCTCCATCATCCCCGTGTAGAGCTGTGGCTCAGATGCTCATTGTTTTTATGTTGTTGCACTAAATATTACCGTTATGACTAGATATACGATAACTAGTATTTGTTCAGTATTACTTATAATGTTCTTGATCAAACTGTTCTTGACAATTTCTTAGTTGTGCTGGTTTGGAATAAAACACAATGATTATTTAAATGTTGTATTCTACAAAACGTAATTAACATTAGACGGTATATTAAAATCTATATATACTACTGTATATCTATATCTATATCAGTATATATATATCTTGAATGTAGATACTATGCAAATTTTGAAACATGGATTATGATACAATTAACTCACATTCCATCTTGATACATTATGACTCAAGTCAATGCAGTTAATCGATTTGTGTGGTGGAAAAAGAGAAAGGTATCAAGTCAGAAGATTCTGTGTTAAATATATGTCATTGTCGACAACTTTACTGCATAGCAATCAATCAACTTTGCAAAATTACTTATTTTAAAGGATTCAAATGTTAACAAAAGACAAATGTCATGTCTCATCTCATGGTTTTATTTTGCAACTTGTGTTTGCATATCCTGTTCCCTGAGTTCCACGACGCCTGTTGCTCGCAGCGGCTGCGGCTAAACAGCTAATCACCACCTCGGCAGCAGAGATTAAAGCCAGCTCTCCTGCAGCAACAGGCGTCAGATTATAAGCGTCACTCCCTGTCCACTCGAGCTTTGTTCTCCGCCCGACATGGTGTGCTTTTAGTTTCCCCTGGACTGTGATATGGACACTTGAACTTTGTTTTTATTTTTTAAATTTAACTATTGTGATTTCTTTTGGTCTGTTGTCTGGTTGTTTGCATCAGCACTTGGGTCCAGCTCTAGTCCTAACCTCACAACAAGCATGACAAAAAAATGACAGAACATCTGTTTTCTATTATATGAATTATGTTGTTTTGATTGTCTAAGCGCTTTGTGACCCTGGTCTCGAAAAGCGCTATATAAATAAATATTACTTACTTACTTACTTATGTCAAAATGTAACTTTAACTATATAAACATATTAACCATATGTCTGTATTCTTCTAGACATAATTGTTTTCTTTTTCCTTATCTTAGTTTATTTAAAGAGCATGTTTATTAAACCCTAAAAAATCTAAAACAACTATAGGAAATACATATACAAATGATATTATTTAACTTCAAAGATAAATAATAATAATTAAAAAATAAAATATATATATTACCAAAGTTTTCTTTGATAAGTAAAACTGATTTTTTTATACAGTGCATTACAATCATGTGTATATGTATCACCTCTGGTTGTTTAAGGATTTAATAAACATACCCTTTAAATAAAGTAACATAAAAAATGTATATATACATTTTTTTTATAGACGTCATTGCAAAAAAAATATTTGTTTGTATCTTCATCAAATTCTTCAAAATTGTTACTTATGTTTTTTTTTCTTCCTTTAGTTTTTTAAAATCACATTAAACGAATAATACAACTGAATAAAAGTTTGTTTCATTAAATGACTTTTAAGAACACAACAATCTTTAGTTTCCTTATCCGATATACAAACTCAATGTTATCCATGGAAAAGTATCACACACAGCATAAACTGCGATGACAGAAAGTGCTGTTGCATCAATATATGTGGAGTCATGTTGGGACTATACGATCATTAACACTAATGTTTGCGACACTTCTTCTGTTCACCTTTTTAATCGGCCGTGTAATCAAGGTATGAAAGTCCTTTGTGCGCTCCCACATACAGAATTGAGGTGGGCGGATAAAAAGTGATTAAAGGAAGCCAGAAAGAAAAATCTGGGCAGATGTGAGACCTTGAGAAGTCAGCCACCCACGACATTGTTTGTGTGGCATCAACTGTTCCACACTCGCACGCTGCTGCGTCGTCCATTCTTTAAGAAAGGAAGACGACCTCACCGCGGGAAAATACTGAGAAATAATCGAACAGACTTTGCAAGGACTTCAATTTAATTGTAATCCATGCGTTTGTTTCTTCTCGTCTGGACTATTGCAACAGTTTGTTTTCATGTCTTAACAAGAAGGAGCTGTCTCGTCTGCAGTTGATTCAGAACTTTGCAGCGAGAATTCTGACCCGCTCAAGTAGAAGAACTCACATTTCTCCGATCCTTAAAACTCTTCACTGGCTTCCAGTTTCTTTCAGGATCAACTTTAAAATTCTGGTTCTTACTTTCAGAGCTATTCATGGTCAGGCTCCTCCTTACATCACTGATATGATCCAGCCTTACACCCCAGCTCGGGCTCTGAGGTCTGTGGATCAGAATCTACTTATGGTTCCACACACACGGTTCAGGACCAGAGGAGAGAAATCTTTTCAGGCTGTTGCTCCTAAGCTTTGGAACGATCTTCCTCTCTCTTTGCGCTTGATGGATCTACTGACTCCTTTAAGAAACATCTTAAGACGTTTCTATTTGTTCAGGCTTTTCCTTGAATTTCTCGAACTCCTGTGTTGTTCTCAGTATTATCGTGATCTTTAAAGTATGTACTTTTTTGAGTATTGTTTTGATTGTCTAAGCGCTTTGTGACCCTGGTCTCGAAAAGCGCTATATAAATAAATATTACTTACTTACCTACTTAAATATCACTCTTTAAATAATAAATACTTAAAAAACCAAAGTAAAACCAAACTAAACTGTACTTAAACACCTATAAATGTCCACGAAAAGGACAGTATTCTTTACTTTGTTAGTCGTTTCATTGGTCGAGTAAACAGAAAACTCATCTGGGTGTCATTGACAAGTCTGGTTCTGCTCGAGGTTTCAGCTTTTCCTCGCCACTGTCGCTCGCTGTGATTGGCTGGGATCTGTTTATCTCTTCCCTTGTATAGTACTATATGAAACGTCTAGTGGGTTTTGTTAGGATTTGACAGTTAAGTGACCACTTGTCCTCCCACTGTATTACAGCTGGTTCATCCAGCTCCCCCGCCTGGTGAGTTAGTTTCCAGGACCAGCATTCAAGTGTGCTTTAAGTACTTTTCATGATCCACTGCTAGCTCCTTTAAAGCTCAAAAACTCGAGCTATGGAATCTTAAACTAGGAATTCATCATTCCATTTGTTAAATATACCAACAGAATTTTTTCGCAGCGGTAACAACTTCATGAAAAGTAAAAAAAATGTTTTATGGCATAATCGGATTTCCATGAGAAAACATGATTTTTCCAATAGTGTGTCAGAACACGCTGTTTTCCGACACATGGACATTATATAAACACACACAGCCATAACAAGCGCCGCACACACACACCTTGCTGTCAATTTCATTGCTGCCCAGAGAGGTTTGGATGACGTAAAGAAGAGCATCTGTCAGGCCGTCGCACTCCCTCATCCGTCGTCTCGCCTCCTCACCTGCTGAGCTCACGTTCCTGGAAGAAAAACACACACACACACACACACATAGTAGTCAGTTGAGGGAAGGGAAGTGTCGGGGAAGAGGGAAACGCAGGAAAAAGACACACACCAGGAAACTTGGCAGCTCTCCTTAAGCTAAACAATTGAAAGAGGGGAGAATTTAAATTCTGGATACAGCTCAATCCATGCCCAGAAGCCTCGCTTCAATTTGAAGCACTTGACTTGAATCCAAAGTGAAAAACCCCCTCCCCAACCTAAAAAAAAAGAAAAAAACTAAGGAAAAAGCAGACAGTTCTGAACTCCACTGACACACTCCTAATGGATATTTGACAATATTGTTTTATTCTTTTTAGCGTTTGCCATTAAAGCCCCAGAGCTGTTGAATCGTAATGAAGCGCGGTGGAGGTTGAAGCTGTAGCTTAATAGACTAAATGATCCTTTAAGTCATTTCAATGCACTTCACATGAAAACCGCCACTTACATGTAAATCTTGCTGTCAATTTATAAAATACTTCTGGCACTTGAAATTAATGCTCTCAGCATGAGTCAAGACCTGGACGGAAAGTAGAGGCTATGAGCAGTTTGTTGGTGGAGAAAGAAGCAGAATGTGACGTATGTTGTATTTGGTTTGGGTTTTATTTGGGGTTTCAGAGAGGAGAAAAATGTTGCTTTTCAGGAGAAAATGTGTTGACTTTTTTGGACAAAATGTTCTTTAAAAAATAAGTCAGTCGATATTAATATAACTTGTCATGTTGATTGACAAATGCATGATGGGAGAGGGGACATTTGAGACTTTCAATGTTGGCTTCAATACCAGATATCAATGCTGAAATTTAATTTGTTTCTATAAAGTTTTGCTAGGTGAGAAGTCTTAGGTTAGTGCAAAAGTTAAAATGCGTTGCCTCTTGGTCATGGTGACCCGTCGGCTTAATACAAACGACCTCCCTGGCTTCCATAAATACATATGCAGTGGTGGAGGTTGTTTACCTTGACCCAGACACAACACAAGGGATACCACAAAGACGTTTGTTTATGAGCTTCATCTTGACCCTGGGATATCACAAGGGTTAAGTAATGTTTATGTGCGATTCAAATAAATAAAATAATTATTGTGGTTTCTGGGCTTATCAGATCCTTGCCTCAGCTTGATGGCGATGATTTCTGGAAACACTTTGTTTGTTGAGGAACTTTCACTCTTCATACGTAAATATCGGTCACCGGAAACGTTTAGCATGTAGCAATTTCTGACCCTAAATGTCGAGCTACAATAGTGCTCTGCATCGATCCTGCATATAAATTGGTCGTTATTTTGGTAAATAATACCACAATACAGGTTTGCTATGCCAAAGACTTAAGAGTCAACATGAGCTCTAGTATTGACTACATTTTTTTTTGTTTAAGCTATGATGTGTTTACAGTAATTAATAGTGACTAGTGGTGCTTCATTGTGTGAGCTGTATGACTTGAGCACAGACGGGTTAAAGGTGACGGTATCTAAAACGGGAATCTTCAGTCATGAAATTGATTTGAGTGAATACATGGCCATGAAGCTGAGGTTTGTATAGAGTTTCTTTATACGTCGAGTTTGTGAAGGAAGACTCACGTGAAGGTGAGTGAAAGTGTGAAAGAGAGTCTTTCAAGACTTGTACGCTGCTTTTATGAGATCAATCTTTATTATGAAAAGGAAAGCAAAAGTCAGATAACGACGGGAGGAATCGGGAAAACGACACGGCGCTCTCTGCATCACGGGAAAGGTCAAGTCATAGTCTCAGGCCCTGAATGCTAATGGACAAAAATAAACTCAATGAAAAACACACTAAGCAGAGACAGAGTTCCCTCTCAAGTCAGTGTGAAGAATCGACCGAGAAGAAACGAGTTACGAAGTGTCAATTTTCCGGCATAGGTTGCATTTTATGGTAAACTGAGAAACTCTAGTAAAGATTGTGCATCACCACCCACTCAAAGTGATGTGAGGTTGAAGAAATTCCCATGTGCTTTATGTATCACGATGTCTACGCTTAAGTTCAACACGACGAAAGACTTCGCTGTTACTATTTCAATACGCTGCTAAATCATGGTGAATCTGTTAAGATGGACATCTCCTTGAAAATCTTACAAAATGGATTTAATTTCTTCCAAAATGTAAAAGCAGTATCTCCATAACTTTTTAGGAAGCCGAACAAAATAATGGTAACCATTAACCTTGATTGGTAAAGTTGCAGCAAACTTTTCAAGAAACCACACATAGAGCGCAATGCAAAACACAATTGGGAGTCATTGGCGACAACAAATGGGAAAAGGGAAGAATGAAGCAGGGGAACTGTGGTAAAAAAGAAGAAACATAATTAGATGAGCATCTGAAGATACACATCAAGTATCGATATATATATATATATATACTGTATATATATATATGTTTGGATATGGTTTGTACTCCAGTCCAGGCGGATTGAGAAACATCTTGGATAATAATGTAGTAAAATTCCCAACTGTAGGATTTTCTATTTCCCACGATTATTACCAAAAACTGTGAACAAGGGAATTAATTAAGGCACAATGTCTGCTGCCTCACACAGCTTTTTTAGATATCCGTTCTATTTCAGTATTTTAGTTTCTCTCAGAGTCGACCTTAAAGCAGATGATTACTCTTTTCAACAATAAAGGCTGTTGTACCCGAGTACCTTTGGTCACACAATTTATTTAAATCGGAAAAATTATATGGAGGCATTTAGTTAAACAAATAAATCAGGGATAACATTATGACCACCTTTCTCATCATCCTGATTCTTGCCTTTTTATTTCCATTTATTATCAAGAAGCTGTTTTTTAACCCTTTGCCTTATCTCATAAATCCTCTCACTTTAAGACCTTTGATTTAAGACATGATATAATGACAATTAAAGCCTAATTTTAGATGCATTAAAATAATGGCTTTCAAGACTTTTTAACCCAAGTGTTATCTCAGGGTCAAGGTGACCCTGAGGCCCGAAAACGCATGTATTTGTGGTATCCCTTGTGTTGTCTCTGGGTCAAGGTGAACAACCTCCACCACTGCATACATGTTTCTAGTAACCAGGGAGGTCGTCCACCTTGATTTAGAGACAACACAAGGGATACCTCAAACACATTTGTTTTCGGTCCTCGGGTCACCTTGACCTAGGCAGTGCTGTATTGGTTCAATAAACAAATCTTTTTAATCTAAAATTTAAAATTTCTAAGTCTGGTTACTTAGAACAGGGGTCCCAGACCTTTTTTTTGCACCGCGGACCGGTTTCTCAGCATTCTACTCAGGGGCAATAATTTAGATTAAAAACAGTAAAAATAAAAATAAAGTTTGTGTTTTAGTATTTCTTTCTCTAGTTTACAGGTTTATTTTTGAGTGAACTTTACTGAAACGCTTGTCTTGACGTGTCAAGAGTCACAGACTTATGTTACTTCAGAAAAAATTGCACCTTTTTTTCTAAACACTTTTTAGACATTAATAATAATAAAAAAAAGATAAATATCATTTTGACTTTGTGTGTTTGTGTGCTTTGCTGTTGCCAAATGCCTCAGGGATCAGTACCGGCAGCACTTCCGTTTTTAATTCACAATCATTAATTAATTGGACTTATATGGTAATGTCTATACACAATTGTAAAAAAAAAATCCAAGTGACATAAAAGTATTTGTAGTCTCATTAAAACATGTGCAACAATATATTCTCTCTTCAATCTGTTTGGTAATGCAAAATAAATGTGTTAAAAATACATCAAAATTAGTCATAGTTATATTTAATTAGGTTTGCCACAGTAAATCTGTAAGACAGAGAGTGAAGGAGAGAATAAAAGAGAGAGAGAGAGAGAGAGAGAGAGAGAGAGAGAGAGGGAGGGAGAGAGAGAGTTATTTCCTGAATAACTTTAGTTTCCGACCAGAACATATTTTCGCCACCTTTGATATTTTAAAGAAGTCCAATCAGCAGCTGGCATTCTCATTTAAATGACTCCTGAACGCCACAACAATCTGTCTTTTGTCGGGACTTTTTCCCTCTAAACACCTCACACATAAAATTGCTGAGCATGTGTACAAAACCTGTTTGGGGAATATTCTAATAGCCTTGGATTTCTTTTGTGGAAACGCTCAATAGTCAAAGATATGCAACGGTAAACAACATGAAAAGAGCTTTTGCTAAAGGAGAGCAGGGTACGAGTTTAATTCACCGGTGTGTTGAGAGCACACACGAGGTGGACGTTTTCTTTCTCCCACTAACCATGTCGACCTCTTGTTAATCCGACGAGTCCATAAATCATTGTTTGCTAACAAGTGGATTTAACTTCGCAGTGTTGTTCAATGAGCCTAAATGTGAGGTTTAGTTCCACTTAGCTACAAAAACAACTTTATAGTTATTGTTTATCAATAAATTAAAATCATAAAATGGCTTTTCACTTAAGCGACATATTTAAAACACTTAAAATCAGGTTTGTTTTCTTATTTTCCCTCTACCAAACACTTTTATTTTTATAAGGTAAGGTTAAACTTTATTGATCTAAATTTTATTTTTATATATATATTGAATCTTATTCAGTCTGTTTCCTTTTAACCTCAGAACTTTCTTCACTGCTCCCTTGATTAATGATGTTGTTGGGAAAAAAACAACATTATTCTAGGAAAACATGAAGTAGCGTCTCTTATTTATCAACTATACACAGAAAAAACATACATAACCTGCTACTAAAAGGTGAATTTTGTTGCAATATTGAAGTGCAATAGCTTTAAGTAAACGTTATTAAACGTATTTAAGATAAATATTGTTGTTATTATTGTCGTACCATCAAACCACACCAAACAGTTCTAACTGCTTAAAAAAAACAAGTAAATATTGCACTTTTAAATAGCCTTTAAACTTGTTTTTTAACTACACATACATTGTGTAATATTTAAAATTCAGTTTTAGAGAATAATTATCAAGTCTAGACTATAATATACTAATGTATTACTTTCTGTTTACATAATTTATAATATTACTTGTAAATATATCTCACTGTATTTAGATAAAATAAACAGCTAAACTGTTAAAAAAAAAAGTGTTTTAGTGTTTTGTGTTACAGTTTTTGCTTAAAAGAGGAACATGTTTAACAAATACATGTATTGAAGTAACAAATTAACAAGTTCAACCGAGGTAGACTTTGGCGAGAGAAGTTACCTCAGGCAACCGGTGGCGTTGCGCAGCACCTGGGAAGTGTGGAGGTGTAGCTTGCGGTCGTCATGGTGATTGGGGGAGGAGTCCCAGTTGGAGTGAGGAATGATGACGCTGTTGGTCAGGACAGCGAGGGCGTCCTGGATGATCGGCATCTTCAGAGCGTCGCATGAGGAGAGATTCCACAGCACACCTGCGACACAAACACAACAGAAATAAACATGGACCTAATTTACCCCAATTTATTTATTTTAAGGGTTATTTGAAACTTGAAAATGATAAGAAAACATGTCAAAACTACTAAACAAAGTGTTGTGAGTTACGTAATACGAGTTTCAATCGTATTAGGAACGATTAGGAGCAAATTAGTCATACATTTTGTCATTTTCCTCATGAACTCATTTTCACATGTTTGGATATTTAGTCCTAAAGAAATACATTCAAATGTGTTTAAATCAAATTGTCATTTGAACCATTTACTTAAATCATTGGATCATATATTTATTTTGCAGGTTTTATTTTTCTTTTACCTTTGGATGGATGGATGGATGGATGGATGGATGGATGGATGGATGGATGGATGGATGGATGGATGGATGGATGGATGGATGGATGGATGGATGGATGGATGGATGGATGGATGGATGGAAAGATGGAAAGATGGATAGATGATAGATGGATGTATGGATGGAAAGATGGATGATAGATGGAAAGATGGATGGATGGATAGATGGAAAGATGGATGGATGGATTGATGGTCAGATGGATGGACGGTTAAATGGATAGATGGATGATGGATGATGGATGGATGGATGGAAAGATGGATGGATGGATGGAAAGATAGATGGATGGATTGATGGAAAGATAGATGGATGGATGGATGGAAAAATAGATGGATTGATGGAAAGATGGATGGATGGATGGATGGAAAGATGGATGGATGGATGGAAAGATAGATGGATGGATTAATGGAAAGATAGATGGATGGATGGATGAAAAGATGGATGGATTGATGGAAAGATGGATGGATGGAAAGATGGATGGATGGATGGATGGATGGATGGATGGATGGATGGATGGATGGATGGATGGATGTAAAGATGTATAGATGTAAAGATGGATAGATGTAAAGATGGATAGATTTAAAGAAAGATGGATGGATGGAAAGATGGATAGATGGATTGATGGATGGATTGATGGATAGATGGTTTGATGGACTGATGGATAGATGGATGGACGGATGAAAGGATGGATGGATGGAATAAAAACGTAAATAAAATCAAATACATACATCAATGCAATAAATACATACAGAAAGACATGAATAAATGATTCTAAAGTTTCCAACAAAAAGTTACAAGTGCATGTCAAGCATGAGAGAGACAACAATTCTACGGCCACATGTTGAATGTTTGTGTTTGATCACAGTTGATAAGACAGGAGAAAACCTCAGTGATAATTGAAAGTTATTATTTGCTTTTGTTTTGTTACATCTGCCAAATTTCCCGAGACAACGCAGATCGCAAAACAGCAACGGGCGCTCGCTAGACAACTTATTATATATATATATATATATTATATATACAACAGCTTATTATACACAGTAATAACACACGTTCAACATCAAACTTGTGTCAGCTGTGATATCACACGCACATGATGTTTAATGACTGTAAAAGTGATGAAATGAAAGAGAAAAGGTGAAAATTAAAAGTCCTAGACTAGAAATCTGGCGGGAAGGAAAAAAGCTAAAGGTGGTGATTGACGGAGACTCAGCGAGAGTCACGCAACATATGTGACTCATTGTCTTGTGTGACTCTAGCACCGAATTCAATTATAATAACTTCACATGAAGTGAAGATGAAAATCTATATTGCTCATATGTATCAACCCCGTCAAACAACAGGAAATCCCTTGGGTTTGTGTGTCAGAAATAGACGGGTGAACAAGCTCGTGTCTTGGTTAGCGAGGGAATCCAACCTTTGAAAAAAGGCTTGTACCTGATGTGAGATTGTTTACCAAACCTTGGGGACGTGGGTACACAGAGCCCTGTAGGGGTTCAGAATAAATAAAAATATGGATTTAGAAGTTCCCGCACTCTGTAAATTGGAAATAAGTCTCCCTCGCGGCAACATTTACAGATGATTCTTATTCTTTCTTTCTCACGCAACAGCTTTGTGTTGTCAGTGCAACACCATCTGATGCAAAGACTCGCTGCTTCGTGGCTAAGATTTACCCTCATTTTTATTTCAAGACACTCTTCACATCTTTCTTTTCGCCTCTTACAAACTTTCACAGAACAAGATGCCGACAAAACACCTGGAATTAATTCTGCATCGTCTCCTCAATAAGTTACATAATGGAAACACGATGGACTCTTTTCCCAAAGGGGTTACAGATACATTCACCTAAAAATAAAATCATGTCAAATCCAAAAGTAGATTTTAAATATGATTTTCACAGCTGGCTGTGAGGAGCTCTCTTGGGTACCTCTAAAAAAAAAAAAAATAGATGTTTTTATTGACATTTCATCCACGACTACCTTCGCCATCTTTAGGCTATGAGTCCAACCTGCCGCTTAATAATGACATCACATCCTGCACTCACGATCAGATTTTAAGAAACACTTAAATGTGTTCTTTTAACAGTTTTACGATCATCAATCGTGTTGCTAATTGTTCAAAAGGTGATCCTGTTATATTTTCTTTAAATAAAAGGCGGTTCTGATATCAGATTTGATCATGTAATGTTATCCCAGTTTTAATCGGGATCAAACCTTCAGTTTGTTTTGTTAATAATCAGCATCGATTTGAATTGCTGTTATGTATAAACCTTCAATCAAATTTTGATTTAAAAAAATGTTACATTAATGAAGTAGATAAAGTAGACAAAGGTTGCCAAATATTGCAGTATAGTGAAGTTATTTCATAGCAAATACAAAGTATATACTAAATATTTCTGACCTGCATTACTGTATAATATACATTTTTGAAATAGTTTATAACATTCATTATTTTGTTTTGAAATGTTGCCATTTTTTAAAATGTCATTTCTTTACTTGTTGGTTCCTCAGATAAATGTTTATAAATCAAGAGTCTACGTAGGTTCTCATTACAGGTCATACAATATAAAGAGAAGAGTCGATTTTTATGTTTTTTTTTTGCGTTTTGTCGAAAAAACGATACAAAAGAAACCAAAAGTGACACCACAATATGTTGATCTTTACATTTCTGGAAGCCAAAATTGTCATATCATGATCCATTCCGAACACTTATTATCTAGATTTGGTGATCAGGGTGATACAATCCAATGCAAATGTATTTTTAAACGCCATAAAAGTAAAACAGATTACCTAATCCAGATTTGTATTTAACAACTGGCTCATTGTTATTCATAGAACCACCAAAGTTTTTCTCGTCACTGTCAACGTAACCAAAGGATTGAATTAGTCCAGATAAATTCCATCAGTGTGAAAACCACGTTCACCACACATAAGTTGATACTTTTTATTTTCTCTTAAATCCGTTAATTCAGTAACAATCAGAAACTTTTTCCAGGCAGCATTTTATTTAATTTATGATTTGTTTTAATAAACACAGATTCAAAATGTACTAATACAACTTCCATTTTAGTTTTAAATAAATAAAGTACAATTATAAAATGTTTGCATTATACTACTGAATAAAACAGTACATTGTACTGTAAATCTGCAAATGCATTTTAATTTACTCTCTCAGTCATTGAATGTATTATAAGTATTTGTATGTATTTTTTTTATTCATTTTTTGTTAATTGTATTTGTCTCCTTTCTTTTAATTCCTATTTAAATGAAGATAAGATGTTCCACTTAAATCATATATAAAATATACTGGAATATTGAATCAATAATTTCAAATAAAGTTGAATAACAATATTAATAACAATAAATGTACAAAACTGTAACTAAAAATAAATATTAAATGATGAAGCTCACACTTTCTACCGACATGCTACTTTTTTCCACAGCTTTATATTCTGTGTTACATTGCTTACAAATCAACACAAAAGATCCGTCAGTGTGTAACCCTGTCACTCTAGTGTGAGCAGGAAAGTATGAATTACTGTTTAATAGCGTAAATCTTCTCTTTGTGCGAGGTTGACCTTCTGTTCCCCTAGAATGTTAAGGAAAAGTTTCTGGCACATAAATGTTATCTGAAAAGTACCAGCCATATTTAAAAAAAAATCACATAAATATAGTGTGAGTCAAGGTGATTTTTATTGTGAGCGTTGACTCTACATCACAAAATATGAACATAGATGTTTTTAAATCTGACCTCACTCATCTGTGCAGTACAAAATATCATCTAAAAATCAGTTCAGAGTCATGGGTGTTCATGTGCGGGCGGTTACAGCTCCGATCTGACACTAAACTTCACTTTATTTTCTTGTAAATCACGAAGCAAATTGTGACATTAGTAAGCTCTCAACTATTCACTCTTTCGCCAAGTTTTTCATGAGGAAATGCAATTGAATTCCTTGAGTTTAAACGAAAGAAAGGCTTCTTAAGAGTGAGGACGCGAGAGAGAGAACAAGGATGAGTGCATTCGTCTGAGGCAGAGCTCGAGAGGACAATTGGTAGAGGAGGTTGTTAATAAGGCGATGACCTTCTTGGTGTTTGGCAGCAATCAACTGCTAAAGTGCTGTGTGAATGTGTGTGTGAACACATGTGTGTGTGTTGTGTGTTGACTTGGCAACATTTGCTTTCACTTTTTCTAATCAGCCACTTGTTTCACAAGTCCTCTTTCTTTCATCTCCACCTCCCGCCTCTCACCCACTCTTTTCACGAGCTGGAATCTTCACAAGCGCACACATCCAGATAATCGCACCGGCAAACTCGCCACACGTGACGAACCACTTCACTTCTTTCTTCTGCTGCCTGTGTTTGCTGATGGAGATTGCAACCCATTTTTAGAAAGTTCCATCTCAGATCTACCCACTGGACCTCGTCCCCTTCAGGGGGGTCTTTCTAGGATTTTACCATTTCTATACTTTGTGTTGCCTCTGGGTCAAAGTGACCCGGTGGCTGCAAACAAACAACCTCCCATAGATACATATGCAGTGGTGGGGGTCGTTCACCTTGATTTGTTTCCAGGCCTTCTGGTCACCTTGACCTTGGAATAAGGGTTGGGATTATTTTTAGAGTAATCTGTTCTTTTATAGTAATGGAAAAAAATATTTGTTCCTTTTAATGTAGTGACTGGAGCTCAGTGGACGCATTAACAATATTAACAGGAAATACTCATGGTAAATATAGTGTACTTGCGCATTTTTCTTTAAACGTCTGCCACAAAGAAGCGTAAAATATAATCTTATTTTTTTCCGGAACAATTCCTTATTTATCTTTATTGTTTTTGCTGTACTTGATTCCCCTCTGTAAATTCATTCAGAGATTTCCTGATGTTTCTTATCACATTTTTGCTGATGACATCCAGCTCTACTGCTCTTTTGATCCAACTGAGCCCCAGAGGCTGAACAGCTTAGTCAATTGTTTGCTAGAAATCAAACAATGGCTGAAAACACTTTGCAGCTAAATGTGGACAAAACTGAAACTCTGGTGATTGCTCCTGATGATAAGGTTCCAGGGTTGAGTCAGTACTTGGGTGAATTAAATCAGTCTGTCAAACTGAGCCTGAGAAACCTGGGTGTTGTATTTGATAAAGTCATGTCTCTTGTTCAAGACTGCAGAAAACTGACCAGAAACTGTTTCCTTCAACTGTAGTCAAATGTTGTCGGAACATGATCTGGAGCTTGTAATCCATGCGTTTGTGTCTTCTCGTCTGGACTATTACAACAGTTTGTTTTCATGTCTTAACAAGAAGGAGCTGTCTCGCCTGCAGTTGATTCCGCTGACCCGCTCTAGTAGAAGAACTCACATTTCTCCGATCCTTAAAACTCTTCACTGGCTTCCAGTTTCCTTCAGGATCAACTTTAAAATTCTGGTTCTTACTTTCAGATCTATTCATGGTCAGACCTTACATCACACATCTGATCCAGCCTTACACCCCAGCTCGGGCTCTGAGGTCTGTGGATCAGAATCTACTGATGGTTCCTCGCACACGATTCAGGACCAGAGGAGAGAAATCTTTTCAGGCTGTTGCTTCTGTCTTTTTGAAAAAAGTTTGTCCACTGAGCCCCTGTCGCTACATTAAAATGAACAAACATTTTTGTCTATAATTCTAAAAAAAAAAAAAACACATTACACTGAAAATAATCCCAACCCTTAGTCGACATTAGGGTGAGTAGAAAATTAGTGAAGTTTTTGGGGATTTAAGTTAAACATACAAGATTGGGCATAAACTCAACAAGTCTTTAACACAGTAAAGTCAACTTGTCAACCAATGTGTTGATTTA
Organism: Callionymus lyra; assembly: GCF_982586985.1. NCBI lineage: Eukaryota > Metazoa > Chordata > Actinopteri > Syngnathiformes > Callionymidae > Callionymus > Callionymus lyra. Next base: position 20,439,987 of record NC_141821.1, on the reverse strand, counting down.
AGTGCATCTTAAATATATGTTGGACTCTATTGTATCATCAGTATGTATCTGTTTGTACAAAACACTGAATACACTTTGTTTTTCTGGAGATTAAATCTTTTTAACTATAACTACACCTACTCTGCTGTGATTGGCCAAACATCAAGATTAGTCACAGCTTGTCCTCAATCCTGGAAGTCTTCACCTTCAGGGACTTGTTGTATAAACAAGTGGGGCGTGATTACAGTTGGGGGGGGGGAGGAGTGAAGCCATTATTACGTCATAATGGACTATGCTCTCGTAACCTCTCGTTCGCCCAGATTTCAGACAGAGGAGAACTTTATAAAGTAAAATCTTCAAAACATGGTCAAGTTGAGGGACTTACTGCATTCAACATTTAAAAACATGTGAGTCAAGAGTGTTGGGTTTAAAGTTATAAATAAAGTGGCTTTTTATTTCTCTTCTTTGGCCAGGCTGTGTATATCAGCTCCCACAGTCCATGTATTTATCTCCACCGTCAATTTCTAATTCCGTGAGATTCATAACAACATTTTATGGGGCAAGGACAACGTGTCATCTGGTGAGTCAAATTGCCAAATTCAAGACAGTCACACTTCGCCGGACACACCTACCTGCTCTAGAAACATAGATCTGTAACGCTCCAGCAGACACAGCATCCTTATGGGAAAACCAGTCAGGTGACCAAAAAAAAAAAAAAAAAATGACATCATACTCTTCCACAGACGTGTCTTCCTGCCTCGGATTTCCACCTCCTGCTCTCTCTCTCTCTCTCTCTCTCTCTCTCTCTCCTTATTGCAACCGATTCCCTTCAGACACTTGACGGACAGTTTCCGAGTAGGCGGGTGGTCTGGGGAAATGTGGAGATGATTGCATGAATTCATGAATAAATGAGAGTATGAGTTGTAAGGGGAGGGTGAGGCCTGTTAGGCCTCAAGGGGGCATGTTTTATTAAACAGACCTTCCTCTCACAGGCTCAGTCGTTAGCAACAAGCTACGAAATCTCCGGCCAGACAGAGAGTTAAATACCGAGAGTTATATATGCATCATGAAAACATATTTTGGCTGGGAGGCTCTTTTTAAGGAAACACAAACTAGTAGAAGGATGAGGCCACATTGAGACAGAAGTGGTGTTTTATTCTGAAAATGTATGATTTTAACAAGTGTCCAGATATTTTCAGCAACATAGAACCAAACATTCGAGTCAAATTATATCAGATATAATTGTTATAATGTTATAAGAAATGAGATGGTGTTCACTAATGTGTCTTCTCTGGTGGCTCATGAGTTTGTGATAACAGAGTTAAATGATAAATAAAAAGAGAAAACAACAAACATTCAAAATAAAAAGCTTTTTTTTATTTCTTCATTGAAAAGACTTTACAGAATGATCTAGTCGACCCAAAGTTAATTCACAGCAAACGTTGAACAATAGGATGCGATTGAAAAAGACACAATCAGGAAACTTAAAAATATAAAATTCAATTACAATATCTTCATGATCACCACCAAAACCTCTGTTAAGATGATTTTATTTAGATTTTTTAGAATATTTTTTATATATGTATGTATATATATGTATATATGTTTATCTTTTATCCTCTTCTAATTTTTGTACCAACTAATTCTGAAGACATAGATAGCCACAGATTATTCCATGTGTATAAACCAATATGTACTAGCAAATAAAGCTGCTCTTGAATTTTAACTCGACATGTCCCCCTTTAAATTGATCTAATCTACGGTTTTATCTATATAATTAGATACCTTTGTCTGTCTTTGATAGATACATTAGACGGCATTTGACGGTAGTTTGAGATGCACCTTCAAATAGTTTGTGGACCCAGATGATAACTTGTTCTGTTTCTCCTATTGAATATTTTATCAGCTTATTCCGTTTTTTAATTATTTTGAAAAATAGAAAGAAAATTAAAAAAAAAGCAGACGGAAATTCAAAAAAGTACGACTACCTTCTCTGATGAAATACATTCAAACTAGTGATGTGCTGATGAAGCTTCATGAAACAGTGTCATGTTGTTTAGAGGTCAGTAGGTGGCGCCATCAGTTCAAAAATGAGATAATGTTTCTTTAGAACAGTTGTTCAGTACAAAGAAAAAATAGTGCAGAGACCGCCATCTATCGGACTCTGAAGATGATGTCACTGCTTCGTGAAGCTTCATCAGACCATCACTGATTCAAACTGTGACCTTGAATATCATTTATTTTCAGTAGTGTGCAGTCAGCATGTATGGGGTTCATAATCTGCTGCTGATCTGACCTTGACTTATGCAGGCAACAACCTTAATCTCCTCCTGGTTACTATACATTCACCAGATAAATCTAACCAAGAGAACCACAACAAGTTAAACCTCATATGTGACTCATACCGACTTTATGAATGGATTCCGAATAACCCTACAAAGATGGCTTTCAGAAAGCAATATGGAATTGAAAAGTTCTCTTTCACAAAGTTAATTCGTCAATCTTGCTTTCATTCCCCTGCACAGCTCCTCGTGCGGCTCTTGATAATACTCCGGCGATCATCACAGAGATCTAGTGACCCACATGGATGAGTCTGCAGATGATGTTTTATTTGAGAAGATAGTGTCATGCCACGGTGGAACAATTGTGGTCAGAGGTCAAACTACACACCAGTGGATCTTTATCTTTGTATTCGGAGCATCACAGGCTCTTTGTCTGACTCTCTCTGTCTGAATGTGATTGGCCTTTATCTTGGGAAATGTCTAGACCTGGAATGAGCCTGCACATGTTCCGCTTATCTGAGGTCCTGCAGCTACAACGTGGATCTTCTGAGAAGAAGAGATGGGAGCAATGGAAGAGATGTTCAGATAGTCCAGGGTACTGGTCAATATGTTGATGGCATGGAGGACCCGTTTGTTTGCAGATAAACAAGAGAAGCGAGGTGAGGCCATACAAGAGATCATGATAAAAGTGTCACCAGGGTTCTTCGCTCTCAACGAGCCACCACACACTTCACTAGTAACTGCTTCGCTCGAACTAAAGTTCTCAAGTAGGTCATACCTCTGTCAAACACATGCAAAAAATGAACATTTGTCCACACAAAAAAGTCAAATGAATCAATTCAATTGCAAAGAAAGAAATGAAGACTTTAAATATAACATTTCAATGTTATATTTCTAATGTTATGCTAATGACAGACAAGTACAAAGTATGTTCTCTACGACTGTGGTCAGGATGTTTTGCCCGTAGGCGTCCTATGATGCACCTGAGACAAGTTTTCTCAAAATGTTAATTGTCGCTATGAAACTCTGTCGAATCAACATATTTTGGATTTATAACAAAAATTGCAGCACACTGTGGAACGCTTCCAGGTCTGGAAAGAGGCAACTCACGACCTTTAAGTGTGGAGTTTGTATGTTCTCCCCGTGTTGCGTGTGTTTACTCCGGGCACTCCGGTTTCCTCTCACAGGTCCAAACACATACAGAGGTGGATTGGGAACTTGGGGAAATTGTCCATAGGTATGAGTGTGTGTGTGAATGGTTGTGTGTCTGTCCAGGGTGTCCCCCGTTCAGTGTCCCTCCACTGAAGAAGCTGGGATAGGTCCCAGCCCCCCGCGACCCTCATAAGGGAATGGATATAAGCGGTAGAATGGATGGATGTACAAATATTGAAAGTTATGGTCCTGATAAATAAAAATAAATGTTTGTAAACAACTAAAATGTTGTTGTTATCCTTATTGTTGTGTGAATAATTGTGGGGTCACATGAGCTGTCTGTTTAAGTTGTGTTATTACTGCTGCTACTATAATAACTTTCATTCGTTACTTTTCGTTACATTTTGATTTAGGTCGTTCAAACATGAACTACTGTTTGAATCCATCAGGCCTAAATAAATATAGTCAAAGTACTTTGCCTGCGTTACAAACATACGTTTTTAGCGTTTTTTTCTCTCGAAACAAAGAATACATATCTTGCTAGAATGGTTAAGAGCATAATTTAATCGGTGTTTCACAAGAACACAAACACCTTTCAATGTAAAAGAGACAGAAAGAGCTGTTAGGAGGTAAATACATTTTGGACTTGCTGCCTCTACTTTCCTTTCATAAGTCGTGCGTTGGTGTGATACTCGTCAAAAGATAAGAGCCGTGAGTGAAGACTGAGCATCATTCAGATGGAATGCAACTGTGGATTCCAAAATAGAGCCAAACAAGAGCAGCCTTGGTTAGTTCAGGATGAATTCAAACCATCTTTTTTAAAAAGAATATGAAATGAACGAAAACAAAGCGAGGCTGTGTCAAGGTAACGTGAAGAGCAGCGTTTGACGTCACACAAAGAATTTCAATGAAAGGAAAATATTTCCCTTGATTCTTTAAACTTGAAACACAAATATTTCTGCTTGAAATTGATTGACTCTAAGCTGGCACCAGATCTCTCACTTGGCACCACATTTATTACCGCATTCATGGACAATCTTGACTATCGGTTTTATCATCGACTAATTCAACTCATTCACTAGGACACGGCATCAAAAATGATTGAATTCAATGTGTTTAGGATATAAACCTTGGTGAAACTCGATTGAAAAATCATTTTTCAATAATAATTAAGCACCTATACATCTGCCAAGGAGCTCATTTTGCCCCTTGTTGTGTAAAGAAAAAGACATAAACTGAAGTAAACAAAATGACATCCAGTTAACAATTGTGTTGACTCACAGCAACTGGTGGTAATTAAACTTGTGATGATTGCGTGAAAGTGCAGTATCTTTACTTCACCACTAGGCCCCAAACATAGCACAGACTGTAGAGTGGTTGGATTGTGTCTAAGAAGTTGTGGGTTCAATCCCAGCTCCAGATATAATTGTGTTGTTGTGTCCCTGACATTTAACCCTGATTGTTCATGATAGCGAGCTGGCGCGCTGCGTTGCAGCCTACTCCCATCAGTCTGTGTGTGTGAATGGGTGACTTAGTGTAAAGTGCTTTGAGTGCAGAAAACCAGATAAAGTTCTATGTAAGTTTAAACCATATAACCTTGTCACCTTAGTCAGGTGCAAGTTGATTTATTTTAATGATTTTATAGTTTATGGCATTTTATAAAGTCAATTTTGAGTTGGTCGCATTAGCAGAAGTGTGTCTTTATGTTGAAGTTCAACACGTGGACTGAAGTTTGTCAGATTAGCTTGATGCAAACAGCAACAGAAAAACAGCAACCGTTAAACATATACATATATGTAAATACAAGTTGTTTCAGTCTTACCTGTGACAAGCTCCCTGATTTCCACATCTGCAGTTTTCCTGAGCAGACGGACTAGCGCTGGGATCCCGCCGCAGTTTTTCAGAGCCACTTTGTTCTCATCATTGGCCTTGCCGTAGACCAGGTTCCTGAGGGCCCCGCAGGCACTGCGGTGGACCTCGCACATCCTGTGATCCAGTAGATCCACCAGCAACTGAATTCCTCCCTGTCTCCGGATCTGAGGAGAGAACGGCCGACGGTGAACACATGAGGATACGTTTACATTTTTTGATTTATCCTGTCTTCCTTTTCCTTTCATTTTGGTTTCATCATAACATATATGGAACAAACTATTTCTATACACATGCTAACTAACATAAAAGCTCATAGATGCAAAATTATAAAAGCGCCTTACTGCTATACTTCTTATTATATGTGCTTAATACAAAAAAGATCAATACAATTTTTCCAGATAAAAGAATGTTTTCACAGCAAGATGCAACACCCCACAACAAAAATACTTTCACTTCTATTTTCTATCCATAAAGTTAAGGATGACCTTCAACTGGTCTTATGGCCTTTATGTTACTTTGCTCCTTTCACAGACCAGAGCCGCAAGGTGCTTAAACAACAGAACAATACAAAGTGAAAAATACATACAAATAAAAAAAAAAACGTTAAATGGTCAAGACGATAGAATAATGAAGGAAAAAAAAAATGTAAATATGTTTTAAGATGTTTCTCCAAGAAGTCAGTAGATCATCAAACACAGAGGGAGAGGAAGCTCGTTCCAAAGCTTAGGAGCAACAGCCTGGACGGATTTCTCTCCTCTGGTCCTGAAGCGTGTTCAGGAACCATCAGTAGATTCTGATCCTCAGACCTAAGAGCCCGAGCCGGGGTGTAAGGCTGGATCAGATCACTGATGTAAGGCCTGACCATGATTAGCTCTGAGAGTAAGAACCAGAATTTTAAAATTGATCCTGAAAGAAACTCGCAGCCAATTCAGAGTTTTAAGGATCGTTGAAATGTGAGTTCTTCTACTGAGCGGGTCTGAATTCTTGCTTCAGAGTTTTGTATTAACTGCAGGCGAGACAGCTCCTTCTTGTTTAGACACCAAAATAAACTGTTACAATAGTCTTAACGCGACTTTTTACCTGATACAAACAGACTTCATTTTTCTTGTCTGACAAAATCACAAGGATAAACAGAAAGAGAAAACTAAAAACAATAAACAAAGATGCAGAGAGAATTAATTAAATAGTATTTTCAGTGTGTCATGAAACTAACAATAAGAATCATGCTATGGACATATAAGAGCATGGAAATGGAGATGAACTAATTTTAGCTTTGTGTGCACATTTGATTTTCCAAGGAAAACATATCAACCAGATATAAGAAGAAAGAGGCTTTTCAGGACTCAGCAAAGAATGGACTTTGCTTATCTACTTAATTAAAGCGGATTAAGGGGTTTTACATAAGATTGCCGTTACATTGCCCACAACATTTCTTAGCTGCCCTCGTTTTGACCTCAATGCAAACCTCCTTAACTTACCTCCTACTAATCGCTTCACTGAGTCAAATGTTTTTTAAACAGAAGTTCGATTGCTTCGCCGTATCCCTTTGAAAGTCTAACCAGGCCTGCTCACACCTCTTTTTGCTTTCTTTATTCTATGTAAGGAACATTAGAAGCACAGATTGATTCGTCTTTGTCTCCTGCTGTTCTTTGGCGGGAGTGAAAATGGGTAACCCATGGAGACAGCATAACGGGGAAAACATTTAGCAGAGGTGACAACAGGGAGAGTAAGAAAGTCTGCTGTTAGACATTGGCAGACGGAAACTGGAGTGACACATACCTGGGAAGGTGGCATGTGAGGTTGAACTAAGTCTGAGTCCTGACATATACAACATTATCACTAATCAGCAGAAGACAGCAACTCGATGTGTGATGTGTTATCTTCAAAAGTAATATAGACTAACAAGAACTTTTTCCTGCTTTAAAGTATTCCACCATAAATGTGTGTGTGTCATACTGACATAATGAAATCACAATCATTTCAGTTCATTATTTGTGAGTCAAATCCAGATGAAAGGGCACAGTGACTGTCTGTGTCAGAATTACACAAATACAATTTTAAACAGAACTTTACTTGCTTGTGGAGTGAAAGTTCTGGAGATACACAATGCTATGAAGACACCCAGCAGTGCACAACGATGAACTGTGTTTTGTGAACCGTAATTTTAATTTATCCACTCTTTTTCCGGCTGGGAACTTTGTTTTTGTCTCTCGGATAATCAATAACTTAAAGATGCAGCCCTTGCTTCAAAGTGAAATCGGAAATTCTATGAGAAAGTTATGCAATTTATCTCTCCTTGTACAAGTAAAATTGCTGCGACTTTAAACCAATTATAATTTGATATCTGTTCTCTCAGTTCTAATTTAGTTTCCAACCTGACATTTGGCAAATATACAAACTGTTCGCAGGTACTTTTGGAATGCAGGATTAAGGTGTATATTTTAAGTGCAAAAACAAAATAATTCAGATCAGCTATTTAAAATGTTTACTTCATAAGATTAAATTGCAGAAAAATACTAATTGGAACACAAACAATATTGGCCCCTTCTAAGATGATAATTCACTTTGCATGCTTTACATTTACTTAGATGTACCTTCTGAAGTCACAGATTCAGTTTTTCACTAAACGTTACATTTGTATTGAAGGTTCCGTGAATGCTCCCCGCGTGACATAGCAAGCCCTCTCGGTTTCTTTAACCTCACAATTTAGCCAAGCAAACTTCATTCCGGAGCCTTCTAACCTACAGCTAATTTAGTTCCTCTCCTTCGACTAATATTTCCCTTCGGGCCATTCTGGACTCAGCCAAATATGACATTGACCTATGGTGGACTAATCATGTTCGGAGGCAGCAGATATTTCTCTCTCCATTATCACGTGTAATGATAGAGCCAACAATCTACCGTGACAAATCCACTCCCGGGCTTACTCGCTTATTTGAAGAGTATGCTGGAGCGACACATATAAAGCTTTCGCACCAGGGAATAAGCAGCATGAGCGTTAATCTCACACGGCAGAGAGAAGAAGTTATTGCCTCAGATGGGATATATTTGACTAAAAATTTAGGTGGCAGCTAAAACGTTTTTGTATAGAATTTTTTAAACATGTAAAAGGACATATGAAAATTAGAGGAGGTTCACTTGAGGAAAACTTTCAAAGCCCTGAAGAAAAAGGCCGTCTTAAATGACAATGACTCATTAGTCAAAATTTGTTATTTAACCACCATCAATGTTAAAATAATGTTAGATTACAATTCATAAAGGCTTTGTTAAACGATACGTCTACAAACCAAATGAAAGGTTGAAGATGGTTTGGCAGCAGAGCGACAGATTGAGAGAAAATACATTTCTCATGAGTTGGAATTATTCAACAACTTGAAAGCAACTGCAACTGAGACTGAAACGTAGGCAGGAAGTCGGCTCATGCAGGTCACACATAAAGAGGTATTTAACTGAGCTGTTTCCAGACTGTTTTTTACTCTAGCAAACCCTTAATAAAGATATACTGTCAACAATATCACACTATATAATATAAATAAGTGCGCTTAGATATACCATATCAAAACAAGTTAGTAGGCATGTAAAGGTCACACATTACAAACTGTGAGGCTTAACACATTCTTATAAGTTTAATCACATAGTGATTGTGATTCATTTTGATTCATCACATATAAAAAAGCATGACTTTTAATCTGTTTTATTCAGCTTTGAGAAAAAAGCTGATTTAAGAAATAACTTTCATTTAATACAATCAACAGTTCATGTCAAGAAAATTATAACCTTTATCTACATTAACTGTGAACCATTTACATCCAGCTACATATGTTTTACATTATCCAAGAGTCATTTTATTGTCTTTACAACTATAATATAACTCAAATAAATAATACATACATTGGGACTGAATTGATGTTAATGCCTTCATTTTGATAGCGCTCATTGGATGGTCAGCATAGAATTCTTCCGAAGCTTCTGTCGGTGACTCTATCTTGTTGCATAGAAACCAATTAAAATCTTCCACATAATGTCATTTTTAACGCCTACATTAAACTGCTCTGCTTGAAAAAAGGTTGGGATCCCTGTTAAGGACAATGTTGTGCAATGTAACAGACATGTCATGTTCCTGGGATGTTTAAGAACATATGCTAGATGTAGATGAAGCAGTTGAATCTTTGGTGAGACATATATTCTGGTTCATTAATGCAGATTTAGAAACATTTAGCACCGTTTACTAATCTTATATAAGGATACAAACATGAAAAATACTTTAACGTTTAATTTGACTGCACCTTTACCTTATAATAAATACTATGTTATCTCAGCCTCTTTACTGAGGATGTGCATGAATTAGGTTTATTCTGGGGCCAAACTTAGTTAAGAACATAAATAATTAACATTTATAAAATATCAACAATCTTTGAATACGTTTTCATTCTAACAGTTTTATGTTGACTTTTATTCAACTGTGTGTGCATTATTCATTTCAGAACCTGTGCCAATAATCCATTTTAGCTACATAAACACATACTTTTAGTGTAGAAATATATCAAATTGACGGACAGACAGACAGACAGACAAACAAACACAAAGACAGACACAAAGACCGACATACAGACAGACACACACACACAGAGACAAAGACAGACAGACACAGGCAGACAGAAAGACGGACATATGGACAGACAGATGGGCAGACAGACGGACAGACAGACAGACAGACAACCACACACAAACACAAAGACAGACAGACAGACACAAAGACAGACAGAGAGACACACACACACAAAGACAGATAGATAGACAGACAGACAGACAGACAGACAACCACACACAAACACAAAGACAGACAGACAGACACAAAGGCAGACAGACAGACAGACACACACACACAAAGACAGATAGACAGACAGACAGAAAACCACACACAAACACAAAGACAGACAGACAGACACTAAGACAGACATACAGAAAGACAGACACACACACACACACACACACACACAAAGACACAGACAGACAGACAGATAACCACACACAAAGACATACAGAAAGAGACAGAGACAAAGACAGACATACAGACAGACAGACAGACACACACACACACAAAGACACAGACAGACAGATAGACAGACAGACAATCACACACAAACACAAAGACAGACAGACACAAAGACACAGGCAGGCAGACAGACAGACAGACAGACAGACAGACAGACAGACAGACAGACAGACAGACAGACAGACAGACAGACAGACAGACAGACAGATGGATAGATAGATACACACACAAAACACACACACACACACACAGACACAGACACACATCCACACACAGACAGGAAGAGTTATGGTCAGTTCAGCTCATAATTAAGAGGGATGGTACAGATCGAAGCAATAGATTCTGAAATCGTCGTGAAGATATTATTTATGATGCTGTTCAATAACTAAAATGGATGCTGGTGAGGAGCGAGAGAGCAATTGTGAGGCAGATAAATAGCCAGAGCTCGTTCTCGCCCTTTAACTGCTCAATCCAATGAATGAATATTGACAAGACCGCTGCACGGATGATATGACGGACAGGTCTAAAATTAGGGTTACACAGTGTGGGCTTGTGTGATGACGCTCAGTGTTTTGTATGAAGCAGCCAAGATGTCAATATGCATGTGTTGCCTATATGTTTGTCTGGAGGATTAAAAAAGGATGCCGGCGATGAATGTGCTGTCTTTGTGGTCAAATATTATCTGAGCCAATACTGCGCTCTACCAGCCAAAAAAACACACACAAAGTATGCACACACAACCATTAAACAGACACACATACCCGTGATTTTACATTTTTATGTTCATTTGAAATACAGCACTCACTAGATAAACAGAGAGATTACTGTGAATTACTACACGGTCATTTTCTATACTTTCAAAATGATGCATCTGAGGAAATAACGAAAAGACAAAATCCCTTCATTCTTTAAAATGTTCTTTCCTATTTTTTGGCTGCCCAGTCATTCCTGTGGATCTAGTCAGCAGCATGTATTAGTGTGACTGGCATCTCTGTCATGAGATGTACAAGTCAGATTTATCTCCCAATAGATAGACTATATATATATATATATATATACAGGGGTCCTACACCTTAAGATAAGTTAAATTTGGGAAAATAAGAGATTTTTTCATGTTTTAATTTCTATATATGTATATACTAATGGCCTAGAGGCCATAGTTTGGGCACCTTGTACAGTAGTAGATAAACTTCACTGTCAGTGACCCTCAGAAGTTGGGAGTTTTCACAGTAGGACGCAGCTGGGGAACAGAAGGGCGATGCTTCAGGTCATCAGTCACAGCTGAAGACAAGCTGCTCGTGGAGAGTCAACAACAAACTGTCACTTCTCCATGAATCATTTCTGACATTTCCTCGGTTTTACATTTCTAGGGATGATTTCGTCCTGATCTTTGTCTCTAGGCCGACTGAAAGGACGATGAAACCAAAAGGGGTCAACAAAATATTACAAATGAAAGTCTTGTTTGTCATCGTCTGACTCATTAAAAATTCAATATACAGATTTTTATTTTGCTACATTTGCATCATAGTGTGGTAAAAAAAAACCAAAAAAAAACCTTGATACCCAATTTTATTGTTCCGCATGAAATATTAATTCAAATTTCTGCCTTTGCTCACGGGGGAAATCAAAGCCTGTTTAGACATTTAATCCATTTTATATTTGAAAGCAGCTTTTTCTTCTGAAATGACACACACAGTTTGAAGACACATGTATCTGGAAACAAACAAAAAAAATATCAAAGAACCACTTGGACTCTCTTTTAAGCCTTTAAATATTGACTGGCAAATTATGGAAAGGGTTTTCTTTCATTGTTGAGCCTGTATTATTGCACTCAAAGCCTTCATTAAGCTGCTTTAATGTTGTGAGTAATGTTCTAATAAACTGGAAGGTCTACACACATTTAAAGTACTATGTTGTCCGTCAGCTGATTGTCGTTCAGGTTTCTTCTATTTGCTCAGATTTAAATATGTCAAACAAATGTGTAAAAGAAACTGAACAATGAGACAAAATGAAAAGTGGGGGAGCTTTAAAATGATAGTGCCTCAGCATCAACTTTATATCTATAAACTGTTAAGAAAAGAAACATAAAGGCCCTATTCATAGTTTTTAAAATAGTGTTTTTGGCTCCCTCTAGTGTTACAATCAATTTCCTGTGTTTTTTTTTCATCATAATATCTCTCAGGACTTTATAGGAAGTACTCAGAGTGCTGTTGTGGTCACTCACAGACTCTCCAGGCAGGTTGTCAAGACAACTTATTGATTTTTCAAAATTAAATAAATGATTAGGGAACATGTGGAAAAATGTGAAATAATGTTACACGCTGTCATTTTAAGCATGTGTATGTCCTATTCACCCAAACAGGAAGTAATAAGTTAGTAGAGTGTCCATGAAAATCGAATCCTCACAATCTCACAAGCGTAGGATCTGAGGATGTATGGACGTAGGAAGTCGTTTGTGAATCCTCTTTGTCTGAGAGTGACTATTATTGAACCTTCATGTGGGTGGAGAAGTGAATGGAAAAGCGAGTCCTTGTGGCGTTTGTTTACACATAAGTCACGTTTAATTATTGATGCTCTGCACAATGAATTTTTACTGCCGGTTGCATTGGAGCCGGTAGTAAAATAACCGTTAACACGAGCAGTCTTGGAGTCAAAGTTCTGCTTCGTTTTTATGAGGATGTACTGTTTGTTGAGGGAGTGACAGAGCTTCGGCGCCGGTGTCACCAGTGGTGGAAAGAAGAATCTCAGACCTCCTTCACCACGTTGGTTCACTCGGATACAATCGGTGGTAAAGTTTATTGGTCGAGTATATTTTAATGATTGTACTAAAGCGATAGTTCCAAATTCCAAATTCACTCATTTTCTACTCTCCCTCATGTCGACTAAGGGTTTGGGATTATTTTCAGAGTAATCTGTTTCCTTTTAGATTAGATTAGTTTAGATAAACTTTATTACATTACATACAGTAGGCTGTGTGTGCTTTGGAAGCGATCACCATATTTGCCAGTGTAGCTCCGGTGTATATCGCTGGTTATTTTTAAAATGTCTTCTACAAACAAGCTTAAAATATAGACTTTATTTAATTTTATTTCTGGAACAATTATTGTAGTTGAGGTTTCAATACGAGCATTTTGGAGGTATTTTGATGTTTTTAGGCGTTGTTTTGAAAAAAAAGTTGCGTCCACTGAGCTCCAGTCGCTACATTAAAATGAATAAAGTTTTACCTTACCTTACCTTACAAACTTTTTTGTCTATAACTCTAAAAAGGAACAGATTAAATCTGTTCATAAAGATAATGGAAGAAAATGTTTGGTGGACAAGACGGTGAAGGAGAAGACGAGTGAACCCAGTTAAACATCACTCACGCAGCGCATACGTCTGCCAAGGAGCTCAGTTCATATTACCGTTTAAAACCAATAAACACAATAAAATCAATAAACAAATTCAAGTTGCAAAAACCAAGACCAACACATGAGCCATCAGATTACTCTGAAAATTATCCCAACCCTTAGTCGACATGATGGTGAGTAGAAAATGAGTGAAGTATGAATTTTGGTCGAACTATCACTTTAACAATAACACACGTGTAACCTTCATTTCTGTCATTACACTGTGCTCCCTGATGGATTCATGGCATTTCTAATAATCAGCTCACAACCCTCGTGAAATTCATTTAATCAAAGACGAATGGCTGAAACGATGATTTCACAGCAGGCTCCGTTAAAGTGATTACTGAACCACAACAACACGGGATGTTACCGTGTGTTTGTGTTCAGGTGTGTACCCTTGTGTTGTATCAGTGGACTGGTTATGCTTTTGTCGTTGTTTAAGCATTATTAAAGGAGTTATTAAATTGCCCCCCTGGAGGGGCTTTCCCTTTGAAATTGCTTTGCTGAGACTCAGCAATGACTTTGGAAATAATTGAACTTCATTGCCCTTCCAGGTGAACCTCAGTCTAAAAAAACAGCCTGAGGAAGACACTTTATTAGCACGAGAGTAGAAAAAGAACAAAAAACACACAACTAATATGCTATGTCGGCAACACCGCGAGGTTCTGAGCTTCAACAAATGTATACCAATCGAAGGGTTCTGCTGCAGACGCTCTATTTAGATCCACTTCCACAGAGATCTTGTTGGAAAAGGTCATTTTGAAAACATGCAACAGAGAATCTCCTTCTTTTTTCACACACCCAACTGACCACAAGTTCAGATAGCCGCAGACCAACTTTACAGACACCTCTAAGTATGTACTTTTTTGAGTATTGTTTTGATTGTCTAAGCGCTTTGTGACCCTGGTCTGGAAAAGCGCTATATAAATAAATATTACTTACTTACTTACTTACTTACTCTCCTTGCAACGAGCAAAAACCCACACACATGCCTCCACACACACTCGTACACAAACCTCGGCTTTGATCTTGTTATCTCCAAAGCAGAGGTGCTGCAGATACGCCGCCGCGTTGGACTGAACTGATGGGAACTGGTGCTGCAACATCTGGATCACCTCTGGCAGCTCCGGATCCCTCCAACCAAACTCTCTGTGGACACACAAGTGGCAGCGGTGTTAACAACACAAACCTCGAGATCACAGCAACAAACACAGAGGCGCGATTGCGTAGAAGGATGAGCAAAGTCGATTCAGGAAATGACTATATTTCAGCAGATTAAAATGTCAACGTGGTCAAATAAACACTGCGCAGCTTCGACGATTAGGCACCATGCTGGTTTGAAAAAAATACAAATAAGAAATCTGCTTTACCAAAACAATATTATGTCTTTTTAACGGCAGAAGAGAGAGTGGAGACGAGGCCAGCAGGTGAGGAAACTGTGTCTGTATGCAGAACCAACATTTGAATTCAATTTCAACTTCATAATGAGCTGCAATAATCCATCTGATGCCATATTTACCTTGTATTCACAGTCATTTTGGCTATTGGAAGGGAATGAATCAAATGCCAAACTCTGTTTTTCATTTTAAAAATCAAATTACAAATTGGACCTATTTTCCAATGAAGCTCAAAAGTTGCCGACCTCGGGATTTTACTTCTCCGTTGCTCATGTAATCTAGCTTTGGTTTTCTTTTTAATCGCACTCTCTCTCCTCGCAGGAAAACATGCTCTTTTCTAGCGTTCAGCTCCGATGTGCTGATCCATCGCACATGTCTGACACCATCACTGAACACCCTTCCCGTCAAACTACCCACCATTTCTACCACTTTCTGAGCTGAAAGACAACTATCCCGAAAAGATTGTCGCAGACTCACAACTTACCAGGCAACCCAGACGGAAAAAAATCACTCTAAATGGAAGTCACTCACAGTCCTCTCTAATAATCATATGTTATACATTGAATTTACTCCAGAAACAGTGTTTATTTGTTCCTGTCTGGATACTAGAATGTCAAAAACAAAACGGGCTGAGGCACTTGCTGCTTCGTTGTATTTTGTGGTTCTAAAAGTACATTAGTTACTTATTAAGTACATTGGCTTCCAGTTTCTTTCAGGATCAACTTTAAAATTCTGGTTCTTACTTTCAGATCTATTCATGGTCAGGCTCCTCCTTACATCACTGATCTGATCCAGCCTTACACCCCAGCTCGGGCTCTGAGGTCTGTGGATCAGAATCTACTTATGGTTCCTGAACACGGCTCAGGACCAGAGGAGAGAAATCCTTTCAGACTGTTGCTCCTAAGCTTTGGAACGATCTTCCTCTCCCATACTCAAAATGTGCTTTTTGCAACAATCTCTCCCAGTCTTGCTCCCTCTTGTGATTTGACGATCCTATTGCTGAATGTCTGTAGGGCAGACCAAGGCAAAGTACGTATTGTTGTGGCCCTCATTGGGTCAAAGTATAACTTTGAAACTGATCATGTAGAAATATTTTACACATATTTTAGAAAAAATGCATTTGGTTCTTTTTAAAAAGTATCATTCTTGATTAAGGGTTCTTTTACTCAAATAAATTTCCCAATTTGTTTCAATTTGTTTTACTCCTCAAAAAACATTTAAATTAAATAAAAAACGTTTATTTTGTTTTGTGGTTTATATTTGAATATTATGTGCATTCAAGTAAATAGTCTACAAAGAAAACATGTTTAATGACAATGAAGCATATGCCACCTATTGTTGCTGTTCCTCTAGAGGGAGTTTTGTGAACTCTCTGACCTCCTTGTAAATACATTTTTTTTTCTGCAGCATTGAAAATGTTAACTTATTTTTTTTCTTTTGTGGTCTGGCACTTGGTTTTTCTTGTTTTGATGTTTCTTATTGTCCTGTTGGTTTTATTTGTTCTGTCTTTTACATATATAATATAATTTACTATATATATATATATAATTTACTATATATATATATATATATATATATATATATTTTTTGTTCGTTTGTTACTCTGTACTGTCTTTTTTGTCTGAAATGAAAATAAAATTTGTAAAAAAAAGAAAACATATGTTTATATTCTTAAATATTCATTTTATTTGTAATAGAATTTATATTTTTGTGCTATTTTGTACACTTTGAGTATATTTTTGCAATTCCTGCTGTAATGTATCTTCTTTCTTTTAGCTGCACGGCCCCACACAACAGTTATATTATGTGGTATCTTAGAAATATAAACTGCACACCTCTACTCTGTCGCTACAGTAATGACAGAAGATGTATATTTTTAAGTTTTAAGGAACTATAGGCATTCGGAATTACCCTGTAAAATCCCGTCTGTATGAAAAAGTCAAGCTCACTACTATTTGTACAGTATTGACATGACCTTATTTAAAAAAAAAAGATTGTTTCATTTCTCACAACGACAGGGCGACCCTAAAAATCTGCATGTTAACATGCATATAATGTTGGTGGAACGGGAAATGAAGCCTTCACGCGTGGCGCTCTCATCTCTGGCGGATCAAGAGAGCAGAGTTTATGAAATATCTGCGAAAAGCAGACTGTTCACACGGAGCAAACATGGCTCTCCAAGATAAAGTGAGCTCCAGCGTGGACGGCTCTTTATCAGGCGAATGATAAGTGTTCATTCAGCCAGGAAGCAAGGATGAGGAGGGAGGTGGAGGAGAAATTGAGATGGAAGAGAGAGAGAGAGAGAGAGAGAGAGTGAGAGGAATTCCCAAGGCATTTAGGGGGATTTAAGTCGGAGAGACCCTCAAACAAAACGCCTTGAATCAAACAGATACCGTCGAGGCGGCGTGTTTATGCATACGTGGCGACGATCCTCCATTTCCATGTTTGTTTACACAGTATAGTCACATGTACACATCAATGCGTGAGTTAATATGTATGACTGCATGCGAGAGTCATCCATCGCCCGCGGCCTCGCGGCTCCGGCAGTATACTTAATAGAAAGCAGAGCGATGTGCTGATAAGATAAGCATCATGGCCCTGCCATTAATTAAAAACCCCTGGTAGGGAGATGGAGGATGGAGGGAGAGATAAAAGAGGAGAGTTTACGGTCACCTGTGGATGTGGTTGGGAGGAGCAGGGAGATGGATTGAACTTGTCTGGGAACTGTGGATTCATCTGAAGCCACTGTTTTGAGGTTCGTCACTTTAACACGGACGACTATGAGCTCACAGAGCAACGTTCTCTCTAAAGATGAACCTTTTATTAACAAATTGAACATTAGTCAGCAGGAAGTGGACGAGTGTGGACAATGTTACACTTTGTTTAATTACTTTTTCAGATTCCTAACCGCACACATAAATAAATGGGGCTGTGATGTTTTTACAGTGTACACACAATACGAAAAACTCTCTTGTCTTACTTTAAATAACACTAAAATGTAAACCTATATCTTAGCTATTACTATCATGGACTCCAAGTGACGGGTTATCAAACATTGTTTTCCTTTTACAACAAACCTGTTTGCTCTTACGTTCACGTTTCCTCTTGTTGTTCTCAAAGACACTGGCTTTGGTTTAGTCTGCCCGTCTGCTTCGTCACTGAACCTTTATCAATTTTTCTGACACATCAGTGATATTTTCAGTAAGGAAGACGCAACTTTGGCTCGATGTCGTCTGTTTGGAGTTGGACAGGTTTCGCTGACATTTTCTCGAGGAAAGCAGAGGTGTGACGCACAGAGAGACTTTGAATGGCACAAGAGCACTCTGACATATTGGAAATAAAGGCAGGGGTTTGGCGTGGGCAGGGAGGCGGGGGCACAGGCAGAACTGCGACAAAGGTGAAGGCTGTATTGCGCTTTGATTCACAAACACACACTGGTGTCAGGAGGCAAAAAAAGTGCTACACATGACGAGTAAAGATTCATCAAAGGTTCATTCTTTTTCAAACAGGAGTATCTCACTCTTCCTCAGACATGTCGCGGTCTTGTGGGAGGACTGTTAGAATGTGTGATCGAATTGTGATCTATGACACAGACGAGCTTAATATTCTATGACTGAGGGGAAAAGAAGGTTTCAAATCATTGTTATTCTCCGTGTGTGTGAAGCTTCACACGAGAACACATCTTCAAACATCCAAACAAACCTTAAACACGGCGCTTTGAAGTTTAAATCTGTTCGTAAAGATAACGGAAGAAAATGTCTGGTGGACAAGACGGTGAGGAGAAGACGAGTGAACCCAGTTAAACATCGCTCACGCAGCGCATACGTCTGCCAAGGAGCTCAGCTCACATGACTGTTTAGAGCCACAAAACACAATAAAATCAATAAACAAATTCAAGTGGCAACACTTGACAAAAAAACAAGAACAACATCTTGAAAAATACCTCCATAGATGCTCTCGATTGAACACTTTTGTCACAACAGTCAAACAATAGTTAGTTTATTATTATTAGTAAGTAAGTAGTTAAGTAAGTAATATTTATTTATATAGCGCTTTTCCAGACCAGGGTCACAAAGCGCTTAAACAATCAAAACAATACTCAATAAAGTATATACTTTAAAGATCAAGATAATACTGAGAACAACACAGGAGTTCCAGAAAATCAAGGAAAAGCCTGAACAAATAGAAACGTCTTAAGATGTTTCTTAAAGGAGTCAGTAGATCCATCAAGCGCAAAGAGAGAGGAAGATTGTTCCAAAGCTTAGGAGCAACAGCCTGAAAAGATGTATCTCCTCTGGTAGTAGTAGTAATGAGTATTTTGTGGCAAAGCAGCTGTTAAAACCTATTCGAGTGAACCTTTAAAATGTTCCTTAATCCGGATCAAAGTACATCAATCATTAATTGTGAGAAGAAAAGCAAAACATAACTACGTAAAATCTTAAAAACTGTACATAACACATTAAAAGCAACACAAAAAATCTCTGTCAAATTATAATGGAAGAACACAATATCCACAAAATAGAGAAAAATAACCAGAAAAAAAAGATCATAATGTGATTCAATTAGGACAAGATTAATAGAACTGTTTCAAAATGTGAACCATCCAAATAATGCACTGAAATATACGTCCAAGTCCAAATTTGACCCGTTACAATTATACATAACAATATTGAATATATATCAATATATTGTGTTACAATTACATGAAACCTCGATTTTTCATTTTAGTATTAAACGTTTTTAATGAAGAAAACATGAATCTATAATCTACATTTTAAGTTATATTTAGAATCCTGACAAATCACACCCTTAGTCTCTTAATAGCGCCCCGTGGACCTGGAGTGACAGGATCAGCCAGTCCCTCTTTAATCTGATTGGACCAGGCCTGTCATGTGCACTCACTGATTGGAGGATGCGGGAAGGACAGACTGGCAGCGTGCATACTAAAGCAGATGCTCATTAGGACTGAGACATCAATCTTGATTCTGTGCTACGATGGAGGGAGACAGCCAGAAAGTGAAGAGCGAAAGAAGAGAAAGAGGTCACTGAATAGGAAGACAGAACAATTTAGGCAATTTGCGAGACACATGCATCAACCTCTCTCGCCCCTTTGAAGGAGAACAGACAGAGTTGGACACGCTGGAGAGCCATTAGATAATCCCAGCAGCCTACAGTATCGTGTTTTTATGTGCTTGCATTTTTAGGAACTATATGCTTAAGTAAAAAGACCAAAAAATCAGCAACATTTGACTTTCATAGGTCTCTCGTGTTTGAAGCGAAAGCTTTCCTCTTCATCGACCTACAGTCATTAAGTGCGGGTGAAAAGGAAAGAAAGGTCTTTTGCAATTCCACAGATAAAGAGTCAAAGTAATGGACAGTCATTGACTCCAGGTTCAGTGCCAGGTCTGTTTGTTTAATTAAAAGTGCAAATATAATTAGAATTCTATCTGGGAAAACTGCCAAGGCTGAGAAAAATGCTCCAGTGAAGGACAGGAATTAAAGCGACCAAGTTCACATCCGTTCAACTTCATGGAAAAAAAAAAGACATTTACACATTTCAGTGTTTGCGTCATTGAGCATTCTTAACCTTGTGACGACGGTCGTTCACACTTCAACATTCCTCCGCGTTCATAACAGCTTCTGTGTCCTTAACACGGAGTTCAATTAATCCTCCGCGATATGAGCAAAAATAAACCTTGATCCTGATCCTCGGGAAGTTTCATTATGATTGAAAGAAAAGTGAATCCATCCTTCTCTCCTTTGCAAACAATAGTCCTTTGCTTTGAAGGAACCTTTGTACACTTGTGGTTTAAAATTAAAGTAAAATTCTTTGCATGTCAAGTGAGTATACATATACTGTAGTACCTTATTTATTTAGTACCGCTTAAATGTGTATTTCTTTAAATTGACAATTTTAACTTGGGAACCCAACATTGCATTGCAGGTGCCATCCCTCTCAACAACCCTCTTGGTAACAGTGACCTGTACAGCTCCCATGAGGCTTTGCCGCCCAGCCAACCAATCACAGCTAAAGATCGGATGTAGAATTTAAATTCTATATAGAACGGCAGCATAGGTGTTCATTGTTTTGTTGGCACCATAAGTGAGGTGCGGTAATAACGGCCTATATATACATATGCAGTATATATATATATACTTTTACATATGGTTATTTTTTTTTATTTTTCACGTATACGATCCAAAATTCACAAGAACAAAAAAAGATATTTGGACCTTCTAATATGCGAACACACCACTGCTGTGATGAAATGATTTCAGAGAAAGAAAAAAAAAAAATCACACTAAGCTATTAGACTGTGAGATTCACTGTTGCTCATCAAACCATCTGTTTTGCAGATGTCCTTTTTTTTTCTCCTCCTCCTATCTCGCTGGTCAGTGATTTTTCCTATCTTCTTGGCCAGTTAATGTGGGTCAGAGCCGCCATTCGTCATAAATATGAAACACCAAGAGCTGCTCTGTGATTCGTCACGCCTGTCCGACAAATATTGCATGATCAGCAATCCGCAAAGTTCAGGGGGAATGTCTGAAGTTCATGACTAACAGGATTGCTGGTATTATATGCTGACATTTAAGGCCTTTTTAATGCTATACACACACACTTTAATTCTCTAATAATGTCAGCACGAGGTGCATACTTGTGTTAACACGAAATAACAGGCAGGAGAAATGAACATCGAAATAGAAATACAAATGAAATGGTAAAAATAGTGATGACGGTTTTAACGTAAAGTTTGAGTCTAAACCTGGAGCCACAACACAGTAGAACTTTTAGCAGTGAGGTGGACCAGTTCTTCTGAAGGGCAGTGGGATACAAGGAAGTTAACTCCCTCAATAAACAAAGAAAAGAATCAATAGAAAATGAAATGGGCACGAATAAACCTGGACGATCTATAAATATGACTGTGTCAATGTGAGTTCATGAAAAGATAATCAACACAGATCATCCTCCAGGGGCCGGGGCCAGGTATCTGTCGTGTTGTTAAAGGGTCGTGCAGAAAGAAAACAACTTAATTTCTGTTGAATTTATTATTACTGTGTTATTATAACAATGTTGTTTTCTTGTTTAATTTTCTAATTAGCTGAAACAACATGAGCCAGTCACTGTTAACCTCTCAAGACGCCTGTTTCCGTCAGGTTTACTGAAAAAATTAACCTGTAAACAAGTTTAAAGGAGTAAAAAAAACTACTAAATACGGGCCAGGGTTCGAGTTGATCGGTCGGTGATATAAAAAAGGTTGAGTATTCTTACTTTACATTTAATATAATACTAATTGAATTTTTTCATAATCATATACAATTCAACTAAGTACACGTATGTCAGTCAATTTTATATCTTAAGTATTTTTGTACTTGTCCAGGCTTATTTTTGTCTTCAGTAAACCCATTTACTCTGGTTAAATGTCTTTTATTTTATTGTTTTCATTTTGACTTTCATTGTAAATTTAATTTTACCTTTTTTTAAAATCCTGGACTGTCATCATTATAAACTAATCTCGTATTGACCGACTTGAAACAAAACAGAAGTAAATCGTAACAGATTAAATAATTAAAAATAAATTAAATAATTTGAACTGATCAGTAAAAATTGATTGGTTTTTATTTTGAAGCCCGAGGGCGTTGGATCAGACAAAGGTTTATCTGAGTCAATTTCATTTGGATTAATTTGTCTGAGTCAGTTTGGACTAACAAATGTTTCAGTTTCCCTCAAACCAGAGACCTGAAAATGTCCTTAACTGCGCACCGTATCCTGGATTGGACAGATAGGGGAGGGGCCTGTACCTACAATCTGAGCGGTGTCCCAAATCTCGCACTTCTCCAAGTGCACTGGTTTATAGTACACATTGAGTACACAGTTTAGCGTCATCTACATCACTAAGATGGCGGCCGTTGTTAAGTGTGGAAAGTGTCCAAACTCAATTTGCTGGCCATTTGAGTGCACCAACTGAGTGCTCATTGCACACTACATTTTCGCACACTGCTCAACGTGAACGCACTTGTGCGCTTGAAGAAACATCTTAAGACGTTTCTATTTGTTCAGGCTTTTCCTTGAATTTCTCGAACTCCTGTTGTGTTCTCAGTATTATCTTGATCTTTAAAGTATGTACTTTTTTGAGTATTGTTTTGATTGTTTAAGCGCTTTGTGACCCTGTTCTCGAAAAGCGCTATATAAATAAATATTACTTACTTACTTACTTACTTGTGCACTCAAAATACTAAGTTTAAGTGCAGAAGTGCGTGATTTGGGACCCAGCACTGGTCTCGTGGGGACTTGATAGATTAAACCAATATTCTGGGAAAATTAACCGGAGACTTTCAGTTGTGAACGCAGAATTGAAGAAAGGAAACAATGAAGCTGCTACACCTGCAACAAACAAACATTGATGACTCGAGAGGTGATAATGAACTTTTGATTGCTAACCGTTAAGAAGAAAAGAGGACAATTCGCCTGCTTCATAAATCCAGTCAATATAAAAGATTCTTCATCCATTTCGCTCGTTTTCTGCTCAGACAAACGTCCCCTTTTACTCTCTCTCATTTCTCTAACTCGATTTTTTATTATTTGCAACCATTGCCCAGACAAAAAAAAAAAAAAAAGGATAAAAATCAATTTTGTCACCAGAATCTTCATCGTTGGGAGAGTCTCAGGAGGTTGAACCAAAAAAAGACTGCATGGAATAAATGAAATGTAGGAACGAGTCTAACAAAAGAAGAAGAGAGTGATTGAGGAAGAAGCTGATGGACACATATAAAATCCTAGTTCCCTCATCTTTCCCCGCCTTAAACGAATACGAAAATATAATTTATCGGATTATGAGGCTTGAAATTGGGTATTAGCGTAAAACCAATGAACCACTTCAGGTTATATCTTGATCGTCTTCTTGGGTTTATCCTGTTTTCTCTTATCATGCACGTGAAACTACTGATTTATTCACATATAAAGGGGTTAAAGTGGTAATTTAATGTCCACATGTTCCACTGTGATTGTTTTCAAGCAGAAGGATGGACAATAAAAATAAGCAATTGTTATATAACCAAGCGATTCTTGCTGTTAAACATTTTTTGTCGAGTTATGGGCAAATTTATTACTTAATTTAACATTATAAACAAAAGCAGAAACTTATATTTACGAAAAAGTGCTAATATTATCAATATAATGTACTATTTAAAGCTAATACTTCATCACGATCAGTCTTTTTTTTTGGGGTTCTTTTTACCTCACAAGGGCCGCATAAATACAGGCAGGTGGTCTCACGTAGATGATCAACAGCATATTATTGACAAAAAACAATAAAAAGGTATAAATCTTAAAACCCATAATCTCAGTTCTTAAACACTGACACCTTTAAAGGTACTTTCATATACTTTGATTTGGACCATACCATCTGTTGGGCCATGTAACATGACTTGAAATATTATTACTTCTTAGTTAACCATGAAGTATTTATTTTTGTATGGAAACACATGGTGTGTCCCAAATAGTGCAATTCTGCACTTACATTTAATATTTTGACTACGCAAGTACGTTAACACTGAGCAGTGTGCGAAATTGTAGTACGCTACGTGCACTCAAATGGCCAGAAAATTGAGTGCAGTTCAATGGGCACTTTCCACCCTCAACGGCCGCCATCTTATGCTGTGTCTCAAATCGCACTGCGTTACAGTGCTCAAATTTCGAAAGGGCAGTAATGTCTCAAATCAAACACTACTGCTACACACTTACCGGAAATGACTCGACAACTTCTTCTTCTACTACTTTTTAACAATGATTGCAACCTGCTGTTGGAACACTATCATCAACACTTTACGTTCCTTTTCTCTAATTGAAATAAGTTATTAAGTTGTGTTTCATTGTGTTATTATTGTTGTTGCGTTGGTTTGTGGTAAAATTAGTGTTTCCTAGAGACATTTACGCCCGTATCTGCTCCGAAGACGCGTCGTCAGTGACGTATTTTCCGTTTAGTTTCATCTACGTCACTAAGATGGCGTCCATTGAGGATGGAAAGTGTCTATAGATCTATACTCCATTTTCTGGCCGTTTGAGTGCATGTTGTGCACTACATTTTGACACACTTCTAAGTGTGAACAGACTTCTGTATTCAAAATAATAAGTGTAAGTGCAGAAGAGAGCCGTTTGGGACACGCACCTGGTGACATAGCTAATGCTACATTGAGAGCTACGTTGTTAACAGAAGCTATGTCACTGACGCCGCGATCCCGGCGTAAAAAAAACAATTTTACCATAAAACAACAATAATAATAACACAATGAAACACAACTTAATAACTTGTTTTAATTGGCAAAAAGCGATAGTGCTTGAACGGCCGCTTGCAATCAGCGTTTAAAAGTAGTAGAAGAAGAAGCTCTCGAGTCCTTTCCGGTAAGACAGTACTACCCTGTCGAAATGTGAGCACTCCGCAACGAAGTACATTGTCTTACAGTGTACTGTAAGGCGGTGCACTTCGAGAAGTGCACGATTTGAGACACAGCAACAGCGAACAGAAGCGTGTGAGCTGGTGTCAAGAAGATGGACGCGAGTGATTTTTACTTCACGAGATGTACAACACGAGCGCTCGTCCTTACAATTAGCTGAACACACAGCACCCAAGGCCTAATCGAAGAAGGCATTAGAGCTCATAGACAGGTGCTTTATTTATGCACACAAACGCCTGTGAACAGGTGAATGTTGGCGCTAATGATATCCCACAGTGGCTGATCAGTAAACAATATCTTAGTGGTAGTTTCCATTCCAGGGCTGCAATTATAGGATGTTAACTGAGGCGAACAACAACAACAAGTCTGCGCTCAGTCAAACATTCATTAGACGAGGCCAGGCGAGGCTGCCATGACCTTGGACGCGGAAAAGCAGCCTCATTAGAAAGGAGCGGTGTAGCACTTCATGCTAGCCTCATTAGGTCAATGGGATTAAAAAAAATGATTCGGTCATGGCTGCAGATACGAGGATTGGAGCCGTTACATGTCATGAGGTCACTCTCTGAAAAGTGCTGAAGATTTAGAGACACACAACCTAGAACGACATGCAACAAAAACGTCCAACAGTCTTATCAATAACATGCTGTGTAAACATGCAGCTAGTGGTCCAGAGGGGGCACTGTCGCGCACCAGCACTTGGCCAGGAAATTAAACCACAATCTAATTGAGGTTAATTATTTAAATGCTATAAATCGTGTTTGGAGATCCATCCAGAATGTTGTTTTTTTTTGTTTGCTGCCCTAGAGTCTGCAACTATAATTAATCATGAAAGATTTATGATAAGAAAAATTGCCAATCATTTCTCTCCAAACTCATCTGCCTGTGAGGCTCAGTTGGTGAGCTGGATTAAAAAATAAGAAAAAAAAGGAGATGAAACCAAAAGAACACGTTGGCTGATAAGGATCTGTCAACAATAATCCAAAATTGGTTTATTGAGTAAAACATTAAAAGATCGATTG
Source organism: Callionymus lyra (assembly GCF_982586985.1). Lineage (NCBI taxonomy): Eukaryota > Metazoa > Chordata > Actinopteri > Syngnathiformes > Callionymidae > Callionymus > Callionymus lyra. Next base: position 20,413,389 of record NC_141821.1, on the reverse strand, counting down.
ATCATGTCCGTCTGTCTATATTTGTATAAAATATCCAACCCTTTTTTTTTTTTTTAAGTCCGCTTTTTGTTTTAGATTAGATAGACTTTATTAATCCCTCTGGAGATCTCCTTCGGGAAATTGGGTTTCCAGTTCACAGCAGACGATAGTTTCATAAAAACAAGAGCAAAGTGCAAATAAAAAAAATATAGATCAAAGGAAATAATGCAAAGAATAACATCATCTTTTCACTTTTGTCCAGTAAATACAGAACAAAAAGCATTTATTTATATATTTTATATAGTTAACATATATGAATATATATATACATTTTCTTCTTTACTTATTGTACAAAATGTTTGGATTAAAAAAGGAAAAAACATTATTATTATTTCATATAAAGGGATATGCATCAAAAATAAAAAAGGATCCTTCAATAGAACCATCCGACCATAGACAAAATATATCCATCCATCCATCCATCCATCCATCCATCCATCCATCCATCCATCCATCCATCCATCCATCCATCCATTTATCTATCCATCTATCGATCCATCGATCTATATGTCTTCTTGAATATTTAAATAGGAATATTTCTTTATCCTGTCTCCACAAATACAAAGATATTTTGCAATAAACTGTATTTATATTACATTAATATCTGTTAAAAATCCTCATACATGGCAATGTTTGAATAATATCTATATAAAATAAAATAAAATATAATAAAGCAACTATGTTTTAATAACATGTTTTAATTTGTATTTCTTGTTACTTTTTTGTCTTCATAAATAACCGCATAAAAGCACATTTTTTGTCACTAAAAGAAAGATTTTTTTCACGTTCAAAATACAATACTCCCTTAATCACCAGTGAAACTATCTCTGAAAAAGACAAAAATAGTTCATAATAAAATCCCATCAAGTCCACTCGTCCAATCACACGATGCCCGAGGACCTTGTTTTTTTCCCCGACTGATTTGAGCATCTGCACTGCAATCATGTCTGTGCCCCGGATCCCCAACGACAAATACGACAAGTGAGCTATTTTTACGCTGAAAAAGACACTGGTGATGCTAATCTCTATCTATCCTCACATGTTTGCATGTGGGTGGTCATCTTGAAGCGTCACATCGTAAAAGGTCACGCCCCCTTACTTTGCCTCGGGCGGCGGCAAATTACAGAGACTTGATCTGATAACGTGGAAAATGATGAATCACTCATGAGTTCATTTAGCTAATGGTAAAGGAATCTGGATTTGAGTTCAGTTACAAATTGATTTTTATAATGTTTTAGTTAAAGTTAACTGTACACACTGCAGTACACACACTTGCCTGATGATGCTCACGGATCGATGGACTCATGACGGACGCAACTACCTGAAGATGCATCAGAGTTATTTTCACTCATGACTCATAGTGGAATTGACTTTGCCGTTCACAGGGAGTTGGTCTGCGTTCAAAAGAGTAGACTTTCTAAACAGCACGGAGGTAAATAATGAGACAGCCTGGAAGCTATTTTTAAGCAGCAGACGTGTGTGTAAATAAGTGAGATCGCAATGAGAATATTAGCACAAGTTTCCAACCATTGACATTCTGACAGCAGAGGAATACTGGCTCTGTGTTCTGCCTTGTTTGTGGATTAATCCACTAACTTTTAGTGATGTAGACCTCCACCATTAGAGTCAAGCAACCCTGGGCCCTCTGCTCTTCCCATGACTCTGTGTGTTTCTGACGCTTCCAAAAACATACACCAGTTTAAATGTGCACTGAGATGGACTGAGATGTAGCTAGCTAGGGAAGCTCACCTGTTGTCCTAAGAAGAAGCTGCGGAAATAAAGATCTAAAGGTTTCTTGAATTTAAATGAAAATAACTGTAGACATGAAACTTTTTATTGGAAGGCTGCAAAGCAGTTTTGATGTTAAGTTATGGCCAACTAACAAAGTGGTCATTGTGGTAGTTAAATTAGCAGTAGTAAGTAAGTAAGTAAGTAATATATATTTATATAGCGCTTTTCGAGACCAGGGTCACAAAGCGCTTTAACAATCAAAACAATACTCAAAACAGTACATACTTCAAAGATCAAGACAACACCGAGAACAACACAGGAGTTCGAGAAATTCAAGGAAAAGCCTGCTAGTAGTGCTAATAGTACTTAGAGATATTGTAGTAGTAAATCTTAAAATCGTTGGTATAATGGAATTTGTAACTAGTAGGTGATTTTTCTTTTCTATTGAAGTTACGTTGATATTTGTTATCAATTGATACTAGAAGAGATAAAATTGATCACTAGTAGTAACTAGTAGTGGCAGTAGTTAAAGTAGTAGTAGAAGTATAATAATTAATATTATTAATATTATTAGTATTAGTATTATTATTATTATTAGTAGTAGTACTAGTAGTAATAGTAGTAGTAGTAATAATATTAGTAGTAGTAGTTATAGTAATAGTAGTAGAAGTAGTAGTAGTATAAGAAGAAAAAGTTTTTGTAGTAGTCGTAATACTAATAGTTGTAGTAATAGTAATATTAACATTAGTAGTAGTAAAAGTAATACTAATAGTAGTAGGAGTAGTAATGGTAATACAAATATTAATAGTATGAGTAGTTGCAGTAAGAATAAAAATTATGATGATCTACTAGTAGATGATTTTCCTTTACAAGTGAAGCAAACGTGTTTTTTGTTTTCTAATAATACTATGCAAGGTAAACATGTTCACTAACAGAACTAGCGTACTTTCAGTATATAATAAACAAAAGCTTGTTACTCGTTGTGCTGGTTGACATAATGCAAAACAAGGGCCGAGATTAAAGCCTGATTCCTCTCCCTGATTGGTTAAGATATTTTCAAGAGCCAATAGGAAAGCATAATCCCTTTTCCACTGCCCCCTTATTAGAAAAGAAGGCTTGCTAGTAGCACTGGTGAAAATGTATTTAGTTTACTAGTAGTACAAGCAGGCCAAAAAAAAGAGTAATCATTGAGTATTAGTTGAGTATTAGTTCTAGTAGAGTTTAAAGATTGTTGATATTACGGATATTATATACGAAGAACTTTACATAGTAGTACTAACAGTTGAAAAAGTAGAAGCACTAGAGGTAATATAAGTAGTTATAGTAATATAAGTAGTAGTAGTCCAATTCCTCTCCCTGATTGGTTAACATTTTTTTTAGGAGAAACCATAGTTACTCAATTTTGGTTTACTATGCGCGAGTACACAAAAAGTATTAGTACTCAAGAGGGAGTTTAGAAGATATGTTTAGACACAGTTATATTATAAACAGTTGTACAAGTAGTAGCACTGGTGGCAATAGAAGTAGTAGAAGTACTAGTAGTAGAAGTAGGTGAAGCAGTACTAGAATACATTTGTTTTAATTTAATGGGTTAATGGACATCTCATGGTTTATGTAGTTACCATACACCAAAAATAAATAGAGATTATCTCAATAATTTATTTCCCAAAAATAATATATGTAATTTAACCTGTCAATGTTCCAAATCTACTAAACATTTATGGTAATTAAATACACAATTTAATTCCCGAGTACATTAGTGCACGATCATGAAGAGAAATGCTTTCTAAACAAACCATCCTTTGTGATACAGCCAATTAAAACAACCCATGACTAATAAAATAATGGTAAGTTGCAGTTAAATTATGTAAATGTGGAAGAACGCGACAGGTTTGTGGGCGTAATTGAAACCGAAATGAATTCATGAGCCATCATCGGCGATTAGTGATGACGACGGTGAGAGAAAAGCAGTGAAAATATCGGTGAGTAAAGGGACGATCATGTGACTGGTTGCATCCCTCAGAGGTCGTCTGTTGTTCCACAGGGTTGAACAACAGACAAGTGGATAAATACAGTAATTCTGCCGCTCTGACATTTTCCCATAATCCCTCCCGATGGCTTCGAGGCGGCCGCGCGGGTCCAAGGAGGATATTGTGAATATATTTTTCGTGGACTGTGTTGCTGATAAAACACTATACAATAACCTTTTTTTCTTCTCCCGCCGCACGGATTAGATCGTGGTGTTGAATGAGCGCATTAGCCCTCGTGTTGTTAGCGGGTTTGAATTGATGCTAATCAAAGAATGCACGAGACGGTGATTAGCGTGATCGCATCAAAAGAAGGATCGTTGGCTACGACACACCTCGGATTACAGGCGTGAAAAGACAATAAAAAGAATGTCTTGGTGCTGAGAATGAACCCTTATCGGTCCGTGTCGACATTGTTCCCTTTCTTTATAAAACAGAGCTTGAATAGATGATGCTAGAAATCCAGCGATTTTCCTTTCACTCGACTCGTCCACAAGAACGTTCCTCACTATTTGACTCGACTCAACAGAACTGCCTGTCACTGGATGTGTTATTAATCCTTGTGTTATCTCTGGGTCAAGGTGACCCAAAGGCCCCAAAACAAATGTGTTAATTGTATCCGTTGTGTTGTCTCTGGTTCAAGGTGACCCGAAAATAAATGTGTTTGAGGTATCCCTTGTGTTGTCTCTGGGTCAAGGTGACCCGAAAACAAATGTGTTTGAGGTTATCCTTGTGTTCTCTCTGGGTCAAGGTGACCCAAAGTCACCTTGAAGTCATCTTGTTTTTATTTCTCTTTGTTTTAATCATTTTATTTTAAATTACTTATTTATCTTTAAAGTTTTTTCTGCTTTTAAGAAGACTCAACTCAAGTCAAATACGAGTGTGCAACATATTTTTATTTAAAAAAAAACAAAACCCAAATATTAATTTGAGATATGTTAACTAAAAACATAGGATTCAAATAATTAAAACAATAATTAAGTTAAATTTCTTCAGCTACGTCGCAATTGTTAAGATGTCAACTCATCTTTTCTTGATCAAAAAAATGTCTTAAAGCTTTATCTTGTTATTCAGCATTTTACTTTTCATATTTATTTTATAAAATGCAAGTTTTCTTTTTACATTTCTTTTACATTTTCTGAATAAAAAAATCAGCCTAGAAACAGGGAAAGAGTCCAACCTCACTAATGATCTTTACCACTGTATATAATACATATCTTTATATTCTATTATTCAAGTTTATTTCATGACTCTGGACATGTGTCTACATCCTCACAACGATACACAACGAATATTTCCAAATGTGATTGAGGTTTCTCAGATCCAGGATCAAGATCAGTAGAAGACGACTGTGACCATCCCAAGGTCACACACACAAAACGACCCCCCCCACCCCAAAAAGGAAAAAATAACTACAATGGGCAATTTAGCCAGAACAGGCGGGGATGACGGCCGGGCCACCAATTCTCCCAGCATCCTCGTGTGCACAAGCATACACACCCACACATCTGTGCCTCAGGGCCAAGGTTCCGGCGATGCATCATTACCCTCCCTTGGAGGTGATTCCACATCCCAGCATGCATTTCTCATGTGGAGTGGAAATTACCCCTCGGCCGCGCCGAGAACCAATAGAGTGTATCCTCACTCCCCCATCCGTCTCTCCCCCATCCTGTCCCCTAGTGTAGACCTCTCAGTCACCCTGGGATTCGCACCTTCATTGTCCACCGTCGCTCGCCTTGACTCATCCGCTGACCGACTTAACGTCTTCATCTCTCTGGCTGCACTTTAATCTGGGCGCAGACTGAGGTCAGCATGACTCAAACAAACACACCTTCACACCGTTAAGACTCGTATTGACCCATTTTGACAAATGTTTACTGTGGATCCAAAGACAGAAGAACGGCGCTCAAGAAGGACACACGCAGGTTCTCTTTAACGGTGTCTTGCTGCGAGGCTGAGGCAATAACCAACACACCACCCTGCTGTCCTTTACATTGTAGGTTCTCATTTTAAGATCTTCTGTTACCCACAGAAGAGGCATGTTCTTTGAAGGTCTTCCACCAGACTACACCTATCTTAATCCCTGGAGTGACCTTGCCAAGGACTATGGACCTTTCCTCTGACCTCCTCATACTGAGGTCAAACGCAAGCTTAGGACATCAACTCATGATGTTGTGAGTGGATGATTGGCACACGCCTATAAATATCTGAGGCGATGATGATTGAAGGAGGTCGTTCCGTACACGACCTTGGAAGAAGACGTCACTGTGGGGACGTTTGAGTGCAAGCCATTCAGAAGATTTGAAACACCAACACCAGGGTGTATCAAGGACCAGAGAAAACGCACACAGATGACCTTTGAAGCTTGACCTGAAGGCTTCCAAAATGAACCTCTAGAGACTTGAAAGCTGGATTTTTTAAAAATTTCTCTGGGGATTAAAAGTAGTTTTTTTTCATTAGAATTTTGAGAGAATGTATCAACAGTCTTTTATTGACATTCCTGACATGTTTTGTTTTTCTAAAATCAGTGTTGACCTCACAACAAGATGGTTGTAATGGCTATTGGGTCAAAAATAAAGATTTGAAAAATGAAAAATGGTGAAAATATGACCATCTCTGAGCATCACTTGATCATCAGACAGATCTCTGAGTAGTCCTGATGAGGCCTGAAGAGCTGATGACAAATTTCTTGATAAATATCTTTAAAAAAAAAGAAAAATAATCTGCATTTTATTTTTATTTTTCGCGATAGGCGCTCAGAATTTTTCAATCCATCCTTTCTTCTGTTTTGTTCGACTGCAAGTTGATTCTGAGTCAAAGCTTTTACTGAAAGGTTCTTTTTAAATAATCTCTCACTCGTATGTTTAAATTCACAAACAGTTTCTTACAATTGTGTAATGACTGACTTTCATCATGAGGTTAATATTTAAAGTTGTTCCTTTTTTTTTATTCTCGCTCAAAAACTAGTTTGGATGCTCATCAGGAAAGTAAAAAAAAACAAACAATAAATCAACCTGGTGAATCGTTTCAGTTTAATTTCTGAAGCTACAAACCGTGATCGGGGAGAGGAACGGCACGCGGCGGAGCTATTGAACCAATTTTCATTTGAGGTACTGATGAAAACATAACTAAAAACTAGGGAAATGTTGATTTAGTTGATCATTTTTTCTCTAATTTCACAGCAGAAATTGTCCTTGACTGTGGAATGAGCCAGAAAATCAACACAGTCCTGAGCAACACTACAAAGTAAACGCTCCTCAGAGAAGTTCAAAGATGCAACTCACTGCAACAAGCCAAATTGTTCACATCAGCTTTGAGGAAGAAAATCTCATCGATCAGACTAATTCGAAAGCAGTGGTATTAGTTGACATGTTTATAAGACTTCAAATACAATAAAGTAAATCCAGTGGTGAACCATGTAGATTCAAAATCTGATAATCTTCAAAGAAAACAGCATTTTCTCTCTGTCCTTGGTGCTGAACTGCCGTCAGCGCTTCAGCACAAGGAGCTGTCCATGGTGCTGAAATATTGGCGATTATTAAGTAAGTAAGTAAGTAAGTAATATTTATTTATATAACGCTTTTCGAGACCAGGGTCACAAAGCGCTTAAATAATCAAAACAATACTCAAAAAAGTACATACTTTAAGGATCAAGATAATACTGAGAACAACACATATTAAGAAACGTTTATTTTAATGAATTGACTTGTATTAAACAAAATCTGTCTGTACTGTCTGTATTTACTATTTATTTACTGTCTGTAAAGACTGCCCGTCTTTCCATCACCTTCAATTCATGGGTCATTAATTAGCGTTTTTATAATTTGAATTAAAATTCAACAGCTTAAAAGGTTTTAATGAATACAAGCAATTTATCAAGGTAGATGTACTTTAATCATAAAACGTAGAATCGTCTTCGAAGTTAGATAGAGACCTGAATATAAGCCACTAACTAAATTTTAAATGCAACTCATGTGAAAACGCAACTTTCCCGACTCACTTAAATGTTTTAAAATGCTGCCAGAAACTGTCATAATTATGTCATAATTTAAGTCCAGTACGACATATAATGCCAGCTGTATTAACACCCAGCGTTGTTTATACAAAGAGTCCCTTGGAGGTGAAGACTTCCTCCATTGATGACTCTATGTGGGCGAAGTAGGAACATTTTCTAATGTAAATTTTGAATTAAAAAGAGAGTTTATACAATAGAGTCCAACATCTATTTAAGACACACTTAAACACATTAGTTGTTGTTTACCTGTCCATTAGCCATAAGTGTGCGTGTTGTAACATTTTTTCTATTACATATGGTACACTGAGTTATTTATTTAATAATTTTCATAAAATACATCAAGCAGTGCTTGTAACATGACGTTAAAATGGCTAGAAAAGAAAAGAAAAAAAAAGAAAAATCAGCCATTCGCTTATATTTCCTCTGGAAGCTTTTGTCATATTATTCTATTCAGTCAGATTTCCCTGCCATCTCTACGCCGTCTATCCATTGTTGCCATGCCTACTCGTGGCATCTCTTTTTCCTTCTGTCTATCCATTGTTTTCTTCCTGTTGTTTAATGGCTCACACCCGCTTTTCATGTACTTTTTCTAAATCCACAGATTTGCCACATCGTGGTATAGGCCGCAAGTTTCAAATCATGTGGAAAGAAGTAGCTGCTCATAGTCTGGACATTGTTTTCACTACCCTTTAATAAATAAATGAGACATTTTGTTTGACAGCTTGTTTTTAGTCAAACAAAAAGAGAACACCGTGCAAAGTAAAAAAACAAAAACGAAACAATAGTGTTCTAATATTGCCCAAACCTAAAAGACACAAGAGCCTTTGGGGTCTTCTTATAGCACGACGTCTTTCTTTCTATATCGCTGAATTCAGCTTATTTTAAACATCAAAAATTAAGGAGCCACCATTCCGAACACAATGCATCTACTTAATGATCATTTCATTTCTGTTGCACTCATCGCTTCCCAATATTATGCTGGGAGCAGCAGCGCTGTTTTTTGGAAAACAAGAGAAGGCAAGAGAGGGAATAATAGTTCCATCATATGCAGAGCTGCGTCGCTCAATACACAGCACATCATTAATGTTGCCGTTTATAGCATAAATGAAAATAAGAACGCACAAAAATCCAGAAGTAAGTGTTTGTGATTTGCAGAAGTAGAGAGGGAGAGTTTGGGTAACAGTGTAGTGTTCAAGTTAAAGAGGGATTATATTTTATTTTTGAGTCCCAGTTATGAAAAAAACAAAACAACAACGCTTGTGACAAACAGACACACCCGCAACAGTCTGCAAGAGCTGCTGTCAGAAGCATGCTGTGAGAACGGGAACTGTTGTGATTATTACAATCCTAATACGCTCTGTTTGCTGCAGGATTATTTTTGCATAAATATCCAAATCACATTAATAAATAATGCATCAACATAAAAGCACGTTCTTGCTGCAAGTTTTAAATGACTTCAGTGATGTTAAAGAGAAAATCATCAAATAAAACACTCTATAGAGGTTTATGTTAAAGTATATGTTTGTTACACCATGCAAATGCTATTTTTCCCATAAATAATACTCTGCAGAGCAAAAAGAAAACATACCAGATAGAATCAAACGTTGCTTCTCTAAATAACGTGGTTGCGAGCAGATGTTGTTTTCTGCAGCCTCAGATTCAGGTCTTTTTAAATGATGATCATATTCACTGTATTTTTGTCGACGAGGAAACGTGCACGTACATGATTCCATTCATAAATGAATGAAAACTGATTGGTGAGCAAGGGTCAGCAATGTGCGAGATGAGATAATATTGCAGGAATATTCTCAATCTTTGCGTCATGTACAAAATATCGTGTGGATTTGCCAATAAAAGATTCAGCGACTGAGCGTGACGATAACTGTGTCCACATTCAGGGTCTATCTGCTGCATGAGGGGGGGGAGGAGCACATGTATGATTCAAGTGTGTAATCATGTGCAGGCTGTGTATCAATTTATTTCAAAGTTTAATCATCTGAATATATGGAGACCAAGGCTTTTATTTCATGCCTGTTTCATTTTGATACTCTTATTGATTTGTGTGGTATGGAATCTCAAGAGTGCCATCATTTGGTAATCAAGAAAATGGATTGGAAGTAGACACATAGACAAGATAAAAAAGGAAATATATATATTTAAATATATGTGAATGGATATCAATAAACTAATGTACAAGGCTTTGGGTAAATAAATAGACAAATAAATGTGTATGGAAATAATAATTATTGTTCTGGATTTACAAAACAAGTATAACTAACTAAAAACCCTATTAGCAACTGGTCTTCTCCATATTTACGTATTTTCTCCTTTTTCACACTGGCAAACGTGGGAATTTCTTGGATTTGAAACCTCGCCCTCAAGTGTTTACCAATCATCTAAACAGGAGATATGAGCTCACAGCGCATGCTCACAATGTTCCATTCCAGATTTAAAAACAGCAGAACTACTTTTCAGCCAAACTTCCACAACACCATCAAGAGAGTGGCAATGCAAAGTTCATGATCGTCTGTTATATATATTTATTTAGAAAATAAATGGTTAGTGTTATGTTGGTCTAAATTATTAGTCCCTTTAAAAAAGGTATAAACCTTTTACTTGTTCCTTCTTCTGAGACCACCTGTAGACTTGTCATTAATGGGTTAATATTAAGTAATATTTCTTCTACAAGACATGATGTTAAGAAGTGTTCAGTATATTTTACTTCTTAAATCCTAGTTGGTTTTCTCCTCTCCATGTTTTTAAAAAAAATAAACCTTAGTTACAGTTATTATCCTTACATTGTTTGTTACACTGATACGTATGTTCTACACATTACTAATACAATAATACATACTCTGGTTTGATATTCTACTACCTTATAAATCAGTGGTCGGTGCACGAATAAAAATGTAACATATAACATTGGCACAAAGTCTTTAAAAGCTAAAAGACACACACATACAGAACATTATCGTCTGCATACAATCAAACATACATAGATGCAGCTACACAAACATCGTGTTTTAACCAGTCCTGTACTCTTGTTGCTAAGATTTTCATGAAAGTGTAGTTTTTTTTGCACATCATGCATTTGTATTTTTACTTTTTTCTAAATCAGTTGGTGAATATAATCCTCACATTGCAATGGTCCGTGGTTCAAAAACAAAATTGGGGATCCCTGCTATAGATGATGAAATAAGATTGAAAAATAAATACAATCGCACATACAGTAATTGTGTAATATGTTCTCATGATAAAACTGTAAAAAAAAAAGTAATATATTTTAATCCAACCAGAAAAGCCATCAGCAAAAGCAGCATCCTACCCAAACATACTGTAGCGCGCCTCCCTCCCGCGCCTCACTGTTTGACTAAAGGACACCCTGTGGCTCAGTCTTATGAGCTTCTTCTTCCCTCCTTAATCTTCCTCCTTGCTCATTTCCTCACTTCTATCCACGGTTATTACTGAGGTATTCTTTGTGCAAGGCTTCTCACTTCTATCAGCTCTAGCCACCCATCCTGTCTTACCACCCTGCGCAAATGACTCAATAACCCACACTCTGGGCACAGAAAGAAGCAGGCGAATGGATTAAAAAGACACACACAGACATATAAATAACACACACACACACACACTCACAATGGGAACCTCTGGCCTCGCTCTCGCTGAACCTCTAGTTTAATAGCTGCTAACTCATTTAGCACTTCATGTTAGCTGGGCTCGATCCAATTAAAACGAGCGCGCTTGAGGAAGAGCGGGGGGCCATTTAACCTCCAGACAAGACCCAACGTAGCACAAACTCATCCTTCATTGTTAATTGGAGACACTGGTGATTTCAGCGGGACTGGATAAAGACATGAAGACATTTAAAGGTTACTTGTGTGTGTCCGTGACAAACATTAAATATGAAGTTTGAAATATATCTACCATTGAAACCTGTTGACTATCTTGTGACAACTTAAAAGATTTGACGTGGATTTTTAATTGACGTTCATCTGATCTAGAATATTCAAACATCTTCTGAAAGCAGAGGCTATGCACTGTAATACACGTGTAATAACCACAGTCCCCAACAATTCTGCACAAAGGCGAACAAACACAGACCTCAATCTAAACTTCTCACCACAATTACTCATAAACGATCAGCAATAAAAAAAAAAAGAGAATGCTTTCCAGATTATGAACAACATACACAAGCTTCATGATATTTATAATTCAAAGGTTGGCGATGAGGTCATGGAGAGGGAGTGAGAGGAAGAAGGTATTGTTGGAGCAGAGAGTGTTTAGTGAGTTAGAAAACAAGTCAGAGAGTCATTTAATTTTGAATACTATATTTCAAGTTTAAGTTAAGGAACCGTTTTCAAACTCTAGCAACAAAATTAAAAAGAATGAACATTGCATATAAATTACTTATTCAAAGTTTTTCAAAAGTATTTTTTAAAACAGGAAATTAAACTGTTTTTTAAATAATTTCTTTTGTCAATTAAAACGATTCTAAAGCCCAAATCAGCCAAATACTGAACAAATAAGTTTGGAAAAACATAAACAAAAAAGTCATAACAGAAACCAAGACCATCTGCAGAAAAGTGTTGTAATGAATGGATTAAGTTTTCTTCTCTGCTTGCTAAGTAAAAAGAGTATCAGTATATCTCACATCCAACACAACTTTATGAACAACTGTAAATACAACAAACGAAAAGTTTTGACCACCTGTGAATCTCAGTAAAAACACTCATTAAATCCAGTCGCAAACTCACGATTGGCCTTTTCCAAGTCTCTTCAAAGAGCATCTGTCGACCCGATCGACCCCGTGGAAGGAAGCACTCGCAGGTATGTTCGCACGCAAACAAACACAAACGGCTTTCATCTTACCTCGGGTCTTTCTGGATGGAGTCGATGGACGGTGATCGCTGCAGGCTCCCTTCGGGGGGAAGAGCGGGTCCCGACTTGCTGTAAGGGGATTCCACCACCGAGGGGCAGTACTGGAGGGTGCGGTAAGGGTCGGCCACGTAGGGGTCCGAGCCGTACATGTCTCCGCCTCCGCTGGAAGTGTAGCCGGGACCCACCGTGGCATAGTTATTGTTCCCCCCGCGGCTGTAGTTCCCGGTTCCGCTGCGCTGCAATGGGGCGGAGTCGACACCAGGGGAGGAAGGAGCTACGTGGGGAAAGTAGGGACAGAGGACATAACTTAACACGTGGTCATGGGCACGTTGGGTCAGGTCTTTAGAGGAGAGTACGAAGGAGGGAAACACAAAGAAAACAGATCAGATACATTTATCAACAGACAATAAAATCACAGGTACCTAACACCAGGGAATTAAAAAAAAACTATTATGAAAACCTAAAAGGTATTTTGTGTAGAAAAAGAAAACAACAGTAGGACATGACTCTTGACTAGTAAAAATTAGTAAAAATAATTCCTCATTGGCACATAGTCTCTAAGACCTAGGAGACACAACACCATCATCAGCATACAATAAAACACACATAGATGCAAATACACAAACATCGTGTTCTAAGGAGTCCAGAACTCTTATATTAATTAACTATATCTATTTAATGTCATGCTGAGATGTTTTTTCATGTTATTGTTTTATAATATATATTATTATATTCAATTTGTCATTGTAGAAAAAGAAAACAACATTAGTGCGTGACTCTTAAGACTGCGTGACTAGTAAAAATGAGTAAAAAAGTCCTTATGGCACATAGTCTCTAAGAGCTAGGAGACAAACACACACAGAACACCATTGTTTGCATACAATCAAACACACATAGATGCAAATACACAAACATCGTGTTGTGTGGTGAGATGTTTTTTCATGTTATTCGTTTTTTTGCAGTTCATACTGTACGTACGTTGGTCCTCGAATAAAATTCTCAGATTTAACCGGCCCACTGTACGAAAAAAGGTTGGGGATTGGATTAAAAAATAGAGACATTTTAAAAGTAGTTACAATTTATAACTAGAGTTTTCAGCAAAATGAAGTTGTTTACCCAAATGAGTCATTTTGCAATGAGTTCCGTGTAGTGAACAGAGAACTTGGCAAACTCTAAAAAAAAATGGAGAAAACTTTCTTTTTTTCCTGCAGAAAATGAATCCTGCAATAACGATTTTGACAAAAAAAAAAATCTTGCCGGCTCTCTCTTTAGAGTGGGCTTGAAATCGAGCACTGGGAACACTAGCTGTCACCTTCCCTCCCTGTCGAGTCGCCGTGGAGACGCGGTGATATATCAAGGTGTTAATGTGAGACCGGGGGGCCTCGTGCTCCGACGCTGGAAAAACACAGAGACAGACGACGCGGGGGGATGTAGGGGGCATCTCATCTGTCACTACAGTCCTGGTTTATATGTTTACACACATGCAAAACACTACAAATGCATTCTGAGAGAGGTATGTGATAAATCACCGAGCCGTGTAATCGATACGCGACCGTGTGATGGACTGCATCTTTAAAGTGGGCCAATGAAGCTCGTCTTTTAAAGCGAATTAGCCTTTAAAAGCGAGTCCGTGGTCAGGAAAAACAACATTGCGCACAAGGGCGACAGGAGAGCCCCGTGAATCTGCTCAGAGAGGCTGGAACACATTAACCAATGGACACATAAACATTCATGTGTTTAGCGTCTCATTGTTATGTGAACAACAAACTTGCTCTTTAGCGCGGCTCTCAGTGGTGACATTTGCTTGACCTTCACGCCCCTCTTATCTCCAGTTTTCAAACACACTCATCTGTTTAGCTGCCTTCAATGATTTGGCGTAAAAGGGCACTCACAGATAATATGACGCTTTTGAATATACATTCAATAAACCGCATGTTACGGAGAAATGTTGGCTCAGATATAGAAGGCCCTTTAAAAAAGATTAGGCAATTTTTTTAAATTTTAGATTATATTAGATTAGATAGACTTTATTAATACCTCTTGAGATCCCCTTCAAATATTAATTATAATATTAAAATAATTGCTGTATGAAAACTTCCTGTTCTGTGACGTTTTTCCCAATTGTATGCAGGAAATGCAGGCGACCTGAAATCTACCTGCTGTTAATTTACGCCTTACATTCTACCAACTGGCGTCAGCTCGTCTTATATCTCTGCCTGTTTAACTGCTACACTTCCTCGTTCAT